>NC_137662.1:1007431-1009931 GCF_963422515.1 Blennius ocellaris | reverse complement strand
CACACACAGCACCCTCACACACAGTACCCTCACACACAGTACCCTCACACACAGTACCCTCACACACTGTACCCTCACACACAGTACCCTCACACACTGTACCCTCACAAACTGTACCCTCACACACAGTCCCCTCACACACAGTACCCTCACACACAGTACCCTCACACACAGTACCCTCACACACAGTACCCTCACATACAGTACCCTCACACACAGTACCCTCACACATAGTACCCTCACACATAGTACCCTCACACACAGTACCCTCACACACAGTCCCCTCACACACAGTACCCTCACACACAGTACCCTCACACACAGTACCCTCGCACACAGTACCCTCACACACAGTACCCTCACACACAGTACCCTCACACATAGTACCCTCACACACAGTACCCTCACACACAGCACCCTCACACACAGTACCCTCACACACAGTACCCTCACACACAGTACCCTCACATACAGTACCCTCACACACAGTACCCTCACACACAGTACCCTCACACACAGTCCCCTCCCACACAGTACCCTCACACATAGTACCATCACACACAGTACCCTCACACACAGTACCCTCACACACAGTCCCCTCACACACAGTACCCTCACACATAGTACCATCACACACAGTACCCTCACACACAGTACCCTCACACACAGTACCCTCACACACAGTACCCTCACACACTGTACCCTCACACACAGTACCCTCACACACAGTACCCTCACACACAGTACCCTCGCACACAGTACCCTCGCACACAGTACCCTCACACACAGTACCCTCACACACAGTACCCTCACATACAGTACCCTCACACACAGTACCCTCACACACAGTACCCTCACATACAGTACCCTCACACACAGTACCCTCACACACAGTACCCTCACACACAGTACCCTCAGCCATAGTACCCTCACACACAGTACCCTCACACACAGTACCCTCACACACAGTACCCTCACACACAGCACCCTCACACACAGTACCCTCACACACAGTACCCTCACACACAGTACCCTCACATACAGTACCCTCACACACAGTACCCTCACACACAGTACCCTCAGCCATAGTACCCTCACACACAGTACCCTCACACACAGTACCCTCACATACAGTACCCTCGCACACAGTACCCTCACACACAGTACCCTCACACACAGTACCCTCACACACAGTACCCTCACATACAGTACCCTCACACACAGTACCCTCACACACAGTACCCTCACATACAGTACCCTCACACACAGTACCCTCACACACAGTACCCTCACACACAGTACCCTCACACACAGTACCCTCACACACAGTACCCTCACACACAGTACCCTCACATACAGTACCCTCACACACAGTACCCTCACACACAGTACCCTCACACATAGTACCCTCACACACAGTACCCTCACACACAGCACCCTCACACACAGTACCCTCACACACAGTACCCTCACACACAGTACCCTCACATACAGTACCCTCACACACAGTACCCTCAGCCATAGTACCCTCACACACAGTACCCTCACACACAGTACCCTCACACACAGTACCCTCACATACAGTACCCTCACACATAGTACCCTCACACATAGTACCCTCACACACAGTACCCTCACACACAGTACCCTCACACACAGCACCCTCACACACAGTACCCTCACACACAGTACCCTCACACACTGTACCCTCACACACAGCACCCTCACACACAGTACCCTCACACACAGTACCCTCACACACAGTACCCTCACACACTGTACCCTCACACACAGTACCCTCACACACTGTACCCTCACACACTGTACCCTCACACACAGTCCCCTCACACACAGTACCCTCACACACAGTACCCTCACACACAGTACCCTCACACACAGTACCCTCACACACAGTACCCTCACATACAGTACCCTCACACACAGTACCCTCACACATAGTACCCTCACACATAGTACCCTCACACACAGTACCCTCACACACAGTCCCCTCACACACAGTACCCTCACACACAGTACCCTCACACATAGTACCCTCACACACAGTACCCTCACACACAGTACCCTCACACACAGTACCCTCACACACAGTACCCTCAGCCATAGTACCCTCATACACAGTACCCTCACACACAGTACCCTCACATACAGTACCCTCGCACACAGTACCCTCACACACAGTACCCTCACACACAGTACCCTCACACACAGTACCCTCACATACAGTACCCTCACACACAGTACCCTCACACACAGTACCCTCACATACAGTACCCTCACACACAGTACCCTCACACACAGTACCCTCACACACAGTACCCTCACACACAGTACCCTCACATACAGTACCCTCACACACAGTACCCTCACACACAGTACCCTCACACATAGTACCCTCACACACAGTACCCTCACACACAGCACCCTCACACACAGTACCCTCACACACAGTACCCTCACACACAGTACCCTCACATACAGT
>NC_137662.1:674931-1002431 GCF_963422515.1 Blennius ocellaris | reverse complement strand
CTGCATTTTCAATTTTGGTTCTGCTACTGCCTGCTACTGGCATGTTTTGATGTACTGCGTATATCACACTTTTGCACGCTTTTTTCAGCTCTATATGATAATGGACAATGACTCTGTCTCAACATTGTGTACAAATATAGTGATTACTTGTTTTATTTTGTTTATTTATGAACTAAAAGGTATGGTTTATACTAGAACACACCAAAAAAAAATCAATAGCATGCACATTATTAATGATTATAATGGCTGAACAGACAGTCTTTCCATCGCGGCACGGAATTCTGTCAAGGTAACAGTGGATCTGTCAGTTGTTTTCCCCAAAACTATCTTGAGGTTGTTGCCAAATTGTTCTGGTGTTAGCATTGTTCTCTTTCGTCCCACAGTGGCAAATATTCTGAAAACTTGGCTACTTCTACCTAAAATAAACAAATAAAACATTGATTAGCATGACAAATGTGTGAATGTAATATATGATACGTTACTGTTGAGCCATTAAATCACAAAACTTGTCAAAAGTGGCAAAATTCGAGAAATTCGCCCAAAACGCGGTTTTCCTTATATGGCCAGTAGCAGGCAGTAGCAACCTGAAAATCAAAAAATTATATTATATATGTGATTTGTATATAAATAAGGTCAATTTAAACCTGTTACATGCAAATTCTAATTTTATCCACCCCCCCTAATTTGGACTCCATGAAGAAAGATAGTGACCTATTTTCACCTGCAAACACTGTGCAAGTTGATTTTCATTCACTATGCAGATTGATTCCAGGTCTTTTCATCATGTGGTTGAAATGGCTCCTGTTGCTTGGTCCTGGTGTGTTCAATCTGCTCTGGGCTTCCTTCTGTGGCGCTGGACTCACTGTGTGTTTCTGCTCTCCAGCTACCAGATCTGTGAGTTCCTGTACGAGAAGAAGCAGCTGTATGATCGCATCATCGACTGCTACCTGAACGACCCCCTCAGGAAGGTGGTGCACTGCAAACACCCACCACCGCTGCTGCCCTCGCTGCTGCACACGTAGCATCCTTAACGTGTGTGTGTGTGTGTGTGTGTGCGTGTGTGTGTGTGCGTGTGTGTGTCTCAGTGGGAAGTCTTCAGCTACATCCACAATCTGTTGTCCATGCCGGGCTACAGTGACGAGGAGAAACAAGCTGTGAGGAGCAAAGTACTGCTGCACATCACGGTGAGGACACACACACACACACACACACACACACACACACACACACACACACACACACACACACACACACACACACACACACACACACACACACACACACACACACACACACACACACACACAGTCTCTGGCAGCTTATCCTGACTGAGGTGGAAAGTAATGAATTACATTTACTCGCATTTCTGTAATTGAGTATAAGCACCTTCTTTTATGTCAACTGTTAATGACAGAGGCTTTTATTATGACATGTCCAAATAGGAAGCCCGTGGCAGCAGAAGAGTAAAAACACACTTTTCACTCATGACTGCAACTTTACAATGACTAAATTACAGTGAACTCTAAACCAACTAGACTAACTAAACCACAACACCACTACAAGACTAATATAACCCATAATATCAGCATTCAAAGTCCCAACAACCCAAACTCCCATGGTGCATTGCAGAACAGCAGCTAAGTCCTTGTTACTGGCTCGGCAATCGCTGCTCTATTATTGGACAGAATGTCCCATGACTTTGTAAAGTCTTAAAACACAGTGATGGTACCTAACGCTAGAAGTTCTGTATATACAGGCACGTCTCAAAAAATGTGAATATCATGGAATTGTTCAATATTTTTGTCCCTCATTTCAGAAAGTCAAACCCATATATGATATAGGCTCATGACACAGAGTGAAATATTTCAGGCCTTTATTTCTTGAAATGTTGATGATTATGGCTTAAAGATGGTGAAAACCCCAAATTCAGGGTCTCGGGGAAATTAGAATACTACACAAGATCAAGAAAAAAAAGGATATTTTAAATGTAAGGCTTTTGAAAAGTACGTTATTTTCTATGCACTGGATACTTGGTTGGCCTCCTTTTGGATGAAGGGCTGCTTCTAGCCCGGTTCACCCTGCAGGGCAATCAGGACCATTTTGTCCCTGGTTCTCTCCTTCCGACAATCTTCAGGACGCTCACATCATCATCAGATCGTCTGATCAGGTCTTCCTGCAGTGTGGTGTGTTCAGACTGTCGTCTGCTGGGAAGGGGGTCTTCGCCATGGTGGGTTGTTCTGGTCCCAGTCCTCACCGTGTGGACACGCTGCCAGCCTGTTGACTGACGGACACTGGACGCTGGCGTGTACAGGCCTTGTCTCGTAGAGCCGTCGACGGTGGAGGTGTTCACAGGCGCTGAGCTGCTGTCGCCATAGAAGGAGGCTTCCCGAGGTCACATGATGATACCGAGCGCCGGTGTGGGCCCGGTATTGACGCACCAGTTTTAACTGGGTGTTGGAACGTGCAGTTAAAACTCCGGTGACCATACGGAGGTATGACAGCAACATGTAGCAGTTTGGTGTGTGTGGTTGTGTGAGGGTTCCTATCTAATGTAGAACACCGAGCGGCGACGGCGCTGGACGCGTTTGTGCGCACAACGTCGGCGTTGGTAGAAAGAGAGAAGAAGAAAGAAGGAGAGCTCTGGTGGAAAAGGTCTGGGTCTGATGACCCAGAGAGATCAGGGTGGCTTTGGGCCTCGCCTGGATGGCTGGTGTCTGAGGTGAAGGAGCGGAGACTCGTGCTCCTGAACGTTGCCTTCACATTCCATTGGGCCACAAACAAACGGTAACGTCATGCTACCGGCGGCAGCTTGAAGAAAGACACAGTGCCTATTAGCTTCCAGGCTAACTTGGGTTCACTGCCGGGACAGAAGCTCTCCTACTGTTGTTCAGTGCAGTGAGCTGCCCCGCCGGGGTGTGGTACCGGCTTTCATGAGACCTACGATAAAGGCTGTTTCCTTGTGGTTCGGCTGAAGACCGGCTTTGCCTGGAAAGCTGTGGGTCGCTGAGGCGGCTGGAGAGACGCCGGGCTGCCTCCTGAGGATCTCAAATAATAAAAAGAGAAAAAGTAGTCCAAGTTGTGTTGTGCTGGTCTGGCGGGCTGAACCTTGGTTTGGTTTTGTGGGTCCGCTTGGTGCTCTCTTCCTCTCCCAGGGCAGCAGAAACCAGTCTCTGAGCTCCTAGTGGACCTCTTGTCAAGGAGACAACTTGTCAATTGTGTCTCCTGGACCAACCTCCTGGAGGTGGTTTCATCTTCAGAGGGCAGTCTCCTCCTCTGGGTGTGGCGGAGCTGGTGGAGCCTCCCGTCGGGGAGGTGCAGGGGTGCAGCTTACAGGAGGGGTCCTGGAGTGTCCTCCTGGTGGGGGTCTGGTGACCAATGGCGTTGTCCGCTACGTGCTCACCACGTTTTCTTGGTTCGAAGAAAGACGTGGTCTTCCTCCCCCTCTTGTCAGTGAACAATGGAAGATTGGGCCCAACAGAAGCAACCCCTGGTCCACCTGGACAAACCCCCCCCCCCCCCCCCCCCCCCCCGCACTGCGCCTGAGTAGGAAGGATACCATTGCTTATCAAAGAGTCTGGCTCCAGATCAGCGCTGTGCGTGGAGGCCAGCCCTACTCTATGTATGGGTACCTCTGAACCGCACCCCCATGTTGGACTCTGGGCTTGGTGGGCCCATGTGGGTGAATTAAGGTGAAATATAACGATCCTGTCTCACACATACATTTATCTTTTGTTCACTTTTATTCATGTGAACCTTAAAAGAGTTGAGAATGTTAGATCTCCTGTTGCATCAACTGTTCTCCGTGTGTTCCCAGGAGCTGGTGACCCTTGACCCCAGCAAGTCAGCTGACCTGGTGGTGTTTCATTTCACAGACGAGGTTCAGCAGATCATCTCAGAGCTTCACGTACGCTGGACAGACACACTGACGGTCTCACAAGTCGCTGGGACTCCTTTAATCACCCTTTTTCTCTTTGTAGGACGATGAGCTTCTGTTCCACTTCCTCAGCTGCCTGCTGGAGCCTCGGTAACCCTGCAGCATGTCTCACTCTACTGTCTCACTCTACTGTCTCACTCTACTGTCTCACTCTACTGTCTCATTCTGCTGTCTCACTCTGCCGTCTCACTCTACCATCTCACTCTACCATCTCACTCTGGTGTCTCACTCTACCGTCTCACTCTACCATCTCATTCTGCTGTCTCACTCTACTGTCTCACTCTACTGTCTCATTCTGCTGTCTCACTCTGCCGTCTCACTCTACCATCTCATTCTACCATCTCATTCTACCATCTCATTCTACCATCTCACTCTACCATCACACTCTGCCGTCTCACTCTACCATCTCACTCTAGTGTCTCACTCTGCGGTCTCTCTCTACCATCTCACTCTACCATCTCACTCTGCTGTCTCACTCTACCGTCTCACTCTGCCGTCTCACTCTGCGGTCTCACTCTATCATCTCACTCTAGTGTCTCACTCTACTGTCTCACTCTACCATCTCACTCTAGTGTCTCACTCTACCGTCTCACTCTACCATCTCACTCTGCTGTCTCACTCTTGTGTCTCATTCTGCTGTCTCACTCTAGTGTCTAACTCTACTGTCTCACTCTACCATCTCACTAGTGTCTCATTCTGCTGTCTCACTCTACCATCTCACTCTAGTGTCTCACACTGCTGTCTCACACTACCATCTCACTCTAGTGTCTCACTCTACTGTCTCATTCTGCTGTCTTACTCTAGTGTCTCATTCTGCTGTCTCACTCTACCATCTCACTCTGCTGTCTCACTCTACCATCTCACTCTCGTGTCTCACTCTGCCGTCTCACTTTACCGTCTCACTCTTTCTTCCTCTCACTCTACCGTCTCACTCTTTCTTCCTCTCACTCTACCGTCTCACTCTTTCTTCCTCTCACTCTACCATCTCACTCTTTCTTCCGCCCACTCTACCGTCTCACTCTTTGATGTGTGTGTCCTTGCTGGTGTCTTCAGAGAAGCAGGTCAGTGGGAGCAGCGTCTGCCTCTGGAGCTCCACGAGCTGCTGCTGGAGCTGCTGTGTCGCTTTGCCCCTCAGCAGCTGCTGGCCTTCCTCTGCAGCTCGCAGCACTACAGGCTGGACTGGGCCGTCGCGGTACGTCTCTTGTCACTCTTTCTCCTGGGATCACTCTTACTCCTGGGATCACTCTTACTCCTGGGATCACTCTTACTCCTGGGATCACTCCACAGCCAAGCTGAAAACGGACATGTTTGGAACTTGCATGTCTCATTGTTACCTCACATTCCCATCGCCCTCTGACGTGCACAAACCCCCTCGGCAGACATGGAGGATCCATTCATTGCATTGTGATCTGTTTTACTTCTTGGAGCCGTTCTGCCTCCAGTTTGAATTCTGCTGTGTGGCTCCATGTCAGAAGATGAAGTGATGCCTGTCTTGTAGGTGACGGAGAAGTATGGCTGCAAGGAGGCCAGGGCCTTCCTGCTGGAGCAGAAAGGAGACGTTCAGGGGGCCTTCACCGTCCTGCTGCAGGTGAAGCTCCGGCCACATGAGCAGCGGCACAAACTACTGCCGCCTCTACCTTACATCCAAATGCTTTTCACTGGCTCCAGATCCTGAAAGAAAAGCTACACCTCCTGACTGCTGAGAGTGAAGGAGGAGGCCTTGGGGAGGAGGAGCAGGAGGAGGAGGAGAAGGAGAAGGAGGAGGAGGAGGACAGAGAATCAACACTAACAAAAGTCAAAGACTCGCTCAGTGGCATCGTCAGCTTTTCTCACCGAAACTGTCAGAACCTCGACCAGCAGCAGAGAGAGGTGTGTGTGTGTGTGTGTGTGTGTGTGTGTGTGTGTGTGTGGGTGTGGGTGTGGGAGGGAGGGAGGGAGGGAGGGAGGGAGAGAGAGAGAGAGAGAGAGAGACCCTCTCTTGTTTCCCCCTCAGACTCTCTGGTTTCCTCTGCTGGACTCCTTGATGGCGTCTCAGAAGAAGGTGAAGGTTCTGGACTCATCTGAAGGTAAGCTGGCTGGTCCTTCATCACTCCATCCTTCATCACTCCATCCATCCATCCTTCATCACTTCATCCTCCATCCTACATCACTTCTTCCTCCATCCAGTCCTCCACCACTCCATCCTCCATCACTTCATCCTCCATCCAGTCCTCTATCACTTCATCCTTCATCACTACATCCTCCATCCAGTCCTCTATCACTTCATCCTTCATTACTTCATCCTCCATCCAGTCCTCCATCACTTCATCCTCCATCCAGTCCTCTATCACTTCATCCTTCATCACTTCATCCTCCATCCAGTCCTCTATCACTTCATCACTTCATCCTCTATCCATTCCTCTATCACCTCATCCTTCATCACTTCATCCTCCATCCAGTCCTCTATCACTTCATCCTTTATCCTTCATCACTTCATCCTCCATCACTTCATTCTCCATCCAGTCCTCTATCACTCCATCCTTCATCACTCCATCCATCCATCCTTCGTCACTTCATCCTCCATCCTACATCACTTCTTCCTCCATCCAGTCCTCCACCACTTCATCCTTCATCACTTCATCCTCCATCCAGTCCTCTATCACTTCATCCTCTATCCAGTCCTCTATCACCTCATCCTTCATCACTTCATCCTCCATCCAGTCCTCTGTCACTTCATCCTTTATCCTTCATCACTTCATCCTCCATCACTTCATTCTCCATCACTTCATCCTCCATCCAGTGCTCCATCACTTCATCATCCATCCAGTCCTCCATCACTTCATCCTTCATCACTACATCCTCCATCCAGTCCTCCATCACTTCATCCTTCATCACTACATCCTCCATCCAGTCCTCCATCACTTCATCCTTCATCACTACATCCTCCATCCAGTCCTCCATCACTTCATCCTTCATCACTACATCCTCCATCCAGTCCTCCATCACTTCATCCTTCATCACTCCATCCTCCATCCAGTCCTCCATCACTTCATCCTTCATCACTTCATCCTCCATCCAGTCCTCCATCACTTCATCCTTCATCACTTCATCCTCCATCCAGTGCTCCATCACTTCATCCTCTATCACTCCATCCTCCATCCAGTGCTCCATCACTTCATCCTCCATCACTCCATCCTCCATCCAGTGCTCCATCACTTCATCCTCCTCCACTGACATGCCAGCTACATGAACTTCCTCACTAATTGTTCCTTCACAGTTTAGAGACAATGGAGCTGCGATACTTTCTTTTTCTGAATTCAGTTCCTACATCAGTCCTGGTCCACTGTGTTTCACTGCTTGTCTCCTATGATGACTTCCTCTCAGTTCACCCAGAGTTCAACTTAACATTTCTTCTGCAGTGAGATGAAGTAACCACCCGGTTGCCATGGTAACTGGCTTTGATAGTCTCTCGGTGTCGTATCTTCTGAATAAACGATTTGAATAATATTTCCAGCTTGTTTCTCTGCGTTTTACTGCCATGATAACCAAGATGTTAATGAAACGTCCCGTCACTTGTTCACTGTTGGTTTCAGGTGAAGTTCTAAAGCTGTTCTGATAGTGAAGATGACGACGACGATGATGATGATGATGTTTGTTTCAGTGCTGAAGGAGCTGACGATGAAGGTCCTGAACTGTATGAGCAGCTTCATTCCTCTGCCTGCCATCATCCAGCAGATCCTCCAGGTGTGTGTGTGTGTGTGTGTGTGTGTCTGCTGAATAATCTGAGGATTCACGTTTATTCACCCTCACTGTGTGTGTTTCTGTGTGTGTTTCTGTGTGTGTTTCTGTGTGTGTTTCTGTGTGTGTTTCTGTGTGTGTCAGGATCCGGTCTATGGAAGAGGAAAGTTGGCAGAGATCCAAGGACTCATCCTGGGCATGTTGGACACTTTCAACTATGAGCAGGTCAGATAGTGTGTGTGTGTAGTAGATTGTGCTTTTCTTTACTTGGCCATTGTTAAAATTAAAGATCTAAACTCATGAGTGAAGCACATCAAGGCTGCTGAGGAAAACACTAGAGAATGAAATCCAGTGAAAACAGTGTGTGTGTTGTTTTCTATTTGTATTTTCTTTGGTAGGGGTGTAGCGGTACACACAAGTCACTGTGTGTACTTCTGTGTAGGGGTCAGGTTCAGCACAGGTTGGGTGTAGGGGTCAGGTTCAGTACAGGTTGGGTGTAGGGGTCAGGTTCAGTACAGGTTGGGTGTAGGGGTCAGGTTCAGTACAGGTTGGGTGTAGGGGTCAGGTTCAGCACAGGTTGGGTGTAGGGGTCAGGTTCAGCACAGGTTGGGTGTAGGGGTCAGGTTGGGTGTAGGGGTCAGGTTCAGTACAGGTTAGGTGTAGGGGTCAGGTTGGGTGTAGGGGTCAGGTTCAGTACAGGTTGGGTGTAGGGGTCAGGTTCAGTAAAGGTTAGGTGTAGGGGTCAGGTTCAGTACAGGTTGGGTGTAGGGGTCAGGTTCAGTACAGGTTGGGTGTAGGGGTCAGGTTCAGTACAGGTTGGGTGTAGGGGTGAGGTTCAGCACAGGTTGGGTGTAGGGGTCAGGTTCAGTACAGGTTGGGTGTAGGGGTCAGGTTAGGTGTAGGGGTCAGGTTGGGTGTAGGGGTCAGGTTGGGTGTAGGGGTCAGGTTCAGTACAGGCTAGGTGTAGGGGTCAGGTTTGGTGTAGGGGTCAGGTTCAGTACAGGTTAGGTGTAGGGGTCAGGTTAGGTGTAGGGTGAGGTTGGGTGTAGGGGTCAGGTTCAGTACAGGTTAGGTGTAGGGGTCAGGTTGGGTGTAGGGGTCAGGTTCAGTACAGGTTGGGTGTAGGGGTCAGGTTGGGTGTAGGGGTCAGGTTCAGTACAGGTTGGGTGTAGGGGTCAGGTTAGGTGTAGGGTCAGGTTGGGTGTAGGGGTCAGGTTCAGTACAGGTTGGTTGTAGGGGTCAGGTTGGGTGTAGGGTCAGGTTGGATGTAGGGGTCAGGTTCAGTACAGGTTAGATGTAGGGTGAGGTTGGGTGTAGGGGTCAGGTTCAGTACAGGTTGGGTGTAGGGGTCAGGTTCAGTACAGGTTGGGTGTAAGGTGAGGTTGGTTGTAGGGGTCAGGTTCAGTACAGGTTGGGTGTAGGGGTCAGGTTCAGTACAGGTTGGGTGTAGGGGTCAGGTTCAGTACAGGTTGGGTGTAGGGGTCAGGTTCAGTACAGGTTGGGTGTAGGGGTCAGGTTCAGTACAGGTTGGGTGTAGGGGTCAGGTTCAGTACAGGTTGGGTGTAGGGGTCAGGTTCAGTACAGGTTGGGTGTAGGGGTCAGGTTGGGTGTAGGGGTCAGGTTCAGTACAGGTTAGGTGTAGGGGTCAGGTTCAGTACAGGTTGGGTGTAGGGGTCAGGTTCAGTACAGGTTGGGTGTAGGGGTCAGGTTCAGTACAGGTTAGGTGTAGGGGTCAGGTTGGGTGTAGGGATCAGGTTCAGTACAGGTTAGGTGTAGGGGTCAGGTTCAGTACAGGTTGGGTGTAGGGGTCAGGTTCAGTACAGGTTGGGTGTAGGGGTCAGGTTCAGCACAGGTTGGATGTAGGGGTCAGGTTCAGTACAGGTTGGGTGTAGGGGTCAGGTTCAGTACAGGTTGGGTGTAGGGGTCAGGTTGGGTGTAGGGTGAGGTTGGGTGTAGGGGTCAGGTTCAGTACAGGTTGGGTGTAGGGGTCAGGTTCAGTACAGGTTGGGTGTAGGGGTCAGGTTCAGTACAGGTTGGGTGTAGGGGTCAGGTTGGGTGTAGAGGTCAGGTTCAGTACAGGTTGGGTGTAGGGGTCAGGTTCAGTACAGGTTAGGTGTAGGGGTCAGGTTGGGTGTAGGGGTCAGGTTCAGTACAGGTTAGGTGTAGGGGTCAGGTTCAGTACAGGTTGGGTGTAGGGGTCAGGTTCAGTACAGGTTGGGTGTAGGGGTCAGGTTCAGTACAGGTTAGGTGTAGGGGTCAGGTTGGGTGTAGGGGTCAGGTTCAGTACAGGTTGGGTGTAGGGGTCAGGTTCAGTACAGGTTAGGTGTAGGGGTCAGGTTGGGTGTAGGGGTCAGGTTCAGTACAGGTTGGGTGTAGGGGTCAGGTTCAGTACAGGTTGGGTGTAGGGGTCAGGTTCAGTACAGGTTGGGTGTAGGGGTCAGGTTCAGCACAGGTTGGATGTAGGGGTCAGGTTCAGTACAGGTTGGGTGTAGGGGTCAGGTTCAGTACAGGTTGGGTGTAGGGGTCAGGTTGGGTGTAGGGGTCAGGTTCAGTACAGGTTGGGTGTAGGGGTCAGGTTCAGTACAGGTTGGGTGTAGGGGTCAGGTTGGGTGTAGGGGTCAGGTTCAGCACAGGTTGGGTGTAGGGGTCAGGTTCAGTACAGGTTGGGTGTAGGGGTCAGGTTGGGTGTAGGGGTCAGGTTCAGTACAGGTTGGGTGTAGGGGTCAGGTTGGGTGTAGGGGTCAGGTTCAGTACAGGTTAGGTGTAGGGGTCAGGTTCAGTACAGGTTGGGTGTAGGGGTCAGGTTCAGTACAGGTTGGGTGTAGGGGTCAGGTTCAGTACAGGTTAGGTGTAGGGGTCAGGTTGGGTGTAGGGGTCAGGTTCAGTACAGGTTAGGTGTAGGGGTCAGGTTCAGCACAGGTTGGGTGTAGGGGTCAGGTTCAGTACAGGTTGGGTGTAGGGGTCAGGTTCAGTACAGGTTGGGTGTAGGGGTCAGGTTCAGTACAGGTTAGGTGTAGGGGTCAGGTTGGGTGTAGGGGTCAGGTTCAGTACAGGTTAGGTGTAGGGGTCAGGTTCAGTACAGGTTGGGTGTAGGGGTCAGGTTCAGTACAGGTTGGGTGTAGGGGTCAGGTTCAGTACAGGTTGGGTGTAGGGGTCCGGTTGGGTGTAGGGTGAGGTTGGGTGTAGGGGTCAGGTTCAGTACAGGTTGGGTGTAGGGGTCAGGTTCAGTACAGGTTGGGTGTAGGGGTCAGGTTCAGTACAGGTTGGGTGTAGGGGTGAGGTTCAGTACAGGTTGGGTGTAGGGGTGAGGTTCAGTACAGGTTGGGTGTAGGGGTGAGGTTCAGTACAGGTTGGGTGTAGGGGTCAGGTTCAGTACAGGTTGGGTGTAGGGGTCAGGTTCAGTACAGGTTGGGTGTAGGGGTCAGGTTCAGTACAGGTTGGGTGTAGGGGTCAGGTTCAGTACAGGTTGGGTGTAGGGGTCAGGTTCAGTACAGGTTGGGTGTAGGGGTCAGGTTCAGTACAGGTTGGGTGTAGGGGTCAGGTTCAGTACAGGTTGGGTGTAGGGTCAGGTTCAGTACAGGTTGGGTGTAGGGGTCAGGTTCAGTACAGGTTGGGTGTAGGGGTCAGGTTCAGTACAGGTTGGGTGTAGGGGTCAGGTTGGGTGTAGGGGTCAGGTTCAGTACAGGTTGGGTGTAGGGTGAGGTTGGGTGTAGGGGTCAGGTTCAGTACAGGTTGGGTGTAGGGGTCAGGTTCAGTACAGGTTGGGTGTAGGGTCAGGTTCAGTACAGGTTGGGTGTAGGGGTCAGGTTCAGTACAGGTTGGGTGTAGGGGTCAGGTTCAGTACAGGTTGGGTGTAGGGGTCAGGTTGGGTGTAGGGGTCAGGTTCAGTACAGGTTGGGTGTAGGGGTCAGGTTCAGTACAGGTTGGGTGTAGGGGTCAGGTTCAGTACAGGTTGGGTGTAGGGGTCAGGTTCAGTACAGGTTGGGTGTAGGGGTCAGGTTCAGTACAGGTTGGGTGTAGGGGTCAGGTTCAGTACAGGTTGGGTGTAGGGGTCAGGTTCAGTACAGGTTGGGTGTAGGGGTCAGGTTGGGTGTAGGGGTCAGGTTCAGTACAGGTTGGGTGTAGGGGTCAGGTTCAGTACAGGTTGGGTGTAGGGGTCAGGTTCAGTACAGGTTGGGTGTAGGGGTCAGGTTCAGTACAGGTTGGGTGTAGGGGTCAGGTTCAGTACAGGTTGGGTGTAGGGGTCAGGTTCAGTACAGGTTGGGTGTAGGGGTCCAATACGGTGATTCAAAGGAAGCCGGCAGCTCTAATGCTCTTCTTCTCCTTCTTCTCCTTCTACTTCTTCTCCTTCTTCTCGTTCTCCTTCTGCTTCTCCTTCTTCTTCTCCTTCTCCTTCTACTACTCCTTCTCCTTCTTCTTCTCCTTCTACTTCTCCTTCTCCTTCTTCTTCTGCTTGTCCTTCTACTTCTCCTTCTTCTCCTTCTTCTCCTTCTCCTTCTGCTTCTCCTTCTGCTTCTCCTTCTACTTCTCCTTCTCCTTCTACTTCTCCTTCTCCTTCTACTTCTCCTTCTCCTTCTACTTCTGCTTCTCCTTCTACTCCTCCTTCTCCTTCTTCTTCTGCTTCTCCTTCTACTCCTCCTTCTCCTTCTACTCCTACTTCTCCTTCTACTTCTACTTCTCCTTCTTCTTCTGCTTCTACAAATCTGGTTGAAGGCAGCTTTCAGGCTCATTAGCGCCCCCTGGATTGACTCTATTGTTTTTAACAGTCGGACGTGTTCGTCATATGATTCTGTGTAACGAACCGCAACGATACGGGACGAATCCAAATACTGCTACACCCCGATCGTCATCAACCAGAGGATCCTGATCTGAATCCTCTGGTTGATCCAGTTCATAGTACAGATGTCGTCTGTTGAGACCCCCCCCCCCCACACACACACACACACGATACATTTCTTTTCCAGACTTTACTGGAAACCACCACCAGCCTGCTGAACCACGACCTCCACTGGTCCCTCGCTCACCTGCGAGCCGCCGTCACCAGAGGACTCCACCCCCGACAGGATCACTGCAACATCTGTCTGCAGCTGTACAAGAGGAGGCAGGACTTGGCGGAGGAGATCATCGTGTTCAGGTAACACACCCTGTAATAGAAGGGCAGTGCGGGGCGGGGTGGGGGCGGGGTGGAGGCGGGGTGGGGGCGAGGCAGGAGGGTACGGTATGGCCCACCGTAGAGAGGAAGGCTAAAATGTAGGCGGGGTTGTAAACGATGCAGGTATGCGTGTCGCTATTACGCAATGGTAGTCAGTAAACAACACAGAGGTTTTATAGCAGCTCAGGAGCTGGAGCCTTGTTCTCCATTACATAGCTTCTGCAGCGCTCCGTCCCGGCATAAACGCCCCACTGTAACTTTCTAATGTGTGTGTGTGTGTGTGTGTGTGTGTGTAGCTGTGGTCACCTGTACCACCTGCAGTGCCTGCAGCAGAAGGACTGCCTGGCGGCTGCAGCCTCTGGGCTGAAGCAGCGGTGGAGGTGCTACAAGTGTTGGTCCAGCCATGGGGGCAGGAGTGCAGCTTCCTGTGAGGCCAAGCGAGGTCGCAGCACGTCTCTGGCTCAGGTCTGCCTTGCTGTCAGGCCTCAGGCCTGCCTTGCTGTCAGGCTGTTTAAGGTCCACATTAACGTCTGTCCACAACTAAATGTGTCCTCGCTTCTGCACAAAGTTCAAAATGTCTCCAGACTTCTTCTCTCTGCTCAGACTCTGATTTTTCTTCTCTCTGCTCAGACTCTGATGTTTCTTCTGTCTGCTCAGACTCTGTTTCTTCTGTCTGCTCAGACTCTGTTTCTTCTGTCTGCTCAGACTCTGATGTTTCTTCTGTCTGCTCAGACTCTGATGTTTCTTCTCTCTGCTCAGACTCTGATGTTTCTTCTCTCTGCTCAGACTCTGATGTTTCTTCTCTCTGCTCAGACTCTGATGTTTCTTCTCTCTGCTCAGACTCTGATGTTTCTTCTCTGCTCAGACTCTGATGTTTCTTCTCTGCTCAGACTCTGTTTCTTCTCTCTGCTCAGACTCTGATGTTTCTTCTCTCTGCTCAGACTCTGATGTTTCTTCTGTCTGCTCAGACTCTGATGTTTCTTCTGTCTTCTCAGACTCTGATGTTTCTTCTGTCTGCTCAGACTCTGATGTTTCTTCTGTCTGCTCAGACTCTGATTTTTCTTCTGTCTGCTCAGACTCTGATGTTTCTTCTCTCTGCCCAGACTCTGATGTTTCTTCTCTGCTCAGACTCTGATGTTTCTTCTCTCTGCTTAGACTCTGTTTCTTCTCTCTGCTCAGACTCTGATGTTTCTTCTCTCTGCTCAGACTCTGTTTCTTCTCTCTGCTCAGACTCTGATGTTTCTTCTGTCTGCTCAGACTCTGATGTTTCTTCTCTCTGCTCAGACTCTGATGTTTCTTCTCTGCTCAGACTCTGATGTTTCTTCTCTGCTCAGACTCTGTTTCTTCTCTCTGCTCAGACTCTGTTTCTTCTCTCTGCTCAGACTCTGATGTTTCTTCTCTCTGCTCAGACTCACGTGTCGTCGCAGCATCATGAGTCCGGAGCAGCAGCTGTCAGGAAGAAGGTGAGACCAGCAGCATCTGCTCTTATGAAGCAATGAAACTCAGTGATGGTCAGCACTCATCTGCAGCATTAATCTGTAGCATTAATCTGCAGCATTAATCTGCAGCATTAATCTGCAGCATTAATCTGTAGCATTAATCTGTAGCATTAATCTGCAGCATGAATGTGTGTCAATCTGGGTCAATCTGTGGAATGAATCAAGCAATAATCTTTAGCATTACTCTGTAGCATTAATCTGCAGCATTAATGATCTGAAAGGTGTGATTGGCTGGCAGAGTGAGCTGGTGTTCCCCCTGGTGACCCTGTTACTGCTGGTCTCTGGTGCTGCAGGTGTTTGTAGAGGCGACACTGGACCATCAGCAGGAGCAGTCCTGGGACCACATCCGCTCCCTGTACCGAGGACCGTCCCGGGTACTGACCCTGTTTCTGCACCTGTAACACCCTGACGTCTGTAACACACCGTCTGTAACACCCTGACGTCTGTAACACACCGTCTGTAATACCCTGACATCTGTAACACACCCTGACGTCTGTAACACCCTGACGTCTGTAACACACCGTCTGTAATACCCTGACATCTGTAACACACCCTGACGTCTGTAACACCCTGACGTCTGTAACACACCGTCTCTAACACCCTGACATCTGTAACACACCCTGACTTGTGTAACACACCCTGACGTCTGTAACACACCCTGACGTCTGTAACACACCCTGACGTCTGTAACAGACCCTGACGTCTGTAACAGACCCTGACATCTGTTACACACCCTGACGTCTGTAACACACCCTGACGTCTGTAACACACCCTGACGTCTGTAACAGACCCTGACGTCTGTAACACACCCTGACGTCTGTAACAGACCCTGACGTCTGTAACACACCCTGACATCTGTAAAACACCCTGATGTCTGTAACACCCTGACGTCTGTAACACACCGTCTCTAACACCCTGACATCTGTAACACACCCTGACTTGTGTAACACACCCTGACGTCTGTAACACACCCTGACGTCTGTAACACACCCTGACGTCTGTAACAGACCCTGACGTCTGTAACAGACCCTGACATCTGTAACACACCCTGACGTCTGTAACACACCCTGACGTCTGTAACAGACCCTGACGTCTGTAACACACCCTGACATCTGTAACACACCCCGACGTCTGTAACACACCCTGACGTCTGTAACACACCCTGACATCTGTAACACACCCCGACGTCTGTAACACACCCTGACGTCTGTAACACACCGTCTGTAACACCCTGACGTCTGTAACACACCGTCTGTAACACCCTGACGTCTGTAACACACCCTGACGTCTGTTACACACCCTGACATCTGTAACACACCCTGACGTCTGTAACACACCCTGACGTCTGTAACACACCCTGACATGTGTAACACACCCTGACGTCTGTAACACAACCATGTCTGTAACACACCCTGACGTCTGTAACACACCCATGTCTGTAACACACCATCTTTAACACACCGTCTGTAACACACCAATGTCTGTAACACACCGTCAGTAACACACCGTCAGTAACACACCGTCAGTAACACACCACCTGTAACACACCGCCAGCAACACACCGTCAATAACACACCGCCTGTACCACACCGTTAGTAACACACCGTCTGCAACACACCGTCAGTAACACACCGTCAGTAGCACACCGTCAGTAGCACACCGCCTGTAATACACCGTCTGTAACACACCGTCTGTAACACACCGTCAGTAACACACTGACTGTAACACACTGTAACACACCGTCAGTAACACACCGCCTGTCACACACCGTCAGTAACACACCGTCTGTAACACACCGTCAGTAAAACACCGTCAGTAACACACTGTCTGTAACACACCCATGTCTGTAACACACCCATGTCTGTAACACACCGTCTGTAACACACCGTCTGTAACACACCGTCAGTAGCACACCGTCAGTAGCACACCGTCAGTAGCACACCGCCTGTAATACACCGTCTGTAACACACCGTCAGCAACAGACTGACTGCAACACACTGTAGCACACCGTCAGTAACACACCGCCTGTAACACACCGTCAGTAACACACCGTCAGAAACACACCGTCAGAAACACACCATCAGTAACACACTGTCAGTAACACACTGCCTGTAACACACCGTCAGTAACACACCGTCAGTAACACACCGTCAGTAACACACCGTCAGTAACACACCGTCAGTAGCACACCGCCTGTAATACACTGTAACACACCGTCAGTAACACACTGACTGTAACACACCGCCTGTAACACACCGTCAGTAACACACCGTCAGTAGCACACCATCAGAAACACACCGTCAGTAGCACACCGTCAGAAACACACCGTCAGTAACACACCGTCTGTAACACACCGTCAGTAACACACCGCCTGTAACACACCGCCAGTAACACACCACCTGTAACACACCCTCTGTAACACACCGTCTGTAACACACCGTCTGTAACACACCGTCTGTAGCACACCGTCAGTAACACATCGTCTGTAACACCCCGTCTGTAACACACCGCCAGTAACACACCACCTGTAACACACCCTCTGTAACACACCGTCAGTAGCACACCGCCTGTAACACACCGTCAGTAACACACCGTCTGTAACACACCCATGTCTGTAACACACCGTTTGTAACACACCGTCAGTAACACACTATCAGTAACACAACGTCAGTAACACACCGCCTGTAACACACCGTCTGTAACACTCTGCCTGTAACACACCGTCAGTAACACACCGTCAGTAACACACCGTCAGTAACACACCGCCTGTAACACACCGCCAGTAACACACCATCAGTAACACACCATCTGTAGCACACCGTCAGTAACACACCGCCTGTAACACACCGTCAGTCACACACCGCTTGTAACACACCGTCTGTAACACACCCATGTTTGTAACACACCCATGTCTGTAACATACCGTTTGTAACACACCGTCAGTAGCACACCATCAGTAATACACCGTCAGTAACACACCGCCTGTAACACACCGTCTGTAACACACCGCCTGTAACACACCGTCAGTAACACACCGCCTGTAACACACCGTCAGTAACACACCGTCAGTAACACACCGCCTGTAACACACCGTCTGTAACACACCCATGTCTGTAACACACCCATGTCTGTAACACACCCATGTCTGTAACACACCCATGTCTGTAACACACCGCCTGTAGCACACCGCCTGTAGCACACCGTCAGTAACACACCGCCTGTAACACACCGTCTGTAACACACCGCCTGTAACACACCGTCAGTAACACACCGCCTGTAACACACCGTCAGTAACACACCGCCTGTAACACACCGTCAGTAACACACCGTCAGTAACACACCGTCAGTAACACACCGCCTGTAACACACCGTCAGTAACACACCGTCTGTAACACACCACCTGTAACACACCGTCAGTAACACACCGCCTGTAACACACCGCCTGTAACACACCGCCAGTAACACACCATCAGTAACACACCGTCTGTAGCACACCGTCTGTAGCACACCGTCAGTAGCACATTGTCTGTAACACACCGTCTGTAACACACCGTCAGTAACACACCGTCAGTCACACACCGCTTGTAACACACCGTCTGTAACACACCCATGTCTGTAACACACCCATGTCTGTAACATACCGTTTGTAACACACCGTCAGTAGCACACCATCAGTAATACACCGTCAGTAACACACCGCCTGTAACACACCGTCTGTAACACACCGCCTGTAACACACCGCCTGTAACACACCGCCAGTAACACACCATCAGTAACACACCGTCTGTAGCACACCGTCTGTAGCACACCGTCAGTAGCACATTGTCTGTAACACACCGTCTGTAACACACCGTCAGTAACACACCGTCAGTCACACACCGCTTGTAACACACCGTCTGTAACACACCCATGTCTGTAACACACCCATGTCTGTAACATACCGTTTGTAACACACCGTCAGTAGCACACCATCAGTAATACACCGTCAGTAACACACCGCCTGTAACACACCGTCTGTAACACACCGCCTGTAACACACCGCCTGTAACACACCGTCAGTAACACACCGTCAGTAACACACCGTCAGTAACACACCGCCTGTAACACACCGTCAGTAACACACCGCCTGTAACACACCGTCAGTAACACACCGTCTGTAACACACCCATGTCTGTAACACACCCATGTCTGTAACACACCGCCTGTAGCACACCGCCTGTAGCACACGTCAGTAACACACCGTCTGTAACACACCACCTGTAACACACCGTCAGTAACACACCGCCTGTAACACACCGCCAGTAACACACCGTCTGTAACACACCGCCTGTAACACACCGTCTGTAACACACCGTCAGTAACACACCGCCTGTAACACACCGCCTGTAACACACCGCCTGTAACACACCGCCTGTATCACACCACCTGTAACACACCGTCTGTAACACACCCATGTCTGTAACCCCTTGCAGCTGTCCGTCCTGTCCGAGCTGAGCCACAGCACAGACCAGTCCAGCCTCCTGCTCTCCGCCCAGTCTGGAGCCGAACACTTCCAGCTGAAGCTCGCTCCTCCTCCTCTGCTGGAGGACTGACTCCTCTTCTCCTCCTCCTCCTCCTCTGCTGGGGGAGTGACTCCTCTTCTCCTCCTCCTCTGCTGGGGGAGTGACTCCTCTCCTCCTCCTCACGTCTCCTGGAACCTCCTGATTCTCCACATGTCCAACACTGATCACTGGTGTTGTTCTGGTCCTCGTCATTAAAACACCAAATCATTTCTTCTCCTGTCGTGTGTCTCTGGTTTCTTTGCTTCATGTCTTGTCTTGCTGCAGAACATCAGCGCCGTATTCACCAAGCATCCTGAGCTCTTAGTGACGTCACTTTTAAAAAGTCTTCAAAATGTAAGCTGCAGAACACCAGTGTAGCAGTGATGGTCAGTGTGACTACTACAGTTCTGTCACGGCCCACAGTGGTGGTCAGTCACTGGACTGGTGACGCTGCTCTCGTCCTCCATAAATATCATGATGATACATGAAGTGGTCAAAATAACCAGCATGGACAGAAAAGAGAACAATAATCAAATCACTGTACTAATCAGCATGTGAACCAGGGAAGTTCAATCATTTTTAAGTTGTGTACAAATGAAATACATTTGTCTGAGTTTCATTAAATAGACATAAGATAATTGACATGATTACACATTTTTAAAGCAGCCCAAGATATTTGATGGTTAATTTTACCCTCCATTCTCTCGTACAGAAATGGCCCACCAAGCAGAGACAAAAATAAGCACCCCTTTAAAACCCCTTTAACACCCTTTAACCCCTTTAAAATCCCTTTAAAACCCTTTAAGACCCTTTTAACCCCTTTAAAACCCTTTTCACCCCTTTAAAACCCTTTTCACCCCTTTAAAACCCATTTAAACCCCTTTAAAACCCTTTTAACCCCTTTAAACCCCCTTAAAACCCTTTAAACCCCATTTAACCCATTTAAACCCCTTTAAAACCCATTTAAACCCCTTTAAAACCCATGTAATACCTTTTAAACCCCTTTTAGCCCCTTTAAAACCCATTTTAACCCCTTTAAACCCCCTTTAAAACCATTTAAACCCCTTAAAACCCTTTAAACCTATTTGAACCCCTTTAAAACCCATTTAAACGCCTTTAAAACCCCCTTTAAAACCCTTTTAACCACTTTAAACCCCTTTTAACCCCTTTATACCCCTTTAAAACCCTTTTAACCCATTTAAACCCCCTTTAAAACCTTTAAAACCCTTTGAACCCCTTTAAGACCCTTTAAAACCCTTTTAACCCATTTAAACCCCCTTTAAAACCCTTTAAACCCCTTTAACCTATTTAAACCCCTTTAAACCCTTTAAACCTATTTAAACCCCTTTTAAAACCCCTTTATAACCCATTTAAACCCCCTTTAAAACCTTTAAAACCCTTTGAACCCCTTTAAGACCCTTTAAAACCCTTTTAACCCATTTAAAACCCTTTAAACCCCTTTAACCTATTTAAACCCCCTTTAAACCCCTTTAAACCCTTTTAACCTATTTAAACCCCCTTTAAACCCCTTTATAACCCTTTAAAACCCCTTTAAAACCCATTTTAGCCCCTTTAAAACCCCTTTAAAACCCTTGAAGCCCCTTTTTGTCACACCTTGAAAAGACTTGTACGCACAGTGGCCAGTGCCACTGATGAAACCGTCATGACCAGTGGTTGTCGGTGCTGCCGGGACTCGAGCGTCGAAGCAAGGTTCTTCTGTCAGGAGTGTTCTATTGGGTCTCAAGGACCCGGGCTCATGCAGTGCAGGACAGAGAACAAGTCACAAGTTGTGTCTTAACCAGTGAGGAGTGACGGAGGGGGGAAGTTCAGCGTTCTTTCTTTCTAAGTTTTGCTAGAAGAAGGAGTCAGGGAATGTTTGCTAGTTGAAAGCCAGCTGTGGAAAGGGAGTGAGGACGTCTGCTCGTTTGAAGCCTGGGAAATAGAGAGGCTTGTAATAAAACTTTACAATGCAGCCTTCATGAGACAGTTCGGTTCACAAGGTCCGTTATGCACAAAATAGAATGAGTACAAGGCCAAGATATCATTTTACCACGACACCATATTGACATTTGACATGACATACATGTTAAACTCATTGACTTTGTGCCGTGGAAGCATCGTGGACTGAAGCCAACCACACACACCAGCCTTGCTTTTCCTTTCAGGGTTTAAAAATAAAGAACTTGAGACGTCTGTAGAACTTTTGTTTCTCCTCTATTCTGCTTTCAGAAATTGCGTGGACTTGCTTCTAAAAAGAAGTTGTATCACGTTTAGAATGTTTTTATAGAACACCCTGAACCATTCTGGGAACAATCAAAACAAAGCAGCTTGGTTGTGTTGAGTACCCGAGGGAATGATGTTTTAGCAGTGTTGTAACTTCACCTTCTCACAAGATGAACGCAAAACATTTTTAGAATGTTTGTCAGAGAAGGTTATCCAGGGTCATTCTGGGAACGTAAAGAAAAGTTCCCGCTCAGAACGTTCTTGAGAACCTTGGGGCAAAAATGTTCTACCAATGTTGTGACTTGACGTTTAAAGAAAGTTCCATCAGACCTTTTCAGAAGGCTGTTAGAGAACGTTCTCCTGGTAAAGAAAACTTCCTGCTGAAAACACTGTGAGAACATTCTTGGCAACATTTTCAGAACAAAATATTTCTGGCTGGGGAAACGTTAGTTTTAGTTGATTAAACTGTTGAGGACTGGACTCTAATCTGGATTACAGATTAAATTAAATTGTTGAGGACTGGACTCAATTCAGGATTAGAGATTAAACTAAATTGTTGAGGACTGGACTCAATTCAGGATTAGAGATTAAACTGTTGAGGACTGGACTCTACTCTGGATTACAGATTAAACTAAATTGTTGAGGACTGGACTCAATTCAGGATTAGAGATTAAACTGTTGAGGACTGGACTCTACTCTGGATTACAGATTAAACTAAATTGTTGAGGACTGGACTCAATTCAGGATTAGAGATTAAACTGTTGAGGACTGGACTCTACTCTGGATTAGAGATTAAACTGCTGAAAACTGGACTCTACTTTGGATTAGAGATTAAACTGTTGAGGACTGGACTCTACTCTGGATTAGAGATTAAACTGCTGAAAACTGGACTCTACTTTGGATTAGAGATTAAACTGTTGAGGACTGGACTCTACTCTGGATTAGAGATTAAACTGCTGAAAACTGGACTCTACTTTGGATTAGAGATTAAACTGTTGAGGACTGGACTCCACTCTGGATTAGAGATTAAACGATTGAGGACTGGACTCTACTCTGGATTACAGATTAAACTGGATCAGAGTTTAAATTGCTGAAAACTGGACTCTACTCTGGATTAGAGATTAAACTGTTGGGGACTGGACTCCACTCTGGATTAGAGATTAAACTGCTGAAAACGGGACTCTACTTTGGATTAGAGATTAAACTGTTAAGGACTGGACTCCACTCTGGATTAGACATTAAATTAAATTGTTGAGGATTCAATTCTACTCTGGATTAGAGATTAAACTGTTGAGGACTGGACTCCACTCTGGATTAGACATTAAATTAAATTGTTGAGGATTCAATTCTACTCTGGATTAGATATTAAACTGTTGAGGACTGGACTCCACTCTGGATTAGAGATTAAACTGCTGAAAACTGGACTCCACTCTGGATTAGAGATTAAACTGTTGAGGACTGGACTCCACTCTGGATTAGAGATTAAACTGGATTAGCTTTTTTTTTTTTTTTTTAATAAAATAAATAAATGGGATTTGCATGTTCCCTGTTGAAAGTAACCAGATTAAGGCACCCCGACGTCTGAAGAGGTCGGCGGTTCTGTTGGAGGGAAAATAAAAGCACAACAGCTTTTCTCTTTTTATTCTTGGAATAAGAGCTGAAACTTTATTTTGTGCAGCTGCAGCCGGTTCCTTCACCTCAACCCAAGGTTCTCCTGTTGGAGGACGAGTGTGGACGGATGAAGAGACGGTCGGAGGACGGACAGTCTGGCTGAGGACACAAACCACCGTGACGCTGGACAGCCATGTTTAGTCCAGGTGAAACATCAGGAGACCAGCTGGTCCTCAGAGGAGGCTCTCCAGGTTCTCCAGGAGGCTCTCCAGGTTCTCCAGGAGGCTCTCCAGGTGGGATCGCTGCAGGAGGCTCTCCAGGTTCTCCAGGAGGCTCTCCAGGTGGGATCGCTGCTGGAGGCTCTCCAGGTTCTCCAGGAGGCTCTCCAGGTGGGATCGCTGCTGGAGGCTCTCCAGGTTCTCCAGGAGGCTCTCCAGGTGGGATCGCTGCTGGAGGCTCTCCAGGTTCTCCAGGAGGTTCTCCAGGAGGTTCTCCAGGAGGTTCTCCAGGTGGGCTTGTTGCAGGACGTCACGGCATGAAGCTGCAGAAGTATTTTATTGACCCAAAACAAAAGTATATACACACACTCCCGATAGAAAAGAAAGAAGAGCGTTCTTTAAAAGAGCAGCCGGCGGTTCTCCAGGTCAGAGTTCACCAGAGGGCGGAGTCCAGCGGCTCACACTCCAGTGTAGAGCGACAGGAAGTAGATGTACAGCAGGAAGATGGGGTAGATGAGCAACGGCTTCTTGGTCTTGAACTCGTCCCCGACCAGCAGCGAGGCGGCGCTGTAGGCCGCCCAGAACACCCCGGACAGCTGGGGAGGGTCAGGAGGTCAACACCTGATCTACACCTCTACATCTGTGATCCACACCTCTACATCTGTGATCCGCACCTCTACATCTGTGATCCGCACCTCTACATCTGTGATCTGCATCTCTACATCTGTGATCTGCACCTCTACATCTGTGATCTACATCTCTACATCTGTGATCTACATCTGTGATCTACACCTCTACATCTGTGATCTACATCTGTGATCTACACCTCTACATCTGTGATCCACACCTCTACATCTGTGATCCACACCTCTACATCTGTGATCCGCACCTCTACATCTGTGATCTGCATCTCTACATCTGTGATCTGCACCTCTACATCTGTGATCTACATCTCTACATCTGTGATCTACATCTGTGATCTACACCTCTACATCTGTGATCTACATCTGTGATCTACACCTCTACATCTGTGATCTACATCTGTGATCTGCATCTCTACATCTGTGATCTACACCTCTACATCTGTGATCTACATCTGTGATCTACACCTCTACATCTATGATCTACATCTGTGATCTACATCTGTGATCTGCACCTCTACATCTGTGATCTACATCTGTGATCTACACCTCTACATCTGTGATCTACATCTGTGATCTGCATCTCTACATCTGTGATCTACACCTCTACATCTGTGATCTACATCTGTGATCTACACCTCTACATCTATGATCTACATCTGTGATCTACACCTCTACATCTGTGATCTGCATCTCTACATCTGTGATCCACACCTCTACATCTATGATCTACATCTGTGATCTACATCTGTGATCTGCACCTCTACATCTGTGATCTACATCTGTGATCTACACCTCTACATCTGTGATCTACATCTGTGATCTGCATCTCTACATCTGTGATCTACACCTCTACATCTGTGATCTACATCTGTGATCTACACCTCTACATCTATGATCTACATCTGTGATCTACACCTCTACATCTGTGATCTGCATCTCTACATCTGTGATCCACACCTCTACATCTGTGATCTACATCTCCTACCTGTGATCTACATCTCTACATCTGTGATCTGCATCTCTACATCTGTGATCTGCATCTCTACATCTGTGATCTACACCTGTGATCTACACCTGTGATCTACACCTCTACATCTGTGATCTACACCTCTACATCTGTGATCTACACCTGTGATCCACACCTGTGATCTACACCTCTACATCTGTGATCTACACCTCTACATCTGTGATCTACATCTGTGATCTGCATCTCTACATCTGTGATCTACACCTCTACATCTGTGATCTACATCTGTGATCTACACCTCTACATCTATGATCTACATCTGTGATCTACACCTCTACATCTGTGATCTGCATCTCTACATCTGTGATCCACACCTCTACATCTGTGATCTACACCTGTGATCTACACCTCTACATCTGTGATCTGCATCTCTACATCTGTGATCTGCATCTCTACACCTGTGATCTACACCTGTGATCTACACCTCTACATCTGTGATCTGCATCTCTACATCTGTGATCTGCATCTCTACACCTGTGATCTACACCTCTACATCTGTGATCTACACCTCTACATCTGTGATCTACACCTGTGATCCACACCTCTACATCTGTGATCTACACCTCTACATCTCTGATCCACACCTCTACATCTGTGATCTACACCTCTACATCTGTGATCCACACCTCTACATCTGTGATCTATCCCCTACATCTGTGATCCACACCTCTACATCTGTGATCTACACCTCTACATCTGTGATCTACACCTCTACATCTGTGATCCACACCTCTACATCTGTGAACTACATCTCCTAGATCTGTGAACTACATCTCATACATCTGTGATCTACATCTCCTAACCTGTGATCTACATCTCATACATCTGTGAACTACATCTCCTACATCTGTGATCTACATCTCATACATCTATGATCTACATCTCATATATCTGTGAACTACATCGCCTAGATCTGTGATCTACATCTCCTAACCTGTGATCTACATCTCATACATCTGTGATCTACACCTCTACATCTGTGATCTACATCTCTACATCTGGGATCTGCACCTCTACATCTGTGAATTACATCTCCTAGATCTGTGATCTACACCTCTACATATGTGATCCACACCTCTACATCTGTGATCTACATCTCTACATCTGTGAATTACATCTCCTAGATCTGTGATCTACATCTCCTAGATCTGTGATCTACATCTCATACATCTGTGATCTACACCTCTACATCTGTGAATTACATCTCTTAGATCTGTGATCTACATCTCATACATCTGTGATCTACATATCCTAGATCTGTGATCTACATCTCATACATCTGTGATCTACATCTCCTAACCCGTGATCTACATCTCATACATCTGTGATCTACATCTCCTAACCTGTGAACTACATCTCATACATCTGTGATCTACATCTCCTAACCTGTGAACTACATCTCATACATCTGTGATCTACACCTCTACATATGTGATCCACACCTCTACATCTGTGATCTACACCTCTACATCTGTGATCTACATCTCTACATCTGTGAATTACATCTCCTAGATCTGTGATCTACATCTCCTAGATCTGTGATCTACATCTCATACATCTGTGATCTACACCTCTACATCTGTGAATTACATCTCTTAGATCTGTGATCTACATCTCATACATCTGTGATCTACATCTCCTAACCCGTGATCTACATCTCATACATCTGTGATCTTCATCTCCTAACCTGTGAACTACATCTCATACATCTGTGATCTACATCTCCTAACCTGTGATCTACATCTCATACATCTGCTATGTAGCTCTCATAGAGAGCTACATAGCAGAGGCATCAAGCTCTCATAGAGCGCTCGAAACATCTGCTATGTAGCTCTATAGAACTGGTATGTAGATGTATAGAACTGGTATGTAGATGTATAGAACTGGTATGTAGATGTATAGAACTGGTATGTAGATGTATAGAACTGCTATGTAGCTCTATAGAACCGCTATGTAGCTCTATAGAACTGTGAGGTGTCACTCACCTTGGCGAAGGTAGAAACGACCTCGAAGCCTCGGATCACCAGCAGCAGAGGAGCGATGACGATGAGAGGAAGGAGAGAATATCCAATCACCCCCAGAACCTGCCCGTAAGAAACCTGCCCCAGAACACAGGGTGAGGACCCAGCCAGCCAGTCACCAGCCAGTCACCAGTCAGTCAATCAGTCACTAGTCAGTCAGTCATCAGTCACCAGTCAGTCAATCAGTCACCAGTCAGTCAGTCAATCAGTCACCAGTCAGTCAGTCATCAGTCACCAGTCAGTCAATCAGTCACTAGTCAGTCAGTCATCAGTCACCAGTCAGTCAATCAGTCACCAGTCAGTCAGTCAATCAGTCACTAGTCAGTCAGTCATCAGTCACCAGTCAGTCAATCAGTCACCAGTCAGTCAGTCATCAGTCACCAGTCAGTCAATCAGTCACCAGTCAGTCAGTCATCAGTCACCAGTCAGTCAATCAGTCACCAGTCAGTCAGTCATCAGTCACCAGTCAGTCAATCAGTCAGCAGTCAGTCAGCAGTTAGTCAGCAGCTCACCTCTCCACCAAGAACACGAGCCAGCAGGAAGATGGTTAAGGAGCCAAAGATCCAGATGGTGATGATCCAGGAAACGACCTGGAGAGAAGCTCTGAGGGTCAGGAGGAACGTCTTCTTTTACCTTCTCTCCACCCTGCCCCCTGGTTCCTCCACCTGGTTCCTCCACCCCCGCCCCCTGGTTCCTCCACCTGGTTCCTCCACCCCCGCCCCCTGGTTCCTCCACCTGGTTCCTCCACCCCCGCCCCCTGGTTCCTCCACCTGGTTCCTCCACCCCCGCCCCCTGGTTCCTCCGCCTGGTTCCTCCACCCCCGCCCCCTGGTTCCTCACGGCGCCGAGCTGACGACTCACCCTGAACTGTCCGTAGATGGAGATCATGGAGAAGAGCAGCACCACGGCCAGCGGGCCCCAGAAGTCCGGGTTGTCCCGGACCACCTGCCGGTTGAAGCCCAGAGACGGCATGGGCATCAGGACGCAGCGGATCTTATAGTAGATGTCCTTCAGGTCAATGTCCAGCTCCTCCCTGTCTCACACACACACACACACACACACACACACACACACACACACACACACACACACACACACACACACACACACACACACACACACACACACACACACACACACACACACACACACACACACACACACACACACACAGAGGTCAGCAGGCCTCTCCTCATCTCCAACAGACCAGAAGACGTGACGATCAGCAGACTGGTGAACAAATGTGGGTCTCTGTGGACCCTGGTGGTGTGTGACATACGGTATGGACCCTGGTGGTGTGTGACGTACGGTACGGACCCTGGTGGTGTGTGACATACAGTATGGACCCTGGTGGTGTGTGACGTACGGTACGGACCCTGGTGGTGTGTGACATACAGTATGGACCCTGGTGGTGTGTGACGTACGGTACGGACCCTGGTGGTGTGTGACATACAGTATGGACCCTGGTGGTGTGTGACATACGGTATGGACCCTGGTGGTGTGTGACGTACGGTACGGACCCTGGTGGTGTGTGACGTACGGTGCGGACCCTGGTGGTGTGTGACGTACGGTATGGACCCTGGTGGTGTGTGACGTACGGTACGGACCCTGGTGGTGTGTGACGTACGGTACGGACCCTGGTGGTGTGTGACGTACGGACCCTGGTGGTGTGTGACGTACGGTATGGACCCTGGTGGTGTATGCCGTACGGTACGGACCCTTGTGGTGTGTGACGTACGGTACGGACCCTGGTGGTGTGTGACGTACGGACCCTGGTGGTGTGTGACGTACGGTATGGACCCTGGTGGTGTATGCCGTACGGTACGGACCCTGGTGGTGTGTGACGTACGGACCCTGGTGGTGTGTGACGTACGGTATGGACCCTGGTGGTGTGTGACGTATGGACCCTGGTGGTGTGTGACGTATGGACCCTGGTGGTGTGTGACGTACGGTACGGACCCTTGTGGCATGTGACGTATGGACCCTGGTGGTGTGTGACGTATGGACCCTGGTGGTATGGACCCTGGTGTGACGTATGGCCAGTGTGAGGCTGACGTACAGGAGAGGCTTGGTCTCCTCGCTGTCCTCCTCCTCCACCTCCAGCAGCCAGCCGTAGCCGCGCTGCTTCAGGAAGGTGGTGGCGTACGGGTCTCTGCCGCCGTCGCCGCTCATGTTCAGCTTGATGTCCGGAGCGCTGATGGTGCCGCTCAGCTCTGTGGACGACACCACTCATCAACCATGGTGGACTCACAACGCAACAATGGGGAACAGTCACAACGAGTGTTGCTTCACGTCAGTTGTCCCGTCAGGAGAATCCCTGCTACAGCAGACGGACTTCACCACAACAAGCAGACCACACAAACACAATTTGTTCAAACCTACACTTCACAATAGATCGCACAATCTGAAATAACCCACGTAAACATGAGGTACTGTCAGAACGACTACAGCGTGACTAAATTACTACAACATGACAACAATATGACTACACCATGACCACAATATGACTATAACACCACTACAGCATGACTACGATGTCTACAGCACAACTACAACATAACTACAGCATGACAACAATATGACTACAACACAACGGCAGCATGACCACAATATGACTAGAACACTAACACGGCACGACAACAATATGACTACAGCATGGCCACAATATGACTACAACACTACTACAATGTGACTACAGCATGACTACACCATGACTACACTATGACTACAATATGATGACAGCACGACTACAATATGACTACAGCATGACGACAACACGACTACAATATGACTACAGCATGACGACAGCACGACTACAATATGACTACAGCACGACAACAATATGACTACAGCACAACTACAGCATGACTACACTATGACTACAACATGACTACAGCACGACCACAATATGACAACATGACTACACTATGACTACAACACAACTGCAGCATAACCACAATATGACTACAACACTACTACAGCAGAACTACAATGTGACTACACCATGACTACAAGATGACTACAGAATGACAACAAGACGACTACACGATGACTACAAGACGACCACACCATGACTACAATATGACAACAAGACGACTACAATGTGACTACAATATGACTACAACACAACTGCAGCATGACCACAATATGACTACAATATAACTACAGCACAACTACAATGTGACTACACCATGACTACAAGATGACTACAGAATGACAACAAGACAACTACACGATGACTACAAGACGACTACAGCATGACTACAATATGACTACAGCATGACTACAATATGACTACAAGACGACTACACCATGACTACAAGACGACTACACCATGACTACAGCATGACTACAATATAACTACACCATGACTACAGCATGACTGCACTATGACTACAACACAACGGCAGCATGATCACAATTTGGCTACAATATAACTGTATAACACAACTACAATATGATGACAGCACGATGACAATATGACTACAGCATGATGACAACACGACTATAATATGACTACAGCATGACGACAGCATGACTACAATATGACTACAGCACGACAATATGACTACAGCACAACTCCAGCATGACTACAGCATGACTACAGCACGACTACAATATGACTACAACATGACTACACTATGACCACAACACAACTGCAGCATGACCGCAAGATGACTACAAAACTACTACAGCACAACTACAATGTGACTACACCATGACTACAAGATGACTACAGAATGACAACAAGACGACTACACGATGACTACAAGACGACTACACCATGACTACAATGTGACTACAAGAGGACTACACCATGACTAAAATATGACTACAGAATGACAAAAAGATGACTACACCATGACTACAGCATGACTACAACACAACTGCAGCATGACCACAAGACGACTACAGCATGATTACAATATGACTACAAGACGACTACACCATGACTACAATATGACTACAAGACGACTTCACCATGACGACAATATGACTACAGCATGACTACAACATGACTACAATATGACGACAAGACGACTACAATATGACTACAGAATGACAACAAGACAACTACAGCATAACTACAATATGACTACAAGACGACTACACCATGACTACAATATGACTATAAGACGACTACAGCATGACTACAAGACGACTACACCATGACTACAAGACGACTACACCATGACTACAAGACGACTACACCATGACTACAATATGACTACAAGACGACTACACCATGACTACAAGACGACTACACCATGACTACAAGACGGCTACACCATGACTACAATATGACTACAGCACGACTACAGTATGACCAAAGTACCACAGGACCTGTCATGTAGACAAACTGACTACAGGAACTTGTGTTTCTAAACCAGCCACCGTCCAGACATTAGTTTGATTTCAGCACGTGACACTGTTACGAAGGACCCCGGTTGTACATGTTCGGCCTGAATCCTCCTGCATCTGGACTGTATTCAAACTGCAGAGACCCGGGAGGACCGGGAGGACCGGGAACAGTCCCCCTCCCGGGCCTGCTAGCTCGGCTCGCTTTAGCCTACCTTCAGCCTCTGTCGAGGACACGAACGTGAAATCTCCGTTTGTGGGAGAGAATTGCATGTTTGACCGAGTGTCGGCGCCTGCAGCCTCGGATCCAGGGAAAGCAGAGGAGCCCGGGGGGGTTCAGGGGTTCAGGGGTTTGTCATTGATCACTGATCATCCTGAACAAGACGCATCTTGTTTTCTTCTGCTGAGCTGGAGCCAAACAGGAAGAGAACCGACACGTCTCTGAGGCGTTCAGGGACACGTGGAAGCTCGGAAAGCAGAGACACCGCATCCATACTCCAAACAAACAAAAAAGAGGATTAAATAAGTAATAATTTAAGTTTTTATTTCTGCAAACAGCGCCTGCTTTTTTTCTTCGAACCACTAGAAATAGGCAATGTCGTTTCCGTCAATCCGCCGATAATGCTTGCCCCTTTTTCAAGACATAACTCATTTCAATTCCTGGTCAATTTGTCCTCACACGTGCAAGACTGTCCTCAAATAAACATACATTATGTAAACCCGCCCCTAACTTCATTCATTTCCTTTAATACTTTAAATCTCAACACTTAAAAAGTTGTAAAGAACCAAAAATCTATACCATTGCGAGATCACTATAAACCACGCAAATCGCCAATTGACGTTACCTATACTCTTCTTTTACTTTGCCTCATTATCACAGTTTTTGTTCTGTTTTGTCACTTTATTTCTGCTGTATTCGCATTGTTATTATCGCATTATGACTTTCTTTAAAGTGCAATAACACATTGGGAGTACTTAATTGTTAGTGTTCACAAAAACAGAAAGAAGCAAGAGCACAGTGAAGCTGTTCGAGAGAAATCTGTAAATGTGGTTACCTCCATTGTTTGGTTTCGCTGATTAAGTTAATTTGAAGGAACCCCATTTTGAAGAATATTCATTTTATTAAATTACTTTTTTCTTTCATTTTCTTTTTCTTTCTTTCTTTCTAATTTTTTTTCTCTGGCCCCTGGACCATTGATATTTTTTTTCACATTTTATATACCTTGTATGTTTACGTCTGCTCAATTTCTTTTATCTTCAAATTAATTGTCGTTTAAGAAATAACCAAGCCTTTTAAGTGTAAACGCTATTTTCATCACAATATATCAACCCCGGGCGGGTACAAGACTTGTGACTGCCGTAATAATAGTTGGCAGGACACGGAGATTATTTCCCTGAAACACATGAAGTCTTAAACGAGTAATCTGTGTATTATGAAGCACACACCTCTCTGACCGCAGTCAGAACTCATTGAGCCCGCCCACTGAACGTATCGACCAATAGCAGCTTCTCATTGTGCGGAGGAGTTTATTGAGCCCGCCCACTGAGTGTCTCGACCAATAGCAGCTTCTCATTGTGCGGAGGAGCTTATTGAGCCCGCCCACGGAGCGTCTCGACCAATAGCAGCGTCTTATTGTGTATCGCAGATTTTTACCGCTAAAACACAAAGTGGCTCCAGTTTTCCTCCTCTGCTGCTGAATTAGAAGATCAAGAAAAAGGTCAGTTTCCCTGTTTAGCGCGTCGTTCTCACTCTGGGGTGAAGGTTTCCCCTCCGTGTCAGAAGATACAGGAAGAAAAGTACGACTTTCAGAGGCAGCTGTCACTTGTTAGCACGTTTCTGCTCATATTAACGGCAGCTGCTCGTGAAGAAAAGGTCCAGCAGCGCGCGAAGCTCAGAATCGTCTCCTCGACTGTTTAAAACGGTGTGTTTGCCTTCACGAGCAGAGTAACGTGATCTGCCGTCGTTACTGTTACTGTCCAACGGGACTCGGACAAACAGTTCAAGCGCTGGACTCTGAACCAGTGTCTGTACGAATAAGCTCTGATTTAAGGTTCATCTCAGTGTAAAACAGACGCAAACTAATCCTGTCCCACATATTTATACATCTTACAAAACAACGAGTGTTTGTGGACATATCGGCTGACATGTGTTCTCCAAATAATCCTTCAGTCCTCCACGAGTCGACTTTTAGCTGGCGGGTGTTAACAGGCGGAAGCTTCTGACGACTGAGAACCTTTAACTCCATGTTTGGAATATGAAGTCCAATTAAACTCGGTTATTTCCAAAGGCACTGTGTGATTTGGTCGTTGGACTTACAGTTAAGAAAAGGATATTATATTAAAAAAAAGAGTCGTTATTTGATTTTCATATTCTAATTAAAAAGTGAAATTCAGTGCATTTTTCTTTATCAATCTCTAGAAGGGATAGACATAAACATTGAAAAACCTGAACATTTTGTATTTTATTTTCATAAAAACAAAAAAAATCGTTATAGAATAGAAATAAAACAAAAACACCAAATGTATTCGATTGTGTGACCGGAAGTTGTCATTTTCAACTTAAGAGCGAGTATGAGGGTTTGTGGCAAGAGAGGCAGAACCCCTGTGCTCTCTTTCCCAGGCTGACATGTCTCTGAACCTCAGTCTAACGTGATTTAGACGGAGCCGAACAAAGCTGCACAATTCTCTGCTCCAGTGAGGCTTTTCTCCAGGAAACGTGAGGGTTGGATCTGAAAAGGGTTGAAGTTTACTGGTGTTTGATTCACATTTCTAGTTAGAGGTGGAAAAAACCACAACCGAAGTAAGAACATGCTATAGCTTTCTAATTAGCAACTTCAATGTGTGTGTGTGTGTGTGTGTGTGTGTGTGTGTGTGTGTGTGTGTGTGTGTGTGTGTGTGTGTGTGTGTGTGTGTGTGTGTGTGTGTGTGTGTGTGTGTGTGTGTCAGTCTTGTCTTCTTTCCTGACACACGCTCTTGTTTTGTAAAACAACACTGATCAGTCCATCAATGTTTGTTACACAGCAACTCCGAAATATTCTTTCCCAGAGCACCAACTTATATCCGCTCTTATTTTGAAAAACAGTAACTTCCGCTCATACAATGTAAAGAAACCTGTGGTTTTATTGTTCGTCTTCTCAAACAATTTTCTTGTTTTGGTTTTAAGAAACTGAAAACGAAAGTCAACTGGTTTTCACAGTTTAGTTTGTCCCTTCTTGATCCTGATGAAGAGAACGCAGGAATTTCAATCTTGATTTTTGAATTTTAAAATGAAAATCAAATGAACACAAATTTTTATTTAAATTTTTTTATATCCTTTTCTTAACTCTAATAATGATACTAATACTAATGGATTGGATGTAACTAGTGCTGTTTTCCAGCTGGCTCAAAGCTCCAGAAACCATTATTCCACCTCACCGGTGAAGCAAAGCTATGTGGACATTGGCCGGTTTCAGTTGTTAATTTGAGCTACACACACACACACACACACACACACACACACACACACACACACACACACACACACGACCTGAACATCCCGATGAAATAACCTGCACAGTGGATCCAGACTATATTATAATACAGGGGTCTCCAAACCCGGTCCTGGAGGGCCCAGGTCCTGCAGGTTTAGCTCCTCCTGGTCCTGGAGGGCCCAGGTCCTGCAGGTTTAGCTCCTCCTGGTCCTGGAGGGCCCAGGTCCTGCAGGTTTAGCTCCTCCTGGTCCTGGAGGGCCCAGGTCCTGCACTTCTTGTTGTTTCACCTGCAGCTGGTTTCCACTGCAGTCTGTAGTCACTTCTTGTTGTTTCCCACTCAGGTTCAGAGTCAAAATGGGAATCTCAGGCCTGCTGCAGTTCATCAAAGATGCTGGTGAGCCTGTTAACGTGAAGAAGTACCGGGGCCAGACGGTGGCGGTGGACACGTACTGTTGGCTGCACAAAGGAGCCTTTTCCTGTGCGGAGAAGCTGGCGAAAGGAGAAGCAACCGACCAGTAGGCTCTCTTCTTCTTCTTCTTCTCTGCCCGCGACTCTCTGAGCAGGACTCCTGAACGCCAACTCGTCTCGTTGCAGGTATGTGTGGTACTGCATGAAGTTTGTGGACATGCTGCTGAGCTTCAGTGTCAAACCCATTCTGGTGTTCGATGGACGCAACCTGCCCTCCAAGAAGGAGGTGGAGAAGAGCCGCAGAGAGTGAGTGACCCCTTGCACTGAACCACCCACCTTCTGTCCTGCTCATGGGTCCCTGGAGCCCCGGGCAGCTTCACCTGGACAGGGGGCCATCCGCCACACACACACACACACACACACACACACACACACACACACACACACACACACACACACCTCGGGGCAGTTTAGTGGATTAACCCAGTGTGGGAGGAGCCTGGAGAGCAGGAGGAACCTCAGGCTGTACCTGAACCCAGGACCCCCTCGCTGTGAGGCGTGAGCACTAACCACTGTGCCATCCCACACACAACCATGTCCTTTACAATTCCACTCTTCACATCATTTAAAATCCCAGTGAAATGAAGATTCCACCTCCAGAACTCTCTGGTGTCTCTTCTAGAACATTTTCCTGCTAACTGGCTGAAGGTAAAATGTTAACACACGACGATCTGAGAGAAAATAGCTGATAAACGGCGCTATTTCCTCTGCTGGGCGGAGCTTCTGACAATAATAGAGTGACATCACGAGTTGTGCACACGCCCAAGTTGTGTTTACATTATGGAGGATCAGAGTTTTGACCACGAAGAGGCTGAATTGAACCATATTTCATCATCATCATCATTTCAAACCCAGTGATTGATGAAGAAGACACAGAAGGTGGTTCTGCCATCGGTGACCCCGTCTGGAACATGTTTGAGGAAGCAGAAGACGCTTCGTCCTCCATTCGTCCTCGTCTCCTCGCCTCCTCGTCTCCTCGCCTCAGCAGTTTTCACCTTTGAGGCTTTGAGGCTCCTGACTTTTGGCAGAACGACCGGCTTCCTGGATCCAACACGTCCAAGAGCTAGAAGACTGTGGAATCACCGGAGACGAGTCCAGGTGTTACTTGATCGTCTACTAGCCGCCCGAGCTAGCGGCTCCCGCTAGCCGCTAGCCACTAGCCACTAGCCACTAGCCACCCGTGCTCCTTTCCTCCTCTCTGGTCTCTTCCAGGCTCAATCTTTCGTCACGGCTCATAAAACGCAGACTATAACTTCAAAGCACTGTAAAAACTTTGATACTTAAGAGGGAAACAAGCCAATATAAACACAACAGATCGAGATCTGCACAACTCTTGATGTCACACATAGGCTCCGCCCACAATGGCCCACGAAGAAGAAGGATTCCCCCAAATTCCTCGGCTGGAGATTCAAAATTCAAGTAACTTTATGTGACAACAGTGGTGGGGCAGAGTCGGAGGAACCTTACAAGTAGTACCCCAACTATCGTTTTTTACAAAGTAGTGTGTTACATTTCACTGGGACTTTAAATAAAGTAGTGTTACATTTCACTAGGACTTTAAATAAAGTAGTGTTACATTTCACTAGGACTTTAAATAAAGTAGTGTGTTACATTTCACTAGGACTTTAAATAAAGTAGTGTGTTACATTTCACTAGGACTTTAAATAAAGTAGTGTTACATTTCACTAGGACTTTAAATAAAGTAGTGTTACATTTCACTGGGACTTTAAATAAAGTAGTGTGTTACATTTCACTGGGACTTTAAATAAAGTAGTGTGTTACATTTCACTAGGACTTTAAATAAAGTAGTGTTACATTTCACTAGGACTTTAAATAAAGTAGTGTTACATTTCACTGGGACTTTAAATAAAGTAGTGTGTTACATTTCACTAGGACTTTAAATAAAGTAGTGTGTTACATTTCACTAGGACTTTAAATAAAGTAGTGTTACATTTCACTAGGACTTTAAATAAAGTAGTGTTACATTTCACTAGGACTTTAAATAAAGTAGTGTTACATTTCACTAGGACTTTAAATAAAGTAGTGTGTTACATTTCACTGGGACTTTAAATAAAGTAGTGTTACATTTCACTGGGACTTTAAATAAAGTAGTGTTACATTTCACTAGGACTTTAAATAAAGTACTGTTACATTTCACTAGGACTTTAAATAAAGTAGTGTGTTACATTTCACTTGGACTTTAAATAAAGTAGTGTTACATTTCACTAGGACTTTAAATAAAGTAGTGTGTTACATTTCACTAGGACTTTAAATAAAGTAGTGTGTTACATTTCACTAGGACTTTAAATAAAGTAGTGTGTTACATTTCACTAGGACTTTAAATAAAGTAGTGTTACATTTCACTAGGACTTTAAATAAAGTAGTGTTACATTTCACTAGGACTTTAAATAAAGTAGTGTTACATTTCACTAGGACTTTAAATAAAGTAGTGAGTTACATTTCACTAGGACTTTAAATAAAGTAGTGTTACATTTCACTAGGACTTTAAATAAAGTAGTGTGTTACATTTCACTAGGACTTTAAATAAAGTAGTGTTACATTTCACAAGGACTTTAAATAAAGTAGTGTTACATTTCACTAGGACTTTAAATAAAGTAGTGTTACATTTCACTGGGACTATAAATAAAGTAGTGTGTTACATTTCACTGGGACTTTAAATAAAGTAGTGTTACATTTCACTGGGACTTTAAATAAAGTAGTGTTACATTTCACTAGGACTTTAAATAAAGTAGTGTTACATTTCACTAGGACTTTAAATAAAGTAGTGTTACATTTCACTAGGACTTTAAATAAAGTAGTGTTACATTTCACTAGGACTTTAAATAAAGTAGTGTTACATTAGGACTTTAAATAAAGTAGTGTTACATTTCACTAGGACTTTAAATAAAGTAGTGTTACATTAGGACTTTAAATAAAGTTGTGTTACATTTCACTAGGACTTTAAATAAAGTAGTGTTACATTTCACTAGGACTTTAAATAAAGTAGTGTTACATTAGGACTTTAAATAAAGTAGTGTTGCATTTCACTAGGACTTTAAATAAAGTAGTGTTACATTTCACTAGGACTTTAAATAAAGTAGTGTTACATTAGGACTTTAAATAAAGTAGTGTTACATTTCACTAGGACTTTAAATAAAGTAGTGTTACATTAGGACTTTAAATAAAGTAGTGTTACATTTCACTAGGACTTTAAATAAAGTAGTGTTACATTAGGACTTTAAATAAAGTAGTGTTACATTTCACTAGGACTTTAAATAAAGTAGTGTTACATTAGGACTTTAAATAAAGTTGTGTTACATTTCACTAGGACTCAGGACCTCAACCAAGTGGATCAAATATAAAATGTACAGCAAAGACATTGGTCATGACCATCAAAAGAAAATATCTTATAGCATTCAATACAAGACAAAAGCCCTTTTTGAAATACTTTGTTTCTGTTGCTTTAAACCAGCTATTAAATCTAATCGCTAATGACGTGTGAGCAAAAAAACAAATACATCCATTAAATGGAAAAAGGGGAGTTTTAATCCATGTGTAAAGACCGGTTTGCTTTTCTTGTAATTTGATAGAAAATAAAAACAAATGGTTGAAAATGAAAATGTTGAACTGCTACAGTTTGTGAAACTGCTGACATGTTTGCTCACTCTTTTTTTTAAACTAAAATCCACAAAACAAGAAAGGTGAAACTGCCAAAATGGCTCAACAGTGAAAAAAAACTAATGAAAACCCATCAGAACTTAAAGTTCAACATCAACTCTAAAGTTTTAGTAGAAAACTAAACTGAAGTTTGTTCTCTGGGTTTGAAGTGTGACATGTTATGTGAGTTTTCTTCAGTGCAAAGATGTAAAAAATAAATAAAGCATCTCAGTGACGAAGGACCTGATGGGACAAACGCCAAGCTGAAGGACTCGTTATTTGAAATGGGTTGCAGAGAACAAACATTCCTTGGTGCCGCTCTTGGAGCCAGACACTTGGTGGTAAACGAGCCGGAGTCTGAAGCGTCTCCACAAACTGCAGTGATTTTCACACCTGCTCACAAACACGTCGACTGATCAGGACATTCCAGGCTGCAACAGAGTCGCATTGTTTCTGAGTGACGGAGCGGGAAGGAATGTACCAGCAGGAAACGTCTCCTGAAGTAACAGGCTCATCTTGTCCTGCTGATGTCCTCGTGTCCTGACCTGGTGGTGTCCTCCTGACTTGGTCACATTCTCCTGACGTGGTCGTGTCCTGCTGACGTGGTCGTGTCCACCTGACATGGTGGTGTCCTCCTGACGTGGTCGTGTCCTGCTGACGTCGTGGTGTCCTGCTGACGTCGTGGTGTCCTCCTGACGTGGTCGTGTCCTCCTGACGTGGTGTTCTCCTGACGTGGTGTTCTCCTGACGTGGTGTTCTCCTGACGTGGTGGTGTTCTCCTGACGTGGTGGTGTTCTCCTGACGTGGTGGTGTCCTCCTGACGTGGTGGTGTCCTCCTGACGTGGTGTTCTCCTGACGTGGTGGTGTCCTGACGTGGTGGTGTCCTGACGTGGTGGTGTCCTGACGTGGTGTCCTCCTGACGTGGTCGTGTCCTCTTGATGTGGTGGTGTCCTCCTGACGTGGTCGTGTCCACCTGACGTGGTGGTGTCCTGCTGACGTGGTGGTGTCCTGCTGACGTGGTGGTGTCCTGCTGACGTGGTGTCCTCCTGACGTGGTGGTGTCCTCCTAACGTGGTGTTCTCCTGACGTGGTGGTGTCCTGACGTGGTGGTGTCCTGACGTGGTGGTGTCCTGACGTGGTGTCCTCCTCATGTGGTGTCCTCCTGACGTGGTTTCCTCCTGACGTGGTGTTCTCCTGACGTGGTGGTGTCCTCCTGATGTGGTGGTGTCCTCCTGACGTGGTCGTGTCCTGCTGACGTGGTGTCCTGCTGACGTGGTGTCCTCCTGACGTGGTGTCCTCCTGACGTGGTCGTGTCCTCTTGACGTGGTGGTGTCCTCTTGACGTGGTGGTGTCCTCCTGACGTGGTCGTGTCCACCTGACGTGGTGGTGTCCTGCTGACGTGGTCGTGTCCTGCTGACGTGGTGGTGTCCTCCTGACGTGGTGGTGTCCTCCTGACGTGGTGTCCTCCTGACGTGGTGTTCTCCTGACGTGGTGTCCTCCTGACGTGGTGTCCTCCTGACGTGGTCGTGTCCTCTTGATGTGGTGGTGTCCTCCTGACGTGGTCGTGTCCACCTGACGTGGTGGTGTCCTGCTGACGTGGTGGTGTCCTGCTGACGTGGTGTCCTCCTGACGTGGTGTCCTCCTCCTGACGTGGTGTCCTCCTGACGTGGTTTGCCTGGTGTCCTAGACGCAGAGAGACGAACCTCCAGAGGGGACGCCAGCTGCTCCGTGAAGGGAAGCTGTCCGAGGCCCGGGACTGCTTCACCCGCTGTGTGAACATCACACCCTCCATGGCTCGCAGCCTCATCAAGGTGAGCCTCCGTCTCCAGACACCCCCTGAGGTCTGCAGGGTGTCCCGGGTGTTCACTCCCCGTCTGTCCCTCCAGGCTGCCAGGACCAGGGGGGTGGACTGCCTGGTGGCTCCGTATGAGGCCGACGCTCAGCTGGCCTTCCTCACCAAGTCGGGCCTGGCTCAGGCCGTCATCACCGAGGACTCTGACCTGCTGGCGTTTGGCTGCAGGAAGGTAGGCAACGGGGCGCATTCCCAAGAGGGGGGGTCCTCCATACCTGCGGGGGTGACATCCCCGCGAAGGGGGGGACATTAGTCCAATAAAGGTCTGAGATATGTTTGTGTTGTCATTTAGATTTTTCATTAGGATTCTTGCCGATAAAGGTCCACATTCACGTGCATAAGGAGAAGTTGTTGGTTCCACTGTGATGTTGGACAGGTTCTCTGTGACCTGAGCTCCACTCATGCAGGTGATCCTCAAGATGGACAAGCAGGGCAACGGTCTGGAGATCGACCAGAGCAACCTGGGCCGCTGCCGCTCGCTGGGCAACGTCTTCACGGAGGACAAGTTCCGCTACATGTGCATCCTGTCGGGCTGCGACTACCTGGCCTCGCTGCACGGGATCGGCCTGGGCAAGGCCTGCAAGCTGCTGCGGCTCGCCAAGGACCCGGACATCCTGAAGGTCTCCACAGTCCTGAGGACGAGCCGTCACATCACCACTCCCAGAACCTGGTTCAGGCTGAAGTCTCTGCTCTCTGCCGCCAGGTGATCAGGAAGATGGGCCAGTACCTGAAGATGAGCCTGCTCGTCCCGGACTCCTACCTGCAGGGGTTTGTGCGAGCGAACAACACCTTCCTGTACCAGCTGGTGTTCGACCCGGTCCAGAGGAAGGTGGTGCCCCTCAACCCGTACCCGGAGCACATGGACCCCTGCACCCTCTCCTACGCAGGACTGTATCCTCCTGGTTCTGATACCGTCAGCCGCCTGTTGGTTCTGATACCGTCAGCCGCCTGTTGGTTCTGATACCGTCAGCCACCTGTTGGTTCTGATACCGTCAGCCGCCTGTTGGTTCTGATACCGTCAGCCACCTGTTGGTTCTGATACCGTCAGCCGCCTGTTGGTTCTGATACCGTCAGCCGCCTGTTGGTTCTGATACCGTCAGCCACCTGTTGGTTCTGATACCGTCAGCCGCCTGTTGGTTCTGATACCGTCAGCCGCCTGTTGGTTCTGATACCGTCAGCCGCCTGTTGGTTCTGATACCGTCAGCCGCCTGTTGGTTCTGATACCGTCAGCCGCCTGTTGGTTCTGATACCGTCAGCCGCCTGTTGGTTCTGATACCGTCAGCCGCCTGTTGGTTCTGATACCGTCAGCCGCCTGTTGGTTCTGATACCGTCAGCCGCCTGTTGGTTCTGATACCGTCAGCCACCTGTTGGTTCTGATACCGTCAGCCGCCTGTTGGTTCTGATACCGTCAGCCACCTGTTGGTTCTGATACCGTCAGCCGCCTGTTGGTTCTGATACCGTCAGCCGCCTGTTGGTTCTGATACCGTCAGCCACCTGTTGGTTCTGATACCGTCAGCCACCTGTTGGTTCTGATACCGTCAGCCGCCTGTTGGTTCTGATACCGTCAGCCACCTGTTGGTTCTGATACCGTCAGCCGCCTGTTGGTTCTGATACCGTCAGCCACCTGTTGGTTCTGATACCGTCAGCCGCCTGTTGGTTCTGATACCGTCAGCCGCCTGTTGGTTCTGATACCGTCAGCCACCTGTTGGTTCTGATACCGTCAGCCGCCTGTTGGTTCTGATACCGTCAGCCGCCTGTTGGTTCTGATACCGTCAGCCGCCTGTTGGTTCTGATACCGTCAGCCGCCTGTTGGTTCTGATACCGTCAGCCGCCTGTTGGTTCTGATACCGTCAGCCGCCTGTTGGTTCTGATACCGTCAGCCGCCTGTTGGTTCTGATACCGTCAGCCGCCTGCTGGTTCTGATACCGTCAGCCGCCTGCTGGTTCTGATGCCGTCAGCCGCCTGCTGGTTCTGATGCCGTCAACCGCCTGTTGGTTCTGATACCGTCAGCCGCCTGTTGGTTCTGACGCCGTCAGCCACCTGTTGGTTCTGACGCCGTCAACCGCCTGTTGGTTCTGACGCCGTCAGCCGCCTGTTGGTTCTGACGCCGTCAACCGCCTGTTGGTTCTGACGCCGTCAACCGCCTGTTGGTTCTGACGCCGTCAGCCACCTGTTGGTTCTGACGCCGTCAACCGCCTGTTGGTTCTGACGCCGTCAGCCGCCTGTTGGTTCTGATACCGTCAGCCGCCTGCTGGTTCTGATGCCGTCAACCGCCTGTTGGTTCTGATACCGTCAGCCGCCTGTTGGTTCTGATACCGTCAGCCACCTGTTGGTTCTGACGCCGTCAACCGCCTGTTGGTTCTGACGCCGTCAGCCACCTGTTGGTTCTGACGCCGTCAACCGCCTGTTGGTTCTGACGCCGTCAACCGCCTGTTGGTTCTGACGCCGTCAACCGCCTGTTGGTTCTGATACCGTCAACCGCCTGTTGGTTCTGACGCCGTCAACCGCCTGTTGGTTCTGACGCCGTCAACCGCCTGTTGGTTCTGACGCCGTCAACCGCCTGTTGGTTCTGACACCGTCAACCGCCTGTTGGTTCTGATGCCGTCAACCGCCTGTTGGTTCTGATGCCGTCAACCGCCTGTTGGTTCTGATACTGTCAACCGCCTGTTGGTTCTGACGCCGTCAACCGCCTGTTGGTTCTGACGCCGTCAGCCACCTGTTGGTTCTGACGCCGTCAACCGCCTGTTGGTTCTGACGCCGTCAACCGCCTGTTGGTTCTGATGCTGGTTCTGACACCGTCAGCCGCCTGTTGGTTCTGATACCGTCAGCCGCCTGCTGGTTCATGTTTCATCCTTGACCCGGCTGAACAGCCACCTGGGGGATGACACAGGGTTGCAGATGGCCCTGGGGAACCTGGACCTCCACACCCTGGAGAAGCTGGAGGACTTCAGTCCGGACTCACCTGCTCAGGTATCAGCGCTCTGCTGAAGGTTCATGCTGATCCAAGCATTTGGTCTGAAACGTGTCTGTCCACGTCTCTCCAGTCCGGTCAATCCCGCAGTCACAGCTGGAACCACTCCTCAGCCTCGGGGCGCAGCATCTGGAGCAGAGGCTTCACTGCCGCCTCCACCCCCTCCACCGCCTCACCACACCGGCCTCCGCCCACCAGGGGGCAGCAGAGACTGGTCAACACGGCCGGCCTGCGGCTGCCCTGCAGAGAGTTGCAGCTGAAGAGGCCCAGAGACGGTAAGCCAGCTGTAACTCCGTACTTTTACTCAAGTATTGTCCAAAGAAGTTACTTTCTTTGATCTGGCTCCAATGCAGCCGCCCCACCAAGCAAATAGTGTTTCTGTAAGAGTCGCGACAGCACTGAGACCCAGCGTCGGCTCCACAACACCCACAATGCAACAGTTCTAGGAGAGGCTCTTTGAAACATTTCACTGAAAATTGGCTATTAGTTATGCTGTGAGTTATTTTCTGCAGTTTGGTTTTGTCAACATATAAACAATTTACCAGATATAGAAAGTACCACAGTCATGAAAAACATGGAGACGTTATGGAGTTGTATGTATTTTGTTTGAAGTTTTGGAAAAGTTATGGAATAAGCGGTAACTCGGGTAGATATTCTTATTATTTTGAAATGTAATTGCTGTCTGTTGATATATTTCAGTAGTGAGAAGCACCTTCATTGATTTCCACCTCTGGTGTCTGTGTTGAACGTGGGTCTGATTTGAACTGTTACATGTTGTTACATGAAGCTAAATGTACTTTTATGTAAAACCATGAAAGTGGTTATTTTTCACCATGAAAGAGAGAAATGTGTCACGGAGTATTTACATTTGGAATTAAATGATAAATAGCCGTGGTTGGTCAACGTTGAGGTCCTTCAGAAGCAGGTTGGGAACCAGTGGTGTCGTGCTTCTGTCTCACAGCAGGAGTCCCGGCTGGGGTCCTTGTCTCTGTCTCACAGCAGGAGTCCCGGCTGGGGTCCTTGTCTCTGTCTCACAGCAGGAGTCCCGGCTGGGGTCCTTGTCTCTGTCTCACAGCAGGAGTCCCGGCTGGGGTCCTTGTCTCTGTCTCACAGCAGGAGTCCCGGCTGGGGTCCTTGTCTCTGTCCTCCCAGGACGTGGGGTGAGGACGAGTGGTGACACCAGGCTTGTCCTCATGTCTCTCCAGACTCCAGTGTTTCAGACCAGGACGTGCTGCAGCTCTACTCCTCCACCCACAAGCGATCCAGATCAGACCAGGACCTGGACCGGTCCTCCTGCAGCCGCCAGCCACGGCCACGCAACCGCTTCGCCACCTTGTTACAGAGGAGGAACCAGGAGGCCCCGGAGGGCCCAGAGGCCCCGGGGGCCCCGGGGGCCCCAGAGGGCCATCAGGCCACACGCAGCAGGTCAGTGTGATCCACTGCAGCAGCAGGTCAGTGATCCACTGCAGCAAGTCAGTGTGATCCACTGCAGCAGCAGGTCAGTGATCCACTGCAGCAAGTCAGTGTGATCCACTGCAGCAGCAGGTCAGTGATCCACTGCAGCAGGTCAGTGTGATCCACTGCAGCAGCAGGTCAGTGTGATCCACTGCAGCAGCAGGTCAGTGTGATCCACTGCAGCAGCATGAACTCTGTCTAACCTCCTCCTCCTCCTCTGTAGGTTCTTCAGCAGCTCCACCCCCCCCCCTACAGAACAGGTCAGTGAGGACCTCCAGTGGTCCTCCAGTGAAGGTCCTGACGCTCCGTCTGTGGAAACCCCAAGCCCCCCTGTGTCGGCCTTCTCCTCCCCCCCTGACCCTTGTACCTCGCCCCTTGGTTCCTCCCCCCCCGGTGCTGGCTCCTCCCTCCCTGGGGCTGACTCCTCCCCCCCTGACCCTTGTACCTCGCCCCTTGGTTCCTCCCTCCCCGGTGCTGACTCCTCCCTCCCTGGGGCTGACTCCTCCCTCCCTGGGGCTGACTCCTCCCCCCCTGACCCTTGTACCTCGCCCCTTGGTTCCTCCCCCCCCGGTGCTGGCTCCTCTCCCCCCGGCCCTGGCTCCTCCCCCCCCCCCGGCGCTGGCTGCTCCAGCCTGGGGCTCAGGCTCTTCCACTGGTCGTCCTCGACGCCCCCCAGTTGCAGCATCGCTGCTCTGAAGCAATTTCAGTACAAGGACAGTCCAAAGCCCGTCCAGTCCTCTGGAGACTCGTCCTCCAATGAAAGAAAGTGGGAGGACGCAGACGTCCAGCCGGAGTCTCCCTTGTCTCAGGACAGTGCGTACTTCTCTCAGTCACAGCCTCACCCCCCCTCCTTCCACAAAGAGGAGCCCCCCCCCCACAGAGGCTCCCACCAGGAGGACGTACGTTAAAACACACTTCTCAGCCTCCTGTCTCCTCCTGCATCCTGTCTCCTCCTGCATCCTGTCTCCTCCTGCATCCTGTCTCCTCCTGCATCCTGTCTCCTCCTGCATCCTGTCTCCTCCTGCATCCTGTCTCCTCCTGCAGCTGTCTCCTCCTGTCTCCTCCTACGCCCTGTCTCCTCCTACGCCCTGTCTCCTCCTACGCCCTGTCTCCTCCTGCATCCTGTCTCCTCCTGCGCCCTGTCTCCTCCTGCATCCTGTCTCCTCCTGCGTCCTGTCTCCTCCTGCAGCTGTCTCCTCCTACGCCCTGTCTCCTCCTGCATCCTGTCTCCTCCTACGTCCTGTCTCCTCCTGCATCCTGTCTCCTCCTACGTCCTGTCTCCTCCTGCTCCTGTCTCCTCCTGCATCCTGTGTCCTCCTGCATCCTGTCTCCTCCTACGTCCTGTCTCCTCCTGCATCCGGTCTCCTCCTGCATCCGGTCTCCTCCTGCATCCGGTCTCCTCCTGCGTCCTGTCTCCTCCTGCATCCTGTCTCCTCCTGCATCCTGTCTCCTCCTGCGTCCTGTCTCCTCCTGCGTCCGGTCTCCTCCTGTCTCCTCGTGCATCCTGTCTCCTCGTGCATCCTGTCTCCTCGTGCATCCTGTCTCCTCCTGCGTCCTGTCTCCTCCTGTCTCCTCCTGCGTCCTGTCTCCTCCTGCATCCTGTCTCCTCCTGCGTCCTGTCTCCTCCTGCGTCCTGTCTCCTCCTGCGTCCTGTCTCCTCCTGCATCCTGTCTTCTCCTGCATCCTGTCTCCTCCGGTCTCCTCCTGCATCCTGTCTCCTCCTGCGTCCTGTCTCCTCCTGCGTCCTGTCTCCTCCTGCGTCCTGTCTCCTCCTGTCTCCTCCTGCATCCTCCTGTCTCCTCGTGCATCCTGTCTCCTCGTGCGTCCTGTCTCCTCGTGCGTCCTGTCTCCTCCTGCATCCTGTCTTCTCCTGCATCCTGTCTCCTCCTGTCTCCTCCTGCATCCTGTCTCCTCCTACGCCCTGTCTCCTCCTGCGTCCTGTCTCCTCCTGTCTCCTCCTACGCCCTGTCTCCTCCTGCGTCCTGTCTCCTCCTGTCTCCTCCTGCGTCCTGTCTCCTCCTGCGTCCTGTCTCCTCCTGTCTCCTCCTGCGTCCTGTCTCCTCCTGCGTCCTGTCTCCTCCTGTCTCCTCCTACGCCCTGTCTCCTCCTGCGTCCTGTCTCCTCCTGTCTCCTCCTGCGTCCTGTCTCCTCCTGCGTCCTGTCTCCTCCAGCGTTCCGTCTCATGTCTTCTTTCTCGTCCTCAGCAGATGAATCCAGAACTGAGTCCCTCACTGGGATCAAAGGTAAGTGTGAGTTTCAGTCCAGCACTCAGATGGTTCAGGTTTAACTCTTCAGTCGATGATTGGGTTTCATGCTAAGCTAAGCTAAGCTAAGCTAAGCTACTTGCCTGCTTCTGTAAACTGAACAGAGGAGGTAATCCACTTAATCTGAAGGATGTAAACCTCTCCTGTCGTCAGAGGCCAAGTACAGACAGTTTGACATGGCCTCTCTTAATAAAAACATGTTGTATCTGGTCCATAAACCACCACCGCCCAGTTACAGGTCCAGCCAGTGGCTGCAGCTTCTATTTCTCCATTTATCTTTGGATTTGTCTTTATTGGCTCTAAATCATTAGCCTGGTTCCTACTGTCTGACTGCCTCAGCATGTGCTAATGCTTCACAAACAAGTGTGGCTGTTTCTTTCAAAAAGTACCACAACCTGTCAAAAGTGCTTCCTCTGTAACGTGTAGAGTAAACACAATCTCAGGGTGTGGACGGACCTGGGAGAGTGTCCACGGTCTCTTCCTCATGTTGCATCACATGTTAGAGTCACTAACCCTGAGGGATCCCATCACCGTCAAACACCACCAAACACCGTCAAACACCGTCAAACACCACCAAACACCGTCAAACACCACCAAGCACCGTCAAACACCACCAAACACCGTCAAACACCGCCAAACACCGTCAAACACCACCAAACACCATCAAACACCGCCAAACACCGTCAAACACCGCCAAACACCGTCAAACACCGTCAAACACCATCAAATACCCCAAACACCGTCAAACATGTCAAACGCCATGAAACACCGTCAAATACCACCAAACACCACCAAATACCGTCAAACACCGTCAAACACCATTAAACACCACCAAACACCATTAAACACGTCAAACACCACCAAACACCGCCAAACACCATTAAACACCGTCAAACACCACCAAACAGCGTCAAACACCATCAAATACCACCAAACACCGTCAAACACCATGAAACACCGTCAAATACCACCAAACACCGTCAAACACCACCAAACACCGTCAAACACCACCAAACACCATGAAACACCGTCAAACACCACTAAACACCGTCAAACACCATAAAACACTGTCAAACACATCACTGCTGTCACCACCATCAAGCACCATCACCGCTGTCAAGCACCATCACCGCTGTCAAACACCGTCAAACACCACCAAACACCGTCAAACACCACCAACAGCGTCAAACACCGCCAAACACGTCAAACACCGTCAAATACCACCAAACACCGTCAAACACCACCAAACACCGCCAAACACCGTCAAATACCGTCAAACACCACCAAACACCGTCAAACAACACCAAACACCATGAAACACCGTCAAACACCATCACTGCTGTCACCACCATCAAGCACCATCACCGCTGTCAAACACCATCACCACCATCAAACACCACCGCCGTCAAGCACCATCACTGCAATCAAGCACCATCACCGCAATGAAGCACCATCGCCGCCGTCAAGCACCATCGCCGCCGTCAAGCACCATCGCCGCCGTCAAGCACCATCGCCGCCGTCAAGCACCATCGCCGCCGTCAAGCACCATCGCCGCCGTCAAACACCATCGCCGCCGTCAAGCACCATCGCCGCCGTCAAGCACCATCGCCGCCGTCAAACACCATCGCCGCCGTCAAGCACCATCGCCGCCGTCAAGCACCATCGCCGCAATCAAGCGCCATCGCCGCCGTCAAACACCATCACCACCGTCAAGCACCATCACCGCCGTCAAGCACCATCACCACCGTCAAACACCACCACCGTCAAGCACCATCACTGCAATCAAGCACCATCGCCGCCGTCAAACACCATCACCACCGTCAAGCACCATCACCGCCGTCAAGCACCATCACCACCGTCAAACACCACCACCGTCAAGCACCATCACTGCAATCAAGCACCATCGCCGCCGTCAAACACCATCGCCGCCGTCAAGCACCATCACCGCCGTCAAGCACCATCACCACCGTCAAGCACCATCACTGCAATCAAGCACCATCACCGCCGTCAAACACCATCACCACCTTCAAGCACCATCACCACCGTCAAACACCGTCACCACCGTCAAACACCATCACCACCGTCAAAACCGTCAAACACCATCACCACCGTCAAACACCATCACCACCGTCACCACCGTCAAACACCGTCACCACTGTCACCACCGTCAAAACCGTCAAACACCATCACCACCGTCAAACACCGTCACCACTGTCACCACCGTCAAACAGTGACGGTCGACACGCTAGCACACCAGTGGGCTCTGGTGGTCTTTCTCTAATCTCCGGATCCTCTTCAATGTTTCCACAGGGTCCAGGTCTGTCAAAGCCAAAGTCCAGAAGGGGGGGTCAAGCAGAGCGGGGGCAGAAGCTGGGTCCGGCCCGGGTCAGTGGACTGAGGAAGAGACCGTCCCACAAGGAGAACAGCCCCGGGGTTCAGGCCACCATCAGCAGCCTGTGGGAGAACTTCAGCTTCCACAAGTACGACACACATTGGGAAAGGTTGTAACCGACAGGTCCCGGTCTTCTGCTCACAATGTGGAGGTGTGGTTCTACTGGTCACGGAGACGTGGAGGAATGTGTGGTTCTACTGGTCACGGAGACGTGGAGGAATGTGTGGTTCTACTGGTCACGGAGACGTGGAGGTGTGGAGGAATGTGTGGTTCTACTGGTCACGGAGACGTGGAGGTGTGGAGGAATGTGTGGTTCTACTGGTCACGGAGACGTGGAGGAATGTGTGGTTCTACTGGTCACGGAGACGTCAAGCAGCCCCACTCCGGCTGGAACCACATTCTTCACATAGTGAGATCAGGAGCCTGTGGCTGTCATTCCTCTGAAGCTTGGTCAGATTGTTGTTCTGGTGTGTTTCAGAGACTCCCAGAAGATGACTCCCTGTAAGAAAGGAGAGACCTTTTCTCTGGCTGGAGACGACGAGCCGGTCAGCTGACCGCCGCCGCCATGATGTGGAGACGGGGCAGTGGGCGTTCTACGCAGTTTTAAACATACCGTGTATGTTAACAGCTTTGTATAGTTTCTCAATAAAGCAAGTCTTCTGATGTGTGTGAATTAAACGGTGTGTATGTGAGTGTAGACCTGAGCTGTGAACCCTTTGGCCCCGGGCCAAAACCGCCCCACTGGAGGGTCCAATCTAGTCCTGGCTCCGCGCCCTGCAGGACTCTCAGGTTAGCATGAGCACACTTCCTGCAGGATTCTGAAGTCAGCATGAGCATGCTCCCTGTAAGACTCTGGGGCTAGCATTAGGCATTCGCATGCCAATGCTAGCCTCAACCTTTAGGGAGCACCCTAAAGGTTGAGGAGCCGTCTGCTGATTGGTCAGGTATTTACGACACGCCCTCAATATGTTAATGTGCTGGATGAATCCTCTGTCAGTGTGGTCAGCTGTGCTCTGGTTGTTTTTATTTTCCTTTTCTTTTCTTTGCTGCTCAACTTTAGTGTTTGTGGTGAAACAGCGACTTGAGGCAGGGGGAGACCGAGGGGAGGGACTTTGCATCGTGTTGGAGCTTCCTGTTAGCAGCATAGCGCTCGCCGTGGCGTGGATGCGCTTCCGGGACACCGGAGTCTGGAGCACTCGTCTCCGGCGCTGACCGCGCTCCGGCAGCTCCGCTTTCCAGAGGCGGTCAGCGTTCTGTTCAGCCGCGGTCAGTGGCGCTTTATCGCGGTCAGTGGCGCTATATCGCGGGGACGGACCGCAGCAGCGATGAAAAGGAGCTCGGCGCCTCCGTGTTCCGGCGCTGTGCTGCCGGACTGCGATCAGCGCCGGAGTGGAGAACCTCCTCAGACTCCCGTGTCTGTGCCTCAGACAACCGGGGGGAACGCTCCGGCCACTTGCCCCGCCCCCCAGCGCTCCAGTGCGGGGCAAGTGGCCGGAGCGCTCGCTCTCACAACAAACACGGAAGCGGCTGCAGCTCTCCGCTGCGAAAAGTAACTTTTTTTTCCCCCGCTGCAAAAAATAGCAGTGCAAAGTGGAGGATGTAAACAACAACAGAGGATTCATAAGATCTACATCTGACGACGTTCTTTTCTGTTGTAATGTCACATTTCTGTGGAGCTCTTAAGCCCCGCCCACTTTTTAAGCTCCTCTCTGCAGTGGAGACGAGACCCAAAATTTCAGTCGGGGTCTCTATTCCGTACCGCTCCGCTCCGTCCCGGCACTTGTGTGCGGTGGGACCGGGGCTTAAAGGAGTCTGAGGCTAGCATTGGCATGCTTCCTGCAGGTCTCTGAGGTTAGCATGAGCATGCTCCCTGCAGGACTCGGAGGTTAGCATGAGCATGCTCCTTGCGGAGCTCCTTGTGGCAGAAGGGCTTGCGTGGTCTAGTGACCTTCAGAGTTGTGTCGTCCAGAGTTCATGCTCCTGGTAGGGTCTCATGCTCCTGGTAGGGTCTCATGCTCCTGGTAGGGTCTCATGCTCCTGGTAGAGTCTCATGCTCCTTTTAGGGCTTCATGCTCCTGGTAGAGTCTCATGCTCCTGGCAGAGTCTCATGCTCCTGGTAGGGTCTCATGCTCCTGGCAGAGTCTCATGCTCCTGGTAGGGCTTCATGCTCCTGGTAGCGCTTCATGCTCCTGGTAGAGTCTCATGCTCCTGGCAGAGTCTCATGCTCCTGGTAGGGTCTCATGCTCCTGGCAGAGTCTCATGCTCCTGGTAGGGCTTCATGCTCCTGGTAGGGCTTCATGCTCCTGGTAGGGCTTCATGCTCCTGGTAGAGTCTCATGCTCCTGGTAGGGCTTCATGCTCCTGGTAGAGTCTCATGCTCCTGGTAGAGTCTCATGCTCCTGGTAGGGCTTCATGCTCCTGGTAAGGCTTCATGCTCCTGGTAGAGTCTCATGCTCCTGGTAGGGCTTCATGCATCACAAGCTCCTGGTAGGGTCTCATGCTCCTGGTAGGGCTTCATGCTCCTGGTAGAGTCTCATGCTCCTGGTAGAGTCTCATGCTCCTGGTAGCGCTTCATGCTCCTGGTAGAGTCTCATGCTCCTGGTAGAGTCTCATGCTCCTGGTAGGGTTTCATGCTCCTGGTAGAGTCTCATGCTCCTGGTAGGGCTTCATGCTCCTGGTAAGGCTTCATGCTCCTGGTAGAGTCTCATGCTCCTGGTAGGGCTTCATGCATCACAAGCTCCTGGTAGGGTCTCATGCACCTGGTAGGGCTTCATGCTCCTGGTAGAGTCTCATGCTCCTGGTAGAGTCTCATGCTCCTGGTAGGGCTCCATGCATCACAAGCTCCTGGTAGGGTCTCATGCTCCTGGTAGAGTCTCATGCTCCTGGTAGGGCTTTATGCTCCTGGTAGAGTCTCATGCTCCTGGTAGGGCTTCATGCATCACAAGCTCCTGGTAGGGCTTCATGCTCCTGGTAGAGTCTCATACTCCTGGTAGGGCTTCATGCATCACAAGCTCCTGGTAGGGTCTCATGCACCTGGTAGGGCTTCATGCTCCTGGTAGAGTCTCATGCTCCTGGTAGCGCTTCATGCTCCTGGTAGAGTCTCATGCTCCTGGTAGCGCTTCATGCTCCTGGTAGAGTCTCATGCTCCTGGTAGCGCTTCATGCTCCTGGTAGAGTCTCATGCACCTGGTACGGTCAGCCAGGTCTGGAGAGAAGGCCCGGGTAAACACGTCCATGCCTCATGCCAATGGAACATGAGAGATCATGAACCCTAGTGACGAGGGTCACCACGATCCACCCCTAGAACCAGGCCTGGGGGTTTGCCGGTGGCGCCTGGTGACCCACTAGCCTGTGATGGAGCAATGATGGAGGAGGGATGGTGCTGGTCCACAGGTTCAGGCTGCAGCAACGGTCACTGTAGGACCAGTGTGGTAAAGAGGAGCTGAGCTGTCGGTCTACCCTCCAGTACTGCCGCAGGAGGACTTTACTCTCGTTCTGCTTCCAGAGTGCTGCTGTGTGCACTGTGCAGCTCCCTCTAGTGGACGGAGGGTGAACGACAGTGAAACTTGGAACATGAACGAATGTGATATTTGTGGAGGATGTTTATCTGAGCTTTCACACACGTGTCCAGCCGTTACTCACTTGTGGCTCATTTGCTTCCCTTTAGTTTTAGTTTAGCTTTAGCAGAGAGAACACACCAAGGGAAGTCGTCATGAGGAACGGTGGTTTCTGCAGATCCTACTTCAGGACAGAATTTGTGGACATTGAACACTGAGACCGAAGAAGACGTCAGTTTGCAGTGCCCAGAGTGGCTGATCAGGGGGACCGGGACAATCTGGGCTGGTCTGATGTTTGGGCCACGAGGGTGGTGTTCACTTTGCAGCACTGGGTTGATTACCTGCTGTTTCCGCTGTTCCCCCGCCTCCCTCCACTGGCACTTTCTTTCTTTTTAAAAAAAAATTGGAATGACTGTAAAGTATTTAAAAATAATAAAAAAAACAAACAAAAAAAAACAAAGCAGCAATGACACAAAAAGGAAAATAGAGAATCGTGGCATACAGTTATATGTGTGAAAATCACCTTGAACGAGACGAGATTAGATGTCTTTTCAGTAACTCACTAAAGCCTGTATATGATATTGTTGACTTCAGTGACAAGTCCAAGTTGTTCCTGAATATCTTTATCTTCACTTAAAAAAGCCATGTTTTAGACATGGTGTCAGATTAGCAGCAAAACACTACAGTTAGCTTCCATTAATTTGTCCCACATCTGTCCTGCCTGAGCATCTCCTCATATGGGCTTTGCTGACCAATGAGCCAATCGAGTTCATTGTTCTGAAACAAACTTAATTTGTATGTTATGTTCATCATTCAAGATTACTAGAACTGTGTCACGTGGAAACAGATGCCTTCAGGTTTATTAAACTGAGCAGGCTGATAACAGCCACATTCACAAAACGGTCAGGGACCTTTTTCGAGATGACGGATCACACATTGTCATGAAAAACACATTGTAATAAAACTACACACACATGCAACAATGCACTATAAAGCATTTTTAAAAGTTGTGTTTTCCTCCGTTTACTCTGAAGTCAGAGCATTTTCAAAAATTTCCACTTTGGGACATGTGGCTCAGAGTACCTTTGTCTTGTAAACAAACAGCTCAAATGCAAAAACGTTTGCGGTGTTTAGTTGAAAACGTTGCTGTGTAAATGGGGCCTTAATTATAAAGATGATTCCATTTTATACTTTCACAAAGTATAAAATGTGGCCCAGGAAGATGTTATTTCCCATTAATAACAATTTGGGATTTTTGTTTCTTATGAGGAATTTTATATTACAAAAAAAAAAAAAAGTACTAGTTTGTTCTAATGAAATAAAAACTTTATTCCAAATCACAAAAAAATAAATAAATAAATAAATAAACTTTATTAATGTTTGCACCTGGCAGCTTTACTTTTTTGCACATGCACCCAGATGACGTAGCATGTCTGTTCAGTCGGTCAGTGGGTTTCAAAGACGGCTAGAAAGAGTAAGGTTGAGCAGAGAAAGCTAGAATTATAAAGAGGAACGTTCTGGAAACAGTTATAACAAAATAAGCTAAGATTGGCAACTTTTCCATTAAAACCAGCTCCCGGTTAGAAACAACACATGACGATGGAACAGGTAAGATGTCTAAATTTGCCTCCGAACCACTGTTCAAGTCATTGGATTCTGTGGCGTTGTGACATTTAACATGAAATTATGTAATTTGAATAGTAATACGATGCAACACCACAGAACTGGGAAACTTTGTCTTTTGGTCCCGTCAGCATGAAGGAACAGCTGAGCTGTTGGAACAATCAAGCAGCACTTCCAATATATGAAAAGTTTCTCAACAGTACACTTAACTAAAAACAGATTCAGCAGCACTTTGACCAGAAGAAACTTGAGGGATTCAGTGTCCTGTTCTGGGCGTCATCATGGGCCAACCAGTGTCCTGCTCTGGGCGTCATCATGGGCCAACCAGTGTCCTACTCTGGGCGTCATCATGGGCCAACCAGTGCCCTACTCTGGGCGTCATCATGGGCCAACCAGTGTCCTGCTCTGGGCGTCATCATGGGCCAACCAGTGTCCTACTCTGGGCGTCATCATGGGCCAACCAGTGCCCTACTCTGGGCGTCATCATGGGCCAACCAGTGTCCTACTCTGGGCGTCATCATGGGCCAACCAGTGTCCTCCTCTGGGCGTCATCATGGGCCGACCAGTGCCCTACTCTGGGCGTCATCATGGGCCGACCAGTGCCCTACTCTGGGCGTCATCATGGGCCAACCAGTGTCCTACTCTGGGCGTCATCATGGGCCGACCAGTGCCCTACTCTGGGCGTCATCATGGGCCGACCAGTGCCCTACTCTGGGCGTCATCATGGGCCGACCAGTGTCCTACTCTGGGCGTCATCATGGGCCGACCAGTGTCCTACTCTGGGCGTCATCATGGGCAGACCAGTGCCCTACTCTGGGCGTCATCATGGGCCGACCAGTGCCCTACTCTGGGCGTCATCATGGACCGACCAGTGCCCTACTCTGGGCGTCATCATGGGCAGACCAGTGCCCTACTCTGGGCGTCATCATGGGCAGACCAGTGCCCTACTCTGGGCGTCATCATGGGCAGACCAGTGCCCTACTCTGGGCGTCATCATGGGCAGACCAGTGCCCTACTCTGGGCGTCATCATGGACCGACCAGTGTCCTCCTCTGGGCGTCATCATGGGCCGACCAGTGCCCTACTCTGGGCGTCATCATGGGCCGACCAGTGCCCTACTCTGGGCGTCATCATGGGCCAACCAGTGTCCTACTCTGGGCGTCATCATGGGCCGACCAGTGCCCTACTCTGGGCGTCATCATGGGCCGACCAGTGCCCTACTCTGGGCGTCATCATGGGCCGACCAGTGTCCTACTCTGGGCGTCATCATGGGCCGACCAGTGTCCTACTCTGGGCGTCATCATGGGCAGACCAGTGCCCTACTCTGGGCGTCATCATGGGCCGACCAGTGCCCTACTCTGGGCGTCATCATGGACCGACCAGTGCCCTACTCTGGGCGTCATCATGGGCAGACCAGTGCCCTACTCTGGGCGTCATCATGGGCAGACCAGTGCCCTACTCTGGGCGTCATCATGGGCAGACCAGTGCCCTACTCTGGGCGTCATCATGGGCAGACCAGTGCCCTACTCTGGGCGTCATCATGGACCGACCAGTGCCCTACTCTGGGCGTCATCATGGGCAGACCAGTGTCCTACTCTGGGCGTCATCATGGGCCGACCAGTGCCCTACTCTGGGCGTCATCATGGGCCGACCAGTGTCCTGCTCTGGGCGTCATCATGGGCCAACCAGTGTCCTGCTCTGGGCGTCATCATGGGCCAACCAGTGTCCTACTCTGGGCGTCATCATGGGCCAACCAGTGCCCTACTCTGGGCGTCATCATGGGCCAACCAGTGTCCTACTCTGGGCGTCATCATGGGCCAACCAGTGTCCTCCTCTGGGCGTCATCATGGGCCGACCAGTGCCCTACTCTGGGCGTCATCATGGGCCGACCAGTGCCCTACTCTGGGCGTCATCATGGGCCAACCAGTGTCCTACTCTGGGCGTCATCATGGGCCGACCAGTGCCCTACTCTGGGCGTCATCATGGGCCGACCAGTGCCCTACTCTGGGCGTCATCATGGGCCGACCAGTGTCCTACTCTGGGCGTCATCATGGGCCGACCAGTGCCCTACTCTGGGCGTCATCATGGGCCGACCAGTGCCCTACTCTGGGCGTCATCATGGGCCAACCAGTGTCCTACTCTGGGCGTCATCATGGGCCGACCAGTGCCCTACTCTGGGCGTCATCATGGGCCGACCAGTGCCCTACTCTGGGCGTCATCATGGGCCGACCAGTGTCCTACTCTGGGCGTCATCATGGGCCGACCAGTGTCCTACTCTGGGCGTCATCATGGGCAGACCAGTGCCCTACTCTGGGCGTCATCATGGGCCGACCAGTGCCCTACTCTGGGCGTCATCATGGACCGACCAGTGCCCTACTCTGGGCGTCATCATGGGCAGACCAGTGCCCTACTCTGGGCGTCATCATGGGCAGACCAGTGCCCTACTCTGGGCGTCATCATGGGCAGACCAGTGCCCTACTCTGGGCGTCATCATGGGCAGACCAGTGCCCTACTCTGGGCGTCATCATGGACCGACCAGTGTCCTCCTCTGGGCGTCATCATGGGCCGACCAGTGCCCTACTCTGGGCGTCATCATGGGCCGACCAGTGCCCTACTCTGGGCGTCATCATGGGCCAACCAGTGTCCTACTCTGGGCGTCATCATGGGCCGACCAGTGCCCTACTCTGGGCGTCATCATGGGCCGACCAGTGCCCTACTCTGGGCGTCATCATGGGCCGACCAGTGTCCTACTCTGGGCGTCATCATGGGCCGACCAGTGTCCTACTCTGGGCGTCATCATGGGCAGACCAGTGCCCTACTCTGGGCGTCATCATGGGCCGACCAGTGCCCTACTCTGGGCGTCATCATGGACCGACCAGTGCCCTACTCTGGGCGTCATCATGGGCAGACCAGTGCCCTACTCTGGGCGTCATCATGGGCAGACCAGTGCCCTACTCTGGGCGTCATCATGGGCAGACCAGTGCCCTACTCTGGGCGTCATCATGGGCAGACCAGTGCCCTACTCTGGGCGTCATCATGGACCGACCAGTGCCCTACTCTGGGCGTCATCATGGGCAGACCAGTGTCCTACTCTGGGCGTCATCATGGGCCGACCAGTGCCCTACTCTGGGCGTCATCATGGGCCGACCAGTGTCCTGCTCTGGGCGTCATCATGGGCCAACCAGTGTCCTGCTCTGGGCGTCATCATGGGCCAACCAGTGTCCTACTCTGGGCGTCATCATGGGCCAACCAGTGCCCTACTCTGGGCGTCATCATGGGCCAACCAGTGTCCTCCTCTGGGCGTCATCATGGGCCAACCAGTGTCCTACTCTGGGCGTCATCATGGGCCAACCAGTGTCCTACTCTGGGCGTCATCATGGGCCAACCAGTGTCCTACTCTGGGCGTCATCATGGGCCAACCAGTGTCCTCCTCTGGGCGTCATCATGGGCCGACCAGTGCCCTACTCTGGGCGTCATCATGGGCCGACCAGTGCCCTACTCTGGGCGTCATCATGGGCCAACCAGTGTCCTACTCTGGGCGTCATCATGGGCCGACCAGTGCCCTACTCTGGGCGTCATCATGGGCCGACCAGTGCCCTACTCTGGGCGTCATCATGGGCCGACCAGTGTCCTACTCTGGGCGTCATCATGGGCCGACCAGTGTCCTACTCTGGGCGTCATCATGGGCCGACCAGTGCCCTACTCTGGGCGTCATCATGGGCAGACCAGTGCCCTACTCTGGGCGTCATCATGGGCCGACCAGTGCCCTACTCTGGGCGTCATCATGGACCGACCAGTGCCCTACTCTGGGCGTCATCATGGGCAGACCAGTGCCCTACTCTGGGCGTCATCATGGGCAGACCAGTGCCCTACTCTGGGCGTCATCATGGGCAGACCAGTGCCCTACTCTGGGCGTCATCATGGGCAGACCAGTGCCCTACTCTGGGCGTCATCATGGACCGACCAGTGCCCTACTCTGGGCGTCATCATGGGCAGACCAGTGTCCTACTCTGGGCGTCATCATGGGCCGACCAGTGCCCTACTCTGGGCGTCATCATGGGCCGACCAGTGCCCTACTCTGGGCGTCATCATGGACCGACCAGTGCCCTACTCTGGGCGTCATCATGGGCCGACCAGTGCCCTACTCTGGGCGTCATCATGGGCCGACCAGTGCGTCATCATGGGCAGACCAGGCTTCTTTGAAAAACACATGATAGGGTTATAAGAAATTTCATTTTTTAATTCTATATTTTGGATCTAATATTTTAAATTTTTGTTTAATTTTTAAGGTTTGGATATCTGTTAACATGTATTTGAAATATAGATACTGAAATTATATTAAAAAAAATATATATACAAACTGTATTGCATAATGTTGGTGAACTTGTGTTGAACTAAATTTTCATTATGAAGCAAAACTTACTTGCAATGAAATGGAAATATTTTCATCAAATACACCGAATTACAAGATATATAGAACAGCGCTATGGACTTCACATGTGAAATCATAACTCCATGATTTTAATAGGTGGTGATGTAAAGTGGGCTGGTCTGAGGTGTGACACTCCAGGGCTGGACATGAGGCCCCCGGCAGACGACGTGTCGTCAAAAGTGCAATTTCATTGCTGTGATTGTCCTCGGAGTTAAATGCATATCAACAATTTCCAAATAAAAAGTAAATGAGGCTCCGTCATTAAACAAATTCAAGCTTTAACACAACTTCAAGCAAAAGTGCAACAGCAACAATGGAATGGTAGGACGGAACGGGTGGGGTTGCAAAATATGATATATTATTATATAACATCAGTCAGTCTGGAGCTTCTCCACATGAAACTGGGTCCTGCAGGTGGTCTGATCACACAGCGGGACACACGGGCACTCCTGGAGGTTCAGGTTTGCACTGAACACTTCCTGTCTTGATGTTGACAGCGGCTGCTGTCGCTGGGTGTCTGAGAACAACAGGGGGATTTTATGACATTAGTCATTCCGCAGCGCCGCGGGACAGAATACCTGAAGTGATCCAGATACCTGGAATTCCTCACCTGGCTCGCGGCTCAGTCACTACACCTGTTTACCTGTGGAGCAGACGGAGACGTTGGCCTGTCACTACACCCGTTTACCTGTGCAGCAGACGGAGACGTTGGTCTGTCACTACACCTGTTTACCTGTGGAGCAGACGGAGTCACAGTTTCTGCTTCCTCTTCTGGGGCGATACCATCGGTGTTTACGTATTGATGAGATCTGGAGTGTGAGGTGACCTGAGACGGATCATAGGATGAAACAACACCAGTTTCAATGCAGATCCCAGGTGAAGGCCTGAGTCTGCTCAGCAGTGCCCCCTGCAGGGAGGCTCCTGTTGGTTCAGAAGGTGGTGTGGCAGTGAACACCCTCAGTCTGCATGTTCTCCCTGTGGGCCGTTCTACCACTTCCTCCACTGGCCTGATGTTCCACTGCTGCCTGTTGTCGTATGGCCAGCGCTCAGTGTGGTATGGCCAGCGCTCAGTGTGGCATGGCCAGCGCTCAGTGTGGTATGGCCAGCGCTCAGTGTGGCATGGCCACCGCTCTGTGTCGTATGGCCAGCGCTCAGTGTGGTATGGCCAGGGCTCAGTGTGGTATGGCCAGGGCTCAGTGTGGTATGGCCAGCGCTCAGTGTGGTATGGCCAGCGCTCAGTGTGGTTCTTGGTTGCTTTATGTATTTCTGGTATCCCCCCCTCCAGACAGACACACACACACACACACACACACACACACACACACACACACACACACACACACACACACACACACACACACACACACACACACACACACACACACACACACACACACACACTATATATACAGTATTTCACTCTCACAGCAGGATTTCACGATTTCCAGGGAATTCAGGTGAAACCAAACCTGACTGTCTCACAGTTTGGTGTCCTGAACTCCACCCTGAACACCGTCCTGAACACGGTCCTGAACTCCGTCCTGAACACTGTCCTGAACACTGTCCTGAACACCGTCCTGAGCTCCGTCCTGAACACTGTCCTGAACACTGTCCTGAACACCGTCCTGAGCTCCGTCCTGAACACCGCCCTGAACACTGTCCTGAACTCCGTCCTGAACACTGTCCTGAACTCCGTCCTGAACACTGTCCTGAACACTGTCCTGAACACCGTCCTGAACACGGTCCTGAACTCCGTCCTGAACACTGTCCTGAACACTGTCCTGAACACCGTCCTGAGCTCCGTCCTGAACACCGCCCTGAACACTGTCCTGAACTCCGTCCTGAACTCCGTCCTGAACACCGTCCTGAACTCCACCCACGCTTGTTCATGTTGTTTGCGGACGACACAACTGTGGTGGGTCTCATCAACAACGATGAGGAGACGGCCTACAGGGACGAGGTGAGGCACCTGGCCATGTGGTGCAAGGACAACAATCTCCACCTGAATGTGGAGAAGACGAAGGAGATTGTTGTGGACTTCAGGCGACGACACTCCCAGCATGCTCCACTGACCATCGACGGTGCTGCAGTGGAGCAGGTCAGCAGCACCAAGTTCCTGGGAGTGCACATCTCTGAAGACCTGTCCTGGAGCAACAACACAGCATCACTGGCCAAGAAAGCCCCCCAGCGCCTGGACTGCCTCCGCAAGCTAAGGAGAGCAAGAGCCCCTCCCCCATCATGCACACCTTCTACAGAGGCACCATGGAGAGCCAGAGCCCCTCCCCCATCATGCACACCTTCTACAGAGGCACCATGGAGAGCCAGAGCCCCTCCCCCATCATGCACACCTTCTACAGAGGCACCATGGAGAGCCAGAGCCCCTCCCCCATCATGCACACCTTCTACAGAGGCACCATGGAGAGCAAGAGCCCCTCCCCCATCATGCACACCTTCTACAGAGGCACCGTGGAGAGCAAGAGCCCCTCCCCCATCATGCACACCTTCTACAGAGGCACCATGGAGAGCAAGAGCCCCTCCCCCATCATGCACACCTTCTACAGAGGCACCATGGAGAGCAAGAGCCCCTCCCCCATCATGCACACCTTCTACAGAGGCACCATGGAGAGCAAGAGCCCCTCCCCCATCATGCACACCTTCTACAGAGGCACCATGGAGAGCCAGAGCCCCTCCCCCATCATGCACACCTTCTACAGAGGCACCATGGAGAGCAAGAGCCCCTCCCCCATCATGCACACCTTCTACAGAGGCACCATGGAGAGCATCCTCTCCAGCTGCATCACCGTGTGGTATGGCGCCTGCACCGTATCCTGCCGCAAGACTCTGCAGCGCATCGTGAGGGCAGCCGAGAGGATCATTGGTGTCTCTCCCCCCCCCGCAGGACATATACAACACCCGCCTCACCCGCAGAGCCATCAGGATGGCAGGTGACCCCCCCCCCCCCCCCCCCCCCCCCACAGCCTCTTCAGCCTGCTGCCGTCGGGGAGGAGACTTCAGAGTCTCCGAGCCAAAACCAGCAGCTCAAAGAGTTTCTGCCACCAGGCAGTCAGGAGACTCCCCTCCCTCCCTGCTCTGCCCCCCCTCCCCCCTCTGCCTCTGCCCCCTGCCACAGCCACCCTTACACCCCCCCTCCCCTCCGGCACCTGACATTATGCCCCCCCCCCCACTGAACAAACATTCTACCTCAGTTGTACATGCCACTTTACTATACTGTTTATATGTTTATAAGGTGTATAGATTTTAGATGCATAGATTTTTAAGTCTTATAATTGTTCTCCTAATATATTATTATGCTGTGCACTGTGGGTCTGAGAGGACCGGAATTTCATCTGGGCTGTGTGCCATGCATTCGGCACATTTGACAAATAAAGCTGACTTTCACTTTGACTTTGATGTGGAGCTAAAACTCATGAGTGAATCACAACATGTGATGTTCACACAAACGTCCTTCAGAAGAACGTTTATGACGACGTCTATGTAAAAGTGCTGTTGGTGAACTGGATTCATGAAGGTTTACAGAAGCAATGACCAGCATGTAGAAGGTTGTTGACCACACAGCTCGGATCATGTGCATAATGAGTGCATAATGAGTGCATAATGAGTGCACAATGAGTGCACAATGAGTGCACAATGAGTGCACAGCTCTGAGTGTCTGCTGGCGTTCCTCTGCCCGCAGCACCAAGCTGAGAATGCCGCTCCTCCACATTCCCTTCACACACAGCGGTATCGCCGCTCGTCTTCTCTTACAGCCTCGTCCAAGTCAAACAAAATAGAGTCTCAGCACCAGGTACAGGTTCCTCTACAATCAATACCAGAGACATGACAGGAGACACCTTTCTGTTGGACCTGCAGTCAGCCTCATGCACTCACTCCTGGGGGAGGTGAAGAGGCTCCCTCTGCAAATAGTACAGTGTCTCTATTCTATTCTATTCTATTAAGCCAATGACATTTGAAATGTGTCATTTTCATGAGGGTGATGCTGAAAAGAAAAGAGAAAAGAAATAATTTAAAACAGATATTCTCCACAGTGCACATGGATAACTTTGATGGATGGATGAGGATTGAGGGTGGATGATGGATGATGATAGATGAATGAATAATGATGGATGGATGATGGCTTCCACCTCTGGTTTGATGCTCCCATCCAACACCTGAACAAATGACACAACCCTCCATCACTGTCCCTGCCTGATGCTGAGACGCCTCCTCCAGGTTGGACTCCTGTAATTCTCTCCTCTATGGCTCCACCAACCAAAACCTCCAGACACTCCAAAACCTCCAAAACCTCCAGACACTCCAAAACCTCCAAAACCTCCAGACACTCCAAAACCTCCAAAACCTCCAGACACTCCAAAACCTCCAAAACCTCCAGACACTCCAAAACCTCCAAAACCTCCAGACACTCCAAAACCTCCAAAACCTCCAGACACTCCAAAACCTCCAGACACTCTGTTAGAATGTTTTTATATTTAGTTACCATATTCATGCTTAATCTCAGTCTTATTTCTTCTGTCTTTATTTAGCAGCGTCACTCAGGCGCTGTTGTGTAACTCTGACTAATCATGTGTTCTGAGCCTTGGTAGAAACACTCTGAGCAATATGATGAAACAGGAACACTGTGTCTTCCCCGTAGCACCACCTCGGTGGTGATCCACGTGTAGAGGATGCCCTGAGACTGTGCTTTCTCTTGATAATTGTCAAGCGCAACAACTCGTCTATTTCTATGATGCATATCCTGTAAACCCTCCCATTTGTTAATGGAAATAAAAAGCACAGGAGAACGGCAGAAGCTCAGAGCGGGTCGGAACGGTGACTAGAGCACTTCCTGTCCGTTCTCCTCATGAGTAAAAGAAACTTGCCCTTGTTGTCTTCTTCTTTCTTGCAGATTTAATAAATGTCTATAGCCTAAACCTGACACACTCCAAAACCTCCGGACACTCCAAAACCTCCAGACACTCCAAAACCTCTAGAGCAGCTACACCAGGCTCCAGGGGTATAGGGACAGTACAACGACGGTATAGGGACAGTACAGCGACGGTATAGGGACAGTACAATGACGGTATAGGGACAGTACAACGACGGTATAGGGACAGTACAATGACGGTATAGGGACAGTACAACGACGGTATAGGGACATTACAGCGACGGTATAGGGACAGTACAGCGACGGTATAGTGACAGTACAATGACGGTATAGGGACAGTACAACGACGGTATAGGGACATTACAGCGACGGTATAGGGACAGTACAACGACGGTATAGGGACAGTACAATGACGGTATAGGGACAGTACAACGACGGTATAGGGACAGTACAGCGACGGTATAGGGACAGTACAGCGACGGTATAGGGACAGTACAGCGACGGTATAGGGACAGTACAATGACGGTATAGGGACAGTACAACGACGGTATAGGGACATTACAGCGACGGTATAGGGCCAGTACAACGACGGTATAGGGACAGTACAGCGACGGTATAGGGACAGTACAGAGACGGTATAGGGACAGTACAGCGACGGTATAGGGACAGTACAGCGACGGTATAGGGACAGTACAGAGACGGTATAGGGACAGTACAGCGACGGTATAGGGACAGTACAGAGACGGTATAGGGACAGTACAGCGACGGTATAGGGACAGTACAGCGACGGTATAGAGACAGTACAGCGACGGTATAGGGACAGTACAGCGACGGTATAGAGACAGTACAGCGACGGTATAGGGACAGTACAGCGACGGTATAGGGACAGTACAACGACGGTATAGGGACAGTACAGCGACGGTATAGGGACAGTACAACGACGGTATAGGGACAGTACAGCGACGGTATAGGGACAGTACAGCGACGGTATAGAGACAGTACAGCGACGGTATAGGGACAGTACAGCGACGGTATAGAGACATTACAGCGACGGTATAGGGACAGTACAGCGACGGTATAGAGACAGTACAGCGACGGTATAGAGACAGTACAGCGACGGTATAGGGACAGTACAGCGACGGTATAGGGACAGTACAGCGACGGTATAGAGACATTACAGCGACGGTATAGGGACAGTACAGCGACGGTATAGAGACAGTACAGCGACGGTATAGAGACAGTACAGCGACGGTATAGGGACAGTACAGCGACGGTATAGGGACAGTACAGCGACGGTATAGGGACAGTACAGAGACGGTATAGGGACAGTACAGCGACGGTATAGGGACAGTACAGAGACGGTATAGGGACAGTACAGCGACGGTATAGAGACAGTACAGCGACGGTATAGGGACAGTACAGCGACGGTATAGAGACAGTACAGCGACGGTATAGGGACAGTACAGCGACGGTATAGGGACAGTACAGCGACGGTATAGGGACAGTACAACGATGGTATAGGGACAGTACAGCGACGGTATAGAGACAGTACAGCGACGGTATAGGGACAGTACAGCGACGGTATAGAGACATTACAGCGACGGTATAGGGACAGTACAACGACGGTATAGGGACAGTACAGCGACGGTATAGGGACAGTACAACGACGGTATAGAGACATTACAGCGACGGTATAGGGACAGTACAGCGACGGTATAGAGACAGTACAGCGACGGTATAGAGACATTACAGCGACGGTATAGGGACAGTACAGCGACGGTATAGAGACAGTACAGCGACGGTATAGAGACAGTACAGCGACGGTATAGGGACAGTACAGCGACGGTATAGGGACAGTACAGCGACGGTATAGGGACAGTACAGAGACGGTATAGGGACAGTACAGCGACGGTATAGGGACAGTACAGCGACGGTATAGGGACAGTACAGAGACGGTATAGGGACAGTACAGCGACGGTATAGGGACAGTACAGAGACGGTATAGGGACAGTACAGCGACGGTATAGAGACAGTACAGCGACGGTATAGAGACAGTACAGCGACGGTATAGAGACAGTACAGCGACGGTATAGGGACAGTACAGCGACGGTATAGGGACAGTACAGCGACGGTATAGAGACATTACAGCGACGGTATAGGGACAGTACAGCGACGGTATAGAGACAGTACAGCGACGGTATAGAGACAGTACAGCGACGGTATAGGGACAGTACAGCGACGGTATAGGGACAGTACAGCGACGGTATAGGGACAGTACAGCGACGGTATAGAGACATTACAGCGACGGTATAGGGACAGTACAGCGACGGTATAGGGACAGTACAATGACGGTATAGGGACAGTACAGCGATGGTATAGGGACAGTACAGCTACGGTATAGGGACAGTACAATGACGGTATAGGGACAGTACAGCGATGGTATAGGGACAGTACAGCTACGGTATAGGGACAGTACAATGACGGTATAGGGACAGTACAGCGACGGTATAGGGACAGTACAACGACGGTATAGGGACATTACAACGACGGTATAGGGACATTACAGCGACGGTATAGAGACAGTACAGCGACGGTATAGGGACAGTACAGCGACGGTATAGAGACAGTACAGCGACAGTATAGGGACAGTACAGCGACGGTATAGAGACAGTACAGCGACGGTATAGGGACAGTACAGCGACGGTATAGGGACAGTACAGCGACGGTATAGGGACAGTACAACGACGGTATAGGGACAGTACAGCGACGGTATAGGGACAGTACAGCGACGGTATAGGGACAGTACAGCGACGGTATAGAGACAGTACAGCGACGGTATAGGGACAGTACAGCGACGGTATAGAGACATTACAGCGACGGTATAGGGACAGTACAGCTACGGTATAGGGACAGTACAATGACGGTATAGGGACAGTACAGCGATGGTATAGGGACAGTACAGCTACGGTATAGGGACAGTACAATGACGGTATAGGGACAGTACAGCGATGGTATAGGGACAGTACAGCTACGGTATAGGGACAGTACAATGACGGTATAGGGACAGTACAGCGACGGTATAGGGACAGTACAACGACGGTATAGGGACATTACAACGACGGTATAGGGACATTACAGCGACGGTATAGGGACATTACAACGACGGTATAGGGACAGTACAGCGACGGTATAGGGACATTACAGCGACGGTATAGGGACAGTACAGCGACGGTATAGGGACAGTACAGCGACGGTATAGGGACAGTACAACGACGGTATAGGGACATTACAGCGGCGGTATAGGGACAGTACAGCGACGGTAAAGGACAGTACAGCGACGGTATAGAGACAGTACAGCGACGGTATAGAGACAGTACAGCGACGGTATAGGGACAGTACAGCGACGGTATAGGGACAGTACAGCGACGGTATAGGGACAGTACAGCGACGGTATAGGGACAGTACAGCGACGGTATAGGGACAGTACAGAGACGGTATAGGGACAGTACAGCGACGGTATAGAGACAGTACAGCGACGGTATAGGGACAGTACAGCGACGGTATAGAGACAGTACAGCGACGGTATAGGGACAGTACAGCGACGGTATAGGGACAGTACAGCGACGGTATAGGGACAGTACAACGACGGTATAGGGACAGTACAGCGACGGTATAGGGACAGTACAGCGACGGTATAGGGACAGTAAGGCGACGGTATAGGGACAGTACAGCGACGGTATAGAGACAGTACAGCGACGGTATAGGGACAGTACAGCGACGGTATAGAGACATTACAGCGACGGTATAGGGACAGTACAGCTACGGTATAGGGACAGTACAATGACGGTATAGGGACAGTACAGCGATGGTATAGGGACAGTACAGCTACGGTATAGGGACAGTACAATGACGGTATAGGGACAGTACAGCGATGGTATAGGGACAGTACAGCTACGGTATAGGGACAGTACAATGACGGTATAGGGACAGTACAGCGACGGTATATGGACAGTACAACGACGGTATAGGGACATTACAACGACGGTATAGGGACATTACAGCGACGGTATAGGGACATTACAACGACGGTATAGGGACATTACAACGACGGTATAGGGACAGTACAACGACGGTATAGGGACAGTACAACGACGGTATAGGGACATTACAGCGACGGTATAGGGACAGTACAGCGACGGTATAGGGACAGTACAGCGACGGTATAGGGACAGTACAGCGACGGTATAGGGACAGTACAACGACGGTATAGGGACATTACAGCGACGGTATAGGGACAGTACAGCGACGGTATAGGGACATTACAGCGACGGTATAGGGACAGTACAGCGACGGTATAGGGACAGTACAGCGACGGTATAGGGACAGTACAGCGACGGTATAGGGACAGTACAGCGACGGTATAGGGACAGTACAACGACGGTATAGGGACATTACAGCGGCGGTATAGGGACAGTACAGAGACGGTATAGGGACAGTAAAGCGACGGTATAGTGATGGTTTAGCGTCTCCATCCTCTGCAGTCTTTCACACAATCTGACTGATTTATTAGTTTCATGGACGAAAGTGAAGATCATTCCTGCTGCTGATGAACTGAAGAGTCTGTTACTTCTTCTCCAGCTCTCATCTTGACAGGCTCACTGGTAGCCAGAGGTGGTGTGGTGAGGTGGTGTGATGGTGTAATGAGGTGATGGGAGGTGGTGTGGTGAGGTGGTGTGGTGAGATGGTGTGATGGTGTAATGAGGTGATGGGAGGTGGTGTGGTGAGGTGATGTGATGGTGTAATGAGGTGGTGGGAGGTGGTGTGGTGAGGTGATGTGATGGTGTAGTGAGGTGGTGTGGTGAGGTGGTGTGGCGAGGTGGTGTGATGGTGTAATGAGGTGGTGTGGTGAGGTGGTGTGATGGTGTAATGAGGTGGTGTGGTGAGGTGGTGTGATGGTGTATGAGGTGGTGTGGTGAGGTGGTGTGATGGTGTATGAGGTGGTGTGGTGAGGTGGTGTGATGGTGTATGAGGTGGTGTGGTGAGGTGGTGTGATGGTGTAATGAGGTGGTGTGGTGAGGTGGTGTGATGGTGTGGTGAGGTGGTGTGGTGTGGTGAGGTGGTGTGATGGTGTAATGAGGTGGTGTGGTGAGGTGGTGTGATGGTGTGGTGAGGGGGTGTGGTGAGGTGGTGTGATGAGGCAGTGTGGTGAGGCAGTGTGGTGAGGGGGTGTGGTGAGACAGTGTGGTGAGGCAGTGTGGTGAGGGGGTGTGGTGAGACAGTGTGGTGAGGGGGTGTGGTGAGGGGGTGTGGTGAGACAGTGTGGTGAGGGGGTGTGGTGAGGGGGTGTGGTGAGGTGGTGTGGCGAGGTGGTGTGATGGTGTAATGAGGTGGTGTGGTGAGGTGGTGTGATGGTGTAATGAGGTGGTGTGGTGAGGTGGTGTGATGGTGTATGAGGTGGTGTGGTGAGGTGGTGTGATGGTGTATGAGGTGGTGTGGTGAGGTGGTGTGATGGTGTATGAGGTGGTGTGGTGAGGTGGTGTGATGGTGTAATGAGGTGGTGTGGTGAGGTGGTGTGATGGTGTGGTGAGGTGGTGTGGTGTGGTGAGGTGGTGTGATGGTGTAATGAGGTGGTGTGGTGAGGTGGTGTGATGGTGTGGTGAGGGGGTGTGGTGAGGTGGTGTGATGAGGCAGTGTGGTGAGGCAGTGTGGTGAGGGGGTGTGGTGAGACAGTGTGGTGAGGCAGTGTGGTGAGGGGGTGTGGTGAGACAGTGTGGTGAGGGGGTGTGGTGAGGGGTGTGGTGAGACAGTGTGGTGAGGGGGTGTGGTGAGGGGGTGTGGTGAGGGGGTGTGGTGAGACAGTGTGGTGAGGCAGTGTGGTGAGACAGTGTGGTGAGGCAGTGTGGTGAGGCAGTGTGGTGAGACAGTGTGGTGAGGCAGTGTGGTGAGGCAGTGTGGTGAGACAGTGTGGTGAGGCAGTGTGGTGAGGCAGTGTGGTGAGGCAGTGTGGTGAGACAGTGTGGTGAGGGGGTGTGGTGAGGCAGTGTGGTGAGGCGGTGTGGTGAGGGGGTGTGGTGAGGCAGTGTGGTGAGACAGTGTGGTGAGGCAGTGTGGTGAGGCAGTGTGGTGAGACAGTGTGGTGAGGCAGTGTGGTGAGGCAGTGTGGTGAGGCAGTGTGGTGAGACAGTGTGGTGAGGGGGTGTGGTGAGGCAGTGTGGTGAGGCAGTGTGGTGAGACAGTGTGGTGAGGCAGTGTGGTGAGGCAGTGTGGTGAGACAGTGTGGTGAGGCAGTGTGGTGAGGCAGTGTGGTGAGGCAGTGTGGTGAGACAGTGTGGTGAGGGGGTGTGGTGAGGCAGTGTGCCCTATGTCACACTCTCAGCTCTGGACTGTTTGTTTAGTTTCAGACTTCACTTTTCTCGCCATGCGTCACATTCCTTCTTCCACTTTGAGCACCAGAGGTGACAACATGACAAAACTACCCCCTCCACCCTCCACCCCCACCCTCACCCCCACCCTCCACCCCCATCCTCCACTCCCACCTTCACCCTACACCCTCCACCCCCACCCTCACCCCCACCCTCCACCCTCCACCCTCCACCCTCCACCCCCACCCTACACTCCCACCCTCACCCTTACCCTCCACCCCCACCCTCACCCCCACCCTCCACCCTCCACCCTCCACTCCCACCCACACCCTCCACCCTCCACCTCCACCCCCACTCCCCAACCTCCACCCCCAAACTCCACCCCCACCCCCCCAGTGCCACCAGCACTGATACATGATGACTGTGAACCGACAGGAAGTCCAGCAATGAGTGGAATGCTGCTCACCATGTATGACACACACACACACACACACACACACACACACACACACACACACACACACACACACACACACACACACACACACACACACACACACACACACACACACACACACACACACACACACACACACACACACAGTAACACAGGAAGGATTTAACAAATGGAGGATCAGAGATTAAAGTGACCAGACATTTCAGTCTCGGCCTTCACACTTTAGATTTACTGAGTCGCTTTTATTGTTCATGTCAGTTTGTCATGGTGTTCAGTAGGTGAGGAGCTTGTTGTTATTGTTCAGGTTAGTTTGTCATGGTGTTCAGTAGGTGAGGAGCTTGTTGTTATTGTTCAGGTTAGTTTGTCATGGTGTTCAGTAGGTGAGGAGCTTGTTGTTATTGTTCAGGTTAGTTTGTCATGGTGTTCAGTAGGTGAGGAGCTTGTTGTTATTGTTCAGGTTAGTTTGTCATGGTGTTCAGTAGGTGAGGAGCTTGTTGCTTCTTCCTGCTGCTTCCCCACAAAGAGCGACTCAGACTCCAGGCGTTTTCAGCGGAAGGTTCCGGCAGGCCTCTCAAAGGACACACTACAGTCTGCTGGTTGTGAGTGGCGTCCCTCATGGGGCCAGACTGAGGCTAACCCTAGCCCTCATGGGGCCAGACTGAGGCTAACCCTAGCCCTCATGGGGCCTGACTGAGGCTAACCCTAGCCCTCATGGGGCCAGACTGAGGCTAACCCTAACCCTCATGGGGCCGGACTGAGGCTAACCCTAACCCTCATGGGGCCAGACTGAGGCTAACCCTAGCCCTCATGGGGCCTGACTGAGGCTAACCCTAGCCCCCATGAGGCCGGACTGAGGCTAACCCTAACCCTCATGGGGCCAGACTGAGGCTAACCCTAACCCTCATGGGGCCGGACTGAGGCTAACCCTAGCCCTCATGGGGCCAGACTGAGGCTAACCCTAGCCCTCATGGGGCCTGACTGAGGCTAACCCTAACCCTCATGGGGCCTGACTGAGGCTAACCCTAACCCTCATGAGGCCAGACTGAGGCTAACCCTAGCCCTCATGGGGCCAGACTGAGGCTAACCCTAACCCTCATGGGGCCTGACTGAGGCTAACCCTAACCCTCATGAGGCCAGACTGAGGCTAACCCTAGCCCTCATGAGGCCAGACTGAGGCTAACCCTAGCCCTCATGGGGCCAGACTGAGGCTAACCCTAGCCCTCATGGGGCCAGACTGAGGCTAACCCTAGCCCTCATGGGGCCAGACTGAGGCTAACCCTAACCCTCATGGGGCCGGACTGAGGCTAACCCTAACCCTCATGGGGCCAGACTGAGGCTAACCCTAGCCCTCATGGGGCCTGACTGAGGCTAACCCTAGCCCCCATGAGGCCGGACTGAGGCTAACCCTAACCCTCATGGGGCCAGACTGAGGCTAACCCTAACCCTCATGGGGCCGGACTGAGGCTAACCCTAGCCCTCATGGGGCCAGACTGAGGCTAACCCTAGCCCTCATGGGGCCTGACTGAGGCTAACCCTAACCCTCATGGGGCCTGACTGAGGCTAACCCTAACCCTCATGAGGCCAGACTGAGGCTAACCCTAGCCCTCATGGGGCCAGACTGAGGCTAACCCTAACCCTCATGGGGCCTGACTGAGGCTAACCCTAACCCTCATGAGGCCAGACTGAGGCTAACCCTAGCCCTCATGAGGCCAGACTGAGGCTAACCCTAGCCCTCATGGGGCCAGACTGAGGCTAACCCTAGCCCTCATGGGGCCTGACTGAGGCTAACCCTAACCCTCATGAGGCCAGACTGAGGCTAACCCTAGCCCTCATGAGGCCAGACTGAGGCTAACCCTAACCCTCATGGGGCCAGACTGAGGCTAACCCTAGCCCTCATGGGGCCTGACTGAGGCTAACCCTAACCCTCATGAGGCCAGACTGAGGCTAACCCTAGCCCTCATGAGGCCAGACTGAGGCTAACCCTAACCCTCATGAGGCCAGACTGAGGCTAACCCTAGCCCTCATGAGGCCAGACTGAGGCTAACCCTAACCCTCATGGGGCCAGACTGAGGCTAACCCTAGCCCTCATGGGGCCAGACTGAGGCTAACCCTAGCCCTCATGGGGCCAGACTGAGGCTAACCCTAGCCCTCATGAGGCCAGACTGAGGCTAATGGGGTTTTTAGTGCTGTTATTGTAAGTACCTTGAGACACACGTCACAAAGGTACTGTCAAAATAAGGTTCTATTGTATTGTTTTGTATTGTATTGTATTGTATTCTACTCTGTTCTATATTTCATGTTGAGCTGCTTCCTTCCTCCTGTTGGGTTGCTCCTCAATGAAATTCACATTTTATACATAACTATTATTTCAACCTCATCATTTCTATATTCCTCCATCTATTCTAACCCCAGTTCCAGTTCTAGGCGGAGCTCTATCCTGAATCCTGTCCCAGTCCTCCACCAGGTCCTGGTCCAGTTCTCCTCCATGACGGAGTCACTCTCCTCCATGACGGAGTCACTCTCTTCCATGATGGAGTCACTCTCCTCCATGACGGAGTCACTCTCTTCCATGATGGAGTCACTCTCTTTCATGACGGAGTCACTCTCTTTCATGACGGAGTCACTGTCTTCCATGATGGAGTCACTCTCTTTCATGACGGAGTCACTCTCTTCCATGATGGAGTCACTCTCTTCTATGATGGAGTCACTCTCTTCCATGATGGAGTCACTCTCTTCCATGACGGAGTCACTCTCTTCCATGACGGAGTCACTCTCTTCCATGATGGAGTCACTCTCTTTCATGACGGAGTCACTCTCTTCCATGATGGAGTCACTCTCCTCCATGACGGAGTCACTCTCTTCTATGATGGAGTCACTCTCTTCCATGATGGAGTCACTCTCTTCCATGACGGAGTCACTCTCTTCCATGATGGAGTCACTCTCTTTCATGACGGAGTCACTCTCTTCCATGATGGAGTCACTCTCTTCCATGATGGAGTCACTCTCTTTCATGACGGAGTCACTCTCTTCCATGATGGAGTCACTCTCCTCCATGACGGAGTCACTCTCTTCTATGATGGAGTCACTCTCTTCCATGATGGAGTCACTCTCTTCCATGATGGAGTCACTCTCCTCCATGACGGAGTCACTCTCTTCCATGATGGAGTCACTCTCCTCCATGATGGAGTCACTCTCTTCCATGACGGAGTCACTCTCCTCTATGATGGAGTCACTCTCTTCCATGATGGACTCACTCTCTTCCATGACGGAGTCACTCTCCTGTCACCTCCATGACGGAGTCACTCTCTTCCATGACGGAGTCACTCTCTTCCGTGATGGAGTCACTCTCCTCCATGACGGAGTCACTCTCTTCTGACCTCCATGATGGAGTCACTCTCCTCCATGACGGAGTCACTCTCTTCCATGATGGAGTCACTCTCTTCCATGACGGAGTCACTCTCTTCCATGATGGAGTCACTCTCCTCCATGATGGAGTCACTCTCTTCCATGACGGAGTCACTCTCCTCCATGATGTCACTCTCTTCAATGATGGAGTCACTCTCTTCCATGACGGAGTCACTCTCTTCCATGACGGAGTCACTCTCCTCCATGATGGAGTCACTCTCTTCCATGACGGAGTCACTCTCCTCCATGATGTCACTCTCTTCAATGATGGACTCACTCTCTTCCATGACGGAGTCACTCTCCTGTGACCTCCATGACGGAGTCACTCTCTTCCATGATGGAGTCACTCTCTTCCATGATGGAGTCACTCTCTTCCATGACGGAGTCACTCTCCTCCATGACGGAATCACTCTCTTCCGTGATGGAGTCACTATCCTCCATGACGGAGTCACTCTCCTCTGACCTCCATGACGGAGTCACTCTCCTTCATGATGGAGTCACTCTCTTCCATGACCTCACTCTCCTTCATGATGTCACTCTCCTCCATGACGTCACTCTCCTCCATGATGTCACTCTCCTCCATGATGTCACTCTCCTCTATGATGTCACTCTCCTCCATGATGTCACTCTCCTCTCTGATGTCACTCTCCTCCATGACGTCACTCTCCTCCATGATGTCACTCTCCTCCATGATGGAGTCACTCTCTTCCATGACGGAGTCACTCTCCTCCATGATGTCACTCTCTTCAATGATGGACTCACTCTCTTCCATGACGGAGTCACTCTCCTGTGACCTCCATGACGGAGTCACTCTCTTCCATGATGGAGTCACTCTCTTCCATGATGGAGTCACTCTCTTCCATGACGGAGTCACTCTCCTCCATGACGGAATCACTCTCTTCCGTGATGGAGTCACTATCCTCCATGACGGAGTCACTCTCCTCTGACCTCCATGACGGAGTCACTCTCCTTCATGATGGAGTCACTCTCTTCCATGACCTCACTCTCCTTCATGATGTCACTCTCCTCCATGACGTCACTCTCCTCCATGATGTCACTCTCCTCCATGATGTCACTCTCCTCTATGATGTCACTCTCCTCCATGATGTCACTCTCCTCTCTGATGTCACTCTCCTCCATGACGTCACTCTCCTCCATGATGTCACTCTCCTCCATGATGGAGTCACTCTCTTCCATGATGGAGTCACTCTCCTCTAACCTCCATGACGGAGTCACTGTCTTCCATGACGGAGTCACTCTTTTCCATGATGGAGTCACTCTCCTCCATGATGGAGTCACTCTCCTCTGACCTCCATGACGGAGTCACTCTCTTCCATGACGGAGTCACTCTCCTCCATGATGGAGTCACTCTTTTCCATGATGGAGTCACTCTTTTCCATGATGGAGTCACTCTCTTCCATGATGGAGTCACTCTCCTCCATGACGGAGTCACTCTCTTCCATGACGGAGTAACTCTCCTCCATGATGGAGTCACTCTTCCATGACGGAGTCACTCTCCTCCATGATGGAGTCACTCTCTTCCATGATGGAGTCACTCTCCTCCATGACGGAGTCACTCTCTTCCATGACGGAGTAACTCTCCTCCATGATGGAGTCACTCTTCCATGACGGAGTCACTCTCCTCCATGATGGAGTCACTCTCCTCCATGATGTCACTCTCCTCCATGACGTCACTCTCCTCCATGATATCACTCTCCTGTATGATGGAGTCACTCTCTTCCATGATGGAGTCACTCTCCTCCATGACGGAGTCACTCTCTTCCATGACGGAGTAACTCTCCTCCATGATGGAGTCACTCTTCCATGACGGAGTCACTCTCCTCCCTGATGGAGTCACTTTCTTCCATGATGGAGTCACTGTCTTCCATGATGGAGTCACTCTCCTCCATGATGGATTCACTCTCCTCCATGATGTCACTCTTCCATGACGGAGTCACTCTCCTCCATGATGGAGTCACTCCCCTCCATGACGGAGTCAGTGTCCTCCATGACGGAGTCACTCTCCTCCATGATGTCACTCTCTTCCATGATGGAGTCACTCTCCTCCCTGATGGAGTCACTGTCTTCCATGATGGAGTCACTCTCCTCCATGACAGAGTCACTCTCCTCCATGACATCACTCTCTTCAATGATGGAGTCACTCTCTTCCATGATGGAGTCACTCTCCTCCATGACGGAGTCACTGTCTTCCATGACGGAGTCACTGTCTTCCATGATGGAGTCACTCTCTTCCATGACGGAGTCACTCTCCTCCATGATGGAGTCACTCTCTTCCATGACGGAGTCACTCTCCTCCATGACGGAGTCACTCTCTTCCATGATGGAGTCACTCTCTTCCATGACGGAGTCACTCTCCTCTAACCTCCATGACGGAGTCCCTCTTTTCCATGATGGAGTCACTCTCCTCCATAATGGAGTCACTCTCCTCCATGATGGAGTCACTCTCCTCTGACCTCCATGACGGAGTCACTCTCCTCCATGACGGAGTCACTCTCCTCCATGATGTCACTCTCTTCCATGATGGAGTCACTCTCTTCAATGATGGAGTCACTCTCTTCCATGATGGAGTCACTCTCCTCCATGACGGAGTCACTGTCTTCCATGACGGAGTCACTGTCTTCCATGATGGAGTCACTCTCTTCCATGACGGAGTCACTCTCCTCCATGATGGAGTCACTCTCTTCCATGACGGAGTCACTCTCCTCCATGACGGAGTCACTCTCTTCCATGATGGAGTCACTCTCTTCCATGACGGAGTCACTCTCCTCTAACCTCCATGACGGAGTCCCTCTTTTCCATGATGGAGTCACTCTCCTCCATAATGGAGTCACTCTCCTCCATGATGGAGTCACTCTCCTCTGACCTCCATGACGGAGTCACTCTCCTCCATGACGGAGTCACTCTCCTCCATGATGTCACTCTCTTCCATGATGGAGTCACTCTCCTCCCTGATGGAGTCACTTTCTTCCATGATGGAGTCACTCTCCTCCATGATGGAGTCACTCTCTTCCATGATGTCACTCTCTTCCATGATGGAGTCACTCTCCTCCATGACAGAGTCACTCTCCTCCATGACATCACTCTCTTCATAATGGAGTCACTCTCTTCCATGACGGAGTCACTGTCTTCCATGACGGAGTCACTCTCTTCCATGACGCAGTCACTCTCTTCCATGACGGAGTCACTCTCCTCCATGACGGAGTCACTCTCTTCCATGATGGAGTCACTCTCCTCCATGACGGAGTCACTCTCTTCCATGACGGAGTCACTCTCCTCCATGATGGAGTCACTCTCCTCCATGATGTCACTCTCCTCCATGACGTCACTCTCCTCCATGATATCACTCTCCTGTATGATGGAGTCACTCTCCTCCCTGATGGAGTCACTTTCTTCCATGATGGAGTCACTGTCTTCCATGATGGAGTCACTCTCCTCCATGATGGATTCACTCTCCTCCATGATGTCACTCTTCCATGACGGAGTCACTCTCCTCCATGATGGAGTCACTCCCCTCCATGACGGAGTCAGTGTCCTCCATGACGGAGTCACTCTCCTCCATGATGTCACTCTCTTCCATGATGGAGTCACTCTCCTCCCTGATGGAGTCACTTTCTTCCATGATGGAGTCACTCTCCTCCATGATGGAGTCACTCTCTTCCATGATGTCACTGTCTTCCATGATGGAGTCACTCTCCTCCATGACAGAGTCACTCTCCTCCATGACATCACTCTCTTCAATGATGGAGTCACTCTCTTCCATGATGGAGTCACTCTCCTCCATGACGGAGTCACTGTCTTCCATGACGGAGTCACTCTCTTCCATGATGGAGTCACTCTCTTCCATGACGGAGTCACTCTCCTCCATGACGGAGTCATTCTCTTCCATGATGGAGTCACTCTCCTCCATGACGGAGTCAATCTCTTCCATGACGGAGTCACTCTCCTCCATGATATCACTCTCTTCCATGACGGAGTCACTCTCTTCCATGATATCACTCTCTTCCATGACGGAGTCACTCTCCTCCATGATATCACTCTCTTCCATGACGGAGTCACTCTCTTCCATGATGGAGTTACTCTCCTCCATGATGGAGTCACTCTCCTCCATTACGGAGTCACTCTCCTCCATGATGGAGTCACTCTCCTCCATGACGGAGTCACTCTCTTCCATGACGGAGTCACTCTCCTCCATGATGGAGTCACTCTCTTCCATGATGGAGTCACTCTCCTCCATGACGGAGTCACTCTCTTCCATGACGGAGTCACTCTCCTCCATGATGGAGTCACTCTCTTCCATGATGGAGTCACTCTCCTCTAACCTCCATGACGGAGTCACTGTCTTCCATGACGGAGTCACTCTTTTCCATGATGGAGTCACTCTCCTCCATAATGTAGTCACTCTCCTCCATGATGGAGTCACTCTCTTCCATGACGGAGTCACTCTCCTCCATGATGGAGTCACTCTTTTCCATGATGGAGTCACTCTTTTCCATGACGGAGTCACTCTCTTCCATGATGGAGTCACTCTCCTCCATGATGGAGCCACTCTTTTCCATGACGGAGTCACTCTCTTCCATGACGGAGTCACTCTCCTCCATGATGGAGTCACTCTCTTCCATGACGGAGTCACTCTCCTCCATGATGGAGTCACTCTCTTTCATGACGGAGTCACTCTCCTCCATGATGGAGTCACTCTCTTCCATGATGTCACTCTCTTCCATGACGGAGTCACTCTCCTCCATGATGGAGTCACTCCCCTCCATGACGGTGTCACTCTCCTCCATGACGGAGTCACTCTCCTCCATGATGTCACTCTCTTCCATGATGGAGTCACTCTCCTCCCTGATGGAGTCACTTTCTTCCATGATGTCACTCTCTTCCGTGATGGAGTCACTCTCTTCCATGATGGAGTCACTCTCCTCCATGACAGAGTCACTCCCCTCCATGACATCACTCTCTTCAATGATGGAGTCACTCTCTTCCATGATGGAGTCACTCTCCTCCATGACGGAGTCACTGTCTTCCATGACGGAGTCACTGTCTTCCATGATGGAGTCACTCTCTTCCATGACGGAGTCACTCTCCTCCATGACGGAGTCACTCTCTTCCATGACGGAGTCACTCTCCTCCATGACGGAGTCACTCTCTTCCATGATGGAGTCACTCTCCTCCATGACGGAGTCACTCTCTTCCATGATGGAGTCACTCTCCTCCATGACGGAGTCACTCTCTTCCATGACGGAGTAACTCTCCTCCATGATGGAGTCACTCTTCCATGACGGAGTCACTCTCCTCCATGATGGAGTCACTCTCTTCCATGATGGAGTCACTCTCCTCCATGACGGAGTCACTCTCTTCCATGACGGAGTAACTCTCCTCCATGATGGAGTCACTCTTCCATGACGGAGTCACTCTCCTCCATGATGGAGTCACTCTCCTCCATGATGTCACTCTCCTCCATGACGTCACTCTCCTCCATGATATCACTCTCCTGTATGATGGAGTCACTCTCTTCCATGATGGAGTCACTCTCCTCCATGACGGAGTCACTCTCTTCCATGACGGAGTAACTCTCCTCCATGATGGAGTCACTCTTCCATGACGGAGTCACTCTCCTCCCTGATGGAGTCACTTTCTTCCATGATGGAGTCACTGTCTTCCATGATGGAGTCACTCTCCTCCATGATGGATTCACTCTCCTCCATGATGTCACTCTTCCATGACGGAGTCACTCTCCTCCATGATGGAGTCACTCCCCTCCATGACGGAGTCAGTGTCCTCCATGACGGAGTCACTCTCCTCCATGATGTCACTCTCTTCCATGATGGAGTCACTCTCCTCCCTGATGGAGTCACTGTCTTCCATGATGGAGTCACTCTCCTCCATGACAGAGTCACTCTCCTCCATGACATCACTCTCTTCAATGATGGAGTCACTCTCTTCCATGATGGAGTCACTCTCCTCCATGACGGAGTCACTGTCTTCCATGACGGAGTCACTGTCTTCCATGATGGAGTCACTCTCTTCCATGACGGAGTCACTCTCCTCCATGATGGAGTCACTCTCTTCCATGACGGAGTCACTCTCCTCCATGACGGAGTCACTCTCTTCCATGATGGAGTCACTCTCTTCCATGACGGAGTCACTCTCCTCTAACCTCCATGACGGAGTCCCTCTTTTCCATGATGGAGTCACTCTCCTCCATAATGGAGTCACTCTCCTCCATGATGGAGTCACTCTCCTCTGACCTCCATGACGGAGTCACTCTCCTCCATGACGGAGTCACTCTCCTCCATGATGTCACTCTCTTCCATGATGGAGTCACTCTCTTCAATGATGGAGTCACTCTCTTCCATGATGGAGTCACTCTCCTCCATGACGGAGTCACTGTCTTCCATGACGGAGTCACTGTCTTCCATGATGGAGTCACTCTCTTCCATGACGGAGTCACTCTCCTCCATGATGGAGTCACTCTCTTCCATGACGGAGTCACTCTCCTCCATGACGGAGTCACTCTCTTCCATGATGGAGTCACTCTCTTCCATGACGGAGTCACTCTCCTCTAACCTCCATGACGGAGTCCCTCTTTTCCATGATGGAGTCACTCTCCTCCATAATGGAGTCACTCTCCTCCATGATGGAGTCACTCTCCTCTGACCTCCATGACGGAGTCACTCTCCTCCATGACGGAGTCACTCTCCTCCATGATGTCACTCTCTTCCATGATGGAGTCACTCTCCTCCCTGATGGAGTCACTTTCTTCCATGATGGAGTCACTCTCCTCCATGATGGAGTCACTCTCTTCCATGATGTCACTCTCTTCCATGATGGAGTCACTCTCCTCCATGACAGAGTCACTCTCCTCCATGACATCACTCTCTTCATAATGGAGTCACTCTCTTCCATGACGGAGTCACTGTCTTCCATGACGGAGTCACTCTCTTCCATGACGCAGTCACTCTCTTCCATGACGGAGTCACTCTCCTCCATGACGGAGTCACTCTCTTCCATGATGGAGTCACTCTCCTCCATGACGGAGTCACTCTCTTCCATGACGGAGTCACTCTCCTCCATGATGGAGTCACTCTCCTCCATGATGTCACTCTCCTCCATGACGTCACTCTCCTCCATGATATCACTCTCCTGTATGATGGAGTCACTCTCCTCCCTGATGGAGTCACTTTCTTCCATGATGGAGTCACTGTCTTCCATGATGGAGTCACTCTCCTCCATGATGGATTCACTCTCCTCCATGATGTCACTCTTCCATGACGGAGTCACTCTCCTCCATGATGGAGTCACTCCCCTCCATGACGGAGTCAGTGTCCTCCATGACGGAGTCACTCTCCTCCATGATGTCACTCTCTTCCATGATGGAGTCACTCTCCTCCCTGATGGAGTCACTTTCTTCCATGATGGAGTCACTCTCCTCCATGATGGAGTCACTCTCTTCCATGATGTCACTGTCTTCCATGATGGAGTCACTCTCCTCCATGACAGAGTCACTCTCCTCCATGACATCACTCTCTTCAATGATGGAGTCACTCTCTTCCATGATGGAGTCACTCTCCTCCATGACGGAGTCACTGTCTTCCATGACGGAGTCACTCTCTTCCATGATGGAGTCACTCTCTTCCATGACGGAGTCACTCTCCTCCATGACGGAGTCATTCTCTTCCATGATGGAGTCACTCTCCTCCATGACGGAGTCAATCTCTTCCATGACGGAGTCACTCTCCTCCATGATATCACTCTCTTCCATGACGGAGTCACTCTCTTCCATGATATCACTCTCTTCCATGACGGAGTCACTCTCCTCCATGATATCACTCTCTTCCATGACGGAGTCACTCTCTTCCATGATGGAGTTACTCTCCTCCATGATGGAGTCACTCTCCTCCATTACGGAGTCACTCTCCTCCATGATGGAGTCACTCTCCTCCATGACGGAGTCACTCTCTTCCATGACGGAGTCACTCTCCTCCATGATGGAGTCACTCTCTTCCATGATGGAGTCACTCTCCTCCATGACGGAGTCACTCTCTTCCATGACGGAGTCACTCTCCTCCATGATGGAGTCACTCTCTTCCATGATGGAGTCACTCTCCTCTAACCTCCATGACGGAGTCACTGTCTTCCATGACGGAGTCACTCTTTTCCATGATGGAGTCACTCTCCTCCATAATGTAGTCACTCTCCTCCATGATGGAGTCACTCTCTTCCATGACGGAGTCACTCTCCTCCATGATGGAGTCACTCTTTTCCATGATGGAGTCACTCTTTTCCATGACGGAGTCACTCTCTTCCATGATGGAGTCACTCTCCTCCATGATGGAGCCACTCTTTTCCATGACGGAGTCACTCTCTTCCATGACGGAGTCACTCTCCTCCATGATGGAGTCACTCTCTTCCATGACGGAGTCACTCTCCTCCATGATGGAGTCACTCTCTTCCATGATGTCACTCTCTTCCATGACGGAGTCACTCTCCTCCATGATGGAGTCACTCCCCTCCATGACGGTGTCACTCTCCTCCATGACGGAGTCACTCTCCTCCATGATGTCACTCTCTTCCATGATGGAGTCACTCTCCTCCCTGATGGAGTCACTTTCTTCCATGATGTCACTCTCTTCCGTGATGGAGTCACTCTCTTCCATGATGGAGTCACTCTCCTCCATGACAGAGTCACTCCCCTCCATGACATCACTCTCTTCAATGATGGAGTCACTCTCTTCCATGATGGAGTCACTCTCCTCCATGACGGAGTCACTGTCTTCCATGACGGAGTCACTGTCTTCCATGATGGAGTCACTCTCTTCCATGACGGAGTCACTCTCCTCCATGACGGAGTCACTCTCTTCCATGACGGAGTCACTCTCCTCCATGACGGAGTCACTCTCTTCCATGATGGAGTCACTCTCCTCCATGACGGAGTCACTCTCTTCCATGATGGAGTCACTCTCTTCCATGACGGAGTCACTCTCCTCTAACCTCCATGACGGAGTCCCTCTTTTCCATGATGGAGTCACTCTCCTCCATAATGGAGTCACTCTCCTCCATGATGGAGTCACTCTCCTCTGACCTCCATGATGGAGTCACTCTCCTCCATGACGGAGTCACTCTCTTCCATGATGGATTCACTCTCCTCCCTGATGGAGTCACTTTCTTCCATGATGGAGTCACTCTCCTCCATGATGGAGTCACTCTCTTCCATGATGTCACTCTCTTCCATGATGGAGTCACTCTCCTCCATGACAGAGTCACTCTCCTCCATGACATCACTCTCTTCATAATGGAGTCACTCTCTTCCATGATGGAGTCACTCTCCTCCATGACGGAGTCACTGTCTTCCATGACGGAGTCACTCTCTTCCATGACGGAGTCACTCTCTTCCATGACGCAGTCACTCTCTTCCATGACGGAGTCACTCTCCTCCATGACGGAGTCACTCTCTTCCATGATGGAGTCACTCTCCTCCATGACGGAGTCACTCTCTTCCATGACGGAGTCACTCTCCTCCATGACGGAGTCACTCTCTTCCATGACGGAGTCTCTCTCCTCCATGACGGAGTCACTCTCTTCCATGATGGAGTCACTCTCCTCCATGATGTTTCTCCCTTCCATGACGGAGTCACTCTCCTCCATGACGGAGTGACTCTCTTCCATGATGTAGTCACTCTCTTCCATGACGGAGTCACTCTCCTCCATGATATCACTCTCTTCCATGACGGAGTCACCCTCTTCCATGATGGAGTCACTCTCTTCCATGACGGAGTCACTCTCTTCCATGATGGAGTCACTCTCCTCCATGACGGAGTCACTCTCTTCCATGACGGAGTCACTCTCCTCCATGATGGAGTCACTCTCTTCCATGATGGAGTCACTCTCCTCTAACCTCCATGATGGAGTCACTCTTTTCCATGATGGAGTCACTCTCTTCCATGACGGAGTCACTCTCCTCCATAATGGAGTCACTCTCCTCTGACCTCCATGACGGAGTCACTCTCCTCCATGATGGAGTCACTCTTTTCCATGATGGAGTCACTCTCCTCCATGACGGAGTCACTCTCCTCCATGATGGAGTCACTCTCTTCCATGATGGAGTCACTCTCTTCCATGACCTTACTCTCCTTCATGATGTCACTCTCCTCCATGACGGAGTCACTCTCCTCCATGACGGAGTCACTCTCCTCCATGATGGAGTCACTCTCCTCCATGACGGAGTCACTCTCTTCCATGATGGAGTCACTCTCCTCCATGACGGAGTCACTCTCCTCCATGACGGAGTCACTCTCCTCCATGATGGAGTCACTCTCTTCCATGACGGAGTCACTCTCTTCCATGATGGAGTCACTCTCCGCCATGATGCAGTCACTCTCTTCCATGACCTTACTCTCCTTCATGATGTCACTCTCCTCCATGACGTCACTCTCCTCCATGATGTCACTCTCCTCCATGATGTCACTCTCCTCATGATGTCACTCTCCTCCATGATGTCACTCTCCCCATAATGTCACTCTCCTCCATGATGTCACTCTCCTCCATGATGTCACTCTCCTCCATGATGTCACTCTCCCCATGATGTCACTCTCCTCCATGATGTCACTCTCCCCATAATGTCACTCTCCTCCATGATGTCACTCTCCTCCATGATGTCACTCTCCTCATGATGTCACTCTCCTCCATTACGGAGTCACTCTCCTCTCTGATGTCACTCTCCTCCATGATGTCACTCTCCCCATGATGTCACTCTCCTCATGATGTCACTCTCCTCCATGACGTCACTCTCCTCCATGATGTCACTCTCCTCCATGATGTCACTCTCCCCATGATGTCACTCTCCTCCATGATGTCACTCTCCTCCATAATGTCACTCTCCTCCATGATGTCACTCTCCTCCATGATATCACTCTCCTCTATGATGTCACTCTCCTCCATGATATCACTCTCCTCTATGATGTCACTCTCCTCCATGACGTCCCTCTCCTCTATGATATCACTCTCCTCCACGATGTCACTCTCCTCCACGATGTCACTCTCCTCCATGATGTCACTCTCCTCCATTACGTCACTCTCCTTCATGATGTCACTCTCCTCCATGATGTCACTCTCCTCCATGATGTCACTCTCTTCCATGATGGAGTCACTCTCCTCCATGATGTCACTCTCCTCCATGATGGAGTCACTCTCCTCCATGATGTCACTCTCCTCTATGATGTCACTCTCCTCCATGACGTCCCTCTCCTCTATGATATCACTCTCCTCCACGATGTCACTCTCCTCCACGATGTCACTCTCCTCCATGATGTCACTCTCCTCCATGATGGAGTCACTCTCCTCCATGATGTCACTCTCCTCCATGATGTCACTCTCTTCCATGACGGAGTCACTCTCCTCCATGACGGAGTCACTCTCCTCCATGATGGAGTCACTCTCTTCCATGACGGAGTCACTCTCTTCCATGATGTCACTCTCCTCCATGATGGAGTCACTCTCCTCCATGACGGAGTCACTCTCCTCCATGATGTCACTCTCCTCCACGATGTGATTCTCCTCTGACCTCCAAATCTGAATAGTTTTTGCGTCGCCATTTTCAGATTTGTGTCTGGGGTTGGGTTCATAACAAATATCTTTCCTCCAACAACACCTTCTCCACCTCACATTGTGTTCGTGGGATGTTGGGTTGGGCTGTGACTCATGTTTCATAACCTGCTGTGAGGAATAGACGAGTCATGAAGGCTCTAGAATACTTGGAGGCCATAATCCTCAGTACTGTGACCAGTTCGAATAATGACGATTTGACTCACAAAAATGAATGAATGATGAGTAGAGGGTTCTCTTTACCTGTTGCCGATACATGATAGTCTGTGCTCTTTATGCGTCGTTTTTACTGCTTCAGTTCCTAGTCACACTTACTCATTCACACAGTAACACATGAATGTCACAGCTCCACCTCCAGCAGAGACCATATCCAGTTCAGTGTCTTGCTCAAGGACACTTCAACCTGTGGGATTGAACCTACAACCTTCCATCTGAGCTACAGCCTCAAGGAGCCTGGTTCGATTCACAGAGGACTGAACATGCATCCCCACACTGCTGGAGTCAGTGGGACGCCCCACTGAGTGGGGACGAGTGGGACACTGAACGGGGACAGGTGGGACACCCTGAGGGTTCTGAGGAGGGACAGGTAAGATACAATGAGGTTTCTGAGGAGGGACAGGTGGGACGCCCTGAGGTTTCTGAGGAGGGACAGGTGGGACGCCCTGAGGTTTCTGAGGAGGGACAGGTGAGACACCCTGAGGTTTCTGAGGAGGGACAGGTGGGACGCCCTGAGGTTTCTGAGGAGGGACAGGTGGGACGCCCTGACCTTTCTGAGGAGGGACAGGTAAGATACAATGAAGTTTCTGAGGAGGGACAGGTAGGACGCCCTGAGGTTTCTGAGGAGGGACAGGTGGGACGCCCTGAGGGCTCTGAGGAGGGACAGGTAAGATACAATGAGGTTTCTGAGGAGGGACAGGTGGGACACCCTGAGGTTTCTGAGGAGGGACAGGTGGGACGCCCTGAGGTTTCTGAGGAGGGACAGGTGAGATACCCTGAGGTTTCTGAGGGAGGACACGTGGGATCCCTGAGGTTTCTGAGGAGGGACAGGTGAGACACCCTGAGGTTTCTGAGGAGGGACAGGTGGGACGCCCTGAGGTTTCTGAGGGGGGACAGGTGAGACACCCTGAGGTTTCTGAGGAGGGACAGGTGGGACGCCCTGACGTTTCTGAGGAGGGACAGGTAAGATACAATGAAGTTTCTGAGGGAGGACAGGTGAGATACCCTGAGGTTTCTGAGGGAGGACACGTGGGATCCCTGAGGTTTCTGAGGGGGGACAGGTGAGACACCCTGAGGGTTCTGAGGGGGGACAGGTGAGACACCCTCAGGGCGTCCCCAGAATCACATCCATGATTTTATTATCATGACAAATGAACTCCAGAGGGGGAAGGGAGGCCATCAGTCCCAGAGCAGCCCCAGCTGTCATTAAGCTCCCTCCTACACCAATGTTCAGGATAAGACATCCATCCATCCATCCATCCATCCATCCATCCATCCATCCATCCATCCAGCCATCCATCCATCCATCCATCCATCCATCCATCCATCCATCCATCCATCCATCCATCCATCCATCCATCCAGCCATCCGTCCGTCCGTCTTCTACTGTTCTACCATTTGTTCCTGTCCAGGGTGGGGCACACACACACACACACACACACACACACACACACACACACACACACACACACACACACACACACACACACACACACACACACACACACACACACACACACACACACACACACACACACACACACACACACACACACACACACAGAAGGACAAGATGCAAACTCCACAGGTCTGCATTTGAACCTACGATCTTCTGTCAGTCAATCAATTTCTCTGAGTGTGTTAGTAAATCAGAGCGTCAACCATGCCTGGTCTGGGAGGAATGAGAGAAATGTAGTTCATGTTCATGACACGATGATGTGAATTCATGGTGATGAGCAGAAACCAAAGAGACACCTGGGGGTTGTGGGTTCCCCTCTGCTTACATTGACTGTTTGCTGCAGGGTGTTGAACTCTCCCCTGGTTCCAGGTTGTCTCTGTCCTGGATCGTGTTCACCTGTGTCTTGTGGAGCTCACCTCGTCCTCGTGTAGACGAGGGGAACTCTGTCATCAGCTCATAATTATTTGTACATCGTTCTACTATCATTATTTAGTCACACAAGAATCCCTGGACCTCGAGGCGTCAGCGTTGTGATTCAGTTTGTTACTGACAGAAATCAAAGCTTCAGTCAGTCCAGTTGCATCGCTTTGAAAACCTCAAGGTAACCCATTAAACACGGATGTCATTTTTCACAACAACACAGGTGGACGATCACAGTCCCAAAGCTCCAGACAGAAAACTGCAACAGAAACCGGCTTCAGAAAGCTTCATTATAAAAACACAAACTGTGAAGCAAGAGCCTGTCACATTGTTTCTTCTGGTGTCGACCTGGTTAGTCCTGTTGACAAGGCGTGTTGTGTGTGTGTGTGTGTGTGTGTGTGTGTGTGTGTGTGTGTGTGTGTGTGTGTGTGTGTTTTCAGGGTAGCGGGACTCCCCCCCCCCCTCCCTCAGAGGCGGTCCTGATGCTGTCCAACCTGTTCACCGAGCTTCTTTGGGGCTTTAACTTGCAGCTCCATCAGTCCAGGCTGGCAGAGCGCAGATCCACGGGAGAGGACACACACACACACACACACACGGCTGGCGGTCAGTACACCTCGTTTGTCTCATGTTTCGTTAAAAACAATCACTCGTGGTGTTAAAACTGAAGTTTAGCTTATGAAGGCGCATGACAGATGTCAGTGTCTTATAGTCATTGATAACCTTTGTGTTTCAGAGAGACTTTGAATACTGTTTGGAATTCATGCATTGGCTTTGATTTGGTGATGTATTATTTTGGTGCTTCATGTGTGATGTGTGTTGACACGCTATAGTTCAAAGATCCTTTAAATGGATAAAAGTCAGCAGATGAAGAAATGCATTGCGTGTTTTCTCTAAAGCACTGGCTGGATCTTGCTGTCCCAGCCCGGGACATACCAAACCCTGCAGTCATCGGCTCACACCCAAAGCTTTGGCACGGCGCTTTTTAACCTGCGTTGCCACCCTGTTCCAGAGGAAACGCCTGCTAACACCCCTGCTGCTGGTTTCACCTCTCCTTTTGTCACTGCTGACCCTCGTCTGTCCTGCATCTTCATGTCTTCACAAGCTGCAGGGGTGGACGCTGCATGGACACGCACATCAGGTTGTCTCGTTGAAGCTTCAGAGTTCAGTTCAGTTTCACCCGGAGAGAAAACAGTCAAACTGAAAAGCTTCATCAATGCAACTATTCACATTAGCAAGTGAAGGCGCTGGGGTGTGGTCGAAGGTAGGACAGGTCTGTGTGTGTGTGTGTGTGTGTGTGTGCCTGCGTGCACACATCCCTGCATCGTCTCTGCTAGGTTAGTTCACAGGAATGTGCTCATCGAAACCAGTCGGTTTGGATGCATTCTGACTAACACACACACACACACATACGCACGCATGCACGCACGCGCACGCACACGCACACGCACACACACACACAAACTTGATTTAAATCAGCTCATTTTATATTGCTGATGTTTCGAGTGTGAAAATGACAAATTCAGCACAAAACTCTAAAAGCATCAGTCAACTTGAATCACATGTTTGCGCCTCACCTGGGGATTAATAACCACACACACCTTTAAACGTTATTCCATTTATCAGAAGAACAAACTACCACTATTACTACTACTACTGCTACTAGTACTACAGCTGCTACTACTAATAATAATAATTATATTACATTTTATTTATATAGGTTTTAAAGGTTTCAATTTACAAGGTCATATACAACAAGTCATGACACATAAAAACAACCAAATTGTGTGTTAAGCAGTGATGAACAGGTGAGACTTGGTGAGGGATGTGAAGATGTTCAGGTTGGAGCAGTAACGAGGCATCCACCTGCAAAGGTCCAGAGGGTGGGGGCCGAATGAAGGACGCTCCAACTACTCCCATTGTGTGTGTGTGTGTGTGTGTGTGTGTGTGTGTGTGTTGACCTGGTTCAGGTGTTGTTCAAAGGTGTGACTGCTTTCTGAGTTGTCAGTGATCAGGGTGGAGTTTGATATTATTTATGATGAGACCAATGATTAAGACATTGGTGAGGGTGGAGCAGGTTGTTGGTGAAGGTGGAGCAGGTTGTTGGTGAAGGTGGAGCAGGTTGTTGGTGAGGGTGGAGCAGATTGTTGGTGAGGGTGGAGCAGATTGTTGGCGAAGGTGGAGCAAGTTGTTGGTGAAGGTGGAGCAGGTTGTTGGTGAAGGTGGAGCAGATTGTTGGCGAAGGTGGAGCAAGTTGTTGGCGAAGGTGGAGCAAGTTGTTGGCGAAGGTGGAGCAGGTTGTTGGTCAGAGTGGAGCAGGTTGTTGGTGAGGGTGGAGCAGGTTGTTGGTGAGGGTGGAGCAGGTTGTTGGCGAAGGTGGAGCAGGTTGTTGGTGAGGGTGGAGGAGCAGGTTGTTGGTGAGGGTGGAGCAGGTTGTTGGTGAAGGTGGAGCAGGAGGTTGGTGAAGGTGGAGCAGGAGGTTGTTGGTGAGGGTGGAGCAGGTTGTTGGTGAAGGTGGACCAGATTGTTGGCGAAGGTGGAGCAAGTTGTTGGTGAAGGTGGAGCAGGTTGTTGGTGAAGGTGGAGCAGATTGTTGGCGAAGGTGGAGCAAGTTGTTGGCGAAGGTGGAGCAAGTTGTTGGCGAAGGTGGAGCAGGTTGTTGGTCAGAGTGGAGCAGGTTGTTGGTGAGGGTGGAGCAGGTTGTTGGTGAGGGTGGAGCAGGTTGTTGGCGAAGGTGGAGCAGGTTGTTGGTGAGGGTGGAGGAGCAGGTTGTTGGTGAGGGTGGAGCAGGTTGTTGGTGAAGGTGGAGCAGGTTGTTGGTGAGGGTGGAGGAGCAGGTTGTTGGTGAGGGTGGAGCAGGTTGTTGGTGAAGGTGGACCAGATTTTTGGTGAGGGTGGAGCAGGTTGTTGGTGAAGGTGGAGCAGGTTGTTGGTGAGGGTGGAGCAGGTTGTTGGTGAAGGTGGAGCAGGTTGTTGGTGAGGGTGGACCAGATTGTTGGTGAGGGTGGAGCAGGTTGTTGGTGAAGGTGGAGCAGGTTGTTGGTGAGGGTGGAGCAGGTTGTTGGTGAGGGTGGAGCAGCAGGTATTTGGTGAGGGTGGAGCAGGTTGTTGGTGAGGGTGGAGCAGGTTGTTGGTCAGAGTGGAGCAGGTTGTTGGTGAGGGTGGAGCAGGTTGTTGGCGAGGGTGGAGCAGGTTGTTGGCGAGGGTGGAGCAAGTTGTTGGCGAAGGTGGAGCAGGTTGTTGGCGAAGGTGGAGCAAGTTGTTGGTGAGGGCGGAGCAGGTTGTTGGTGAAGGTGGAGCAGGTTGTTGGTGAGGGTGGAGCAGGTTGTTGGTGAGGGTGGAGCAGATTGTTGGTGAAGGTGGAGCAGGTTGTTGGTGAAGGTGGAGCAGGTTGTTGGTGAGGGTGGAGCAGGTTGTTGGTGAGGGTGGAGCAGGTTGTTGGTGAAGGTGGAGCAGGTTGTTGGTGAGGGTGGAGCAGGTTGTTGGCGAAGGTGGAGCAGGTTGTTGGTGAGGGTGTAGCAGGTTGTTGGTGAGGGTGGAGCAGATTGTTGGTGAGGGTGGAGGAGCAGGTTGTTGGTGAGGGTGGAGCAGGTTGTTGGTGAGGGTGGAGCAGGTTGTTGGTGAAGGTGGAGCAGGTTGTTGGTGAGGGTGGAGCAGATTGTTGGTGAGGGTGGAGGAGCAGGTTGTTGGTGTAGGTGGAGCAGGTTGTTGGTGTAGGTGGAGCAGGTTGTTGGTGAAGGTGGAGCAGATCGTTGGTGAAGGTGGAGCAGATCGTTGGTGAGGGTGGAGCAGGTTGTTGGTGAGGGTGGAGCAGGTTGTTGGTGAGGGTGGAGGAGCAGGTTGTTGGTGAGGGTGGAGCAGGTTGTTGGTGAGGGTGGAGCAGGTTGTTGGTGAGGGTGGAGGAGCAGGTTGTTGGTGAGGGTGGAGGAGCAGGTTGTTGGTGAAGGTGGAGCAGGTTGTTGGTGAGGGTGGAGCAGGTTGTTGGTGAGGGTGGAGCAGATTGTTGGTGAGGGTGGAGCAGGTTGTTGGGGTGATGGAGTTGATTGAGAGCTGTATGTTGTGGACGTAGCAGTGAAGGTGCAGATCATGTTGACATGTGATGGTGCCAAGAGGGAGGCTGTAGAAGATGAACAGGAGGGGGCGGAGCACGGAGCCCTGGGGGACGCCTTGCAGCAGAGCAGGGATCGATGTTTATGAACTGTTGTCTCATAGATAAGACCTGAGCCAGGAGACAGCGTGAGGAGGGTGGAGGGGCTGATGATGGTGTCTGCAGTGAGGAGGGTGGAGGGGCTGATGATGGTGTCTGCAGTGAGGAGGGTGGAGGGGCTGATGATGGTGTCTGCAGTGAGGAGGGTGGAGGGGCTGATGATGGTGTCTGCAGTGAGGAGGGTGGAGGGGCTGATGATGGTGTCTGCAGTGAGGAGGGTGGAGGGGTTGATGATGGTGTCTGCAGTGAAGAGGGTGGGGGAGCTGATGATGGTGTCTGCAGTGAGGAGGGTGGAGGAGCTGATGATGGTGTCTGCAGTGAGGAGGGTGGAGGGGTTGATGATGGTGTCTGCAGTGAAGAGGGTGGGGGAGCTGATGATGGTGTCTGCAGTGAGGAGGGTGGAGGGGTTGATGATGGTGTCTGCAGTGAGGAGGGTGGGGGAGCTGATGATGGTGTCTGCAGTGAGGAGGGTGGGGGAGCTGATGATGGTGTCTGCAGTGAGGAGGGTGGGGGAGCTGATGATGGTGTCTGCAGTGAGGAGGGTGGAGGGTGGAGGAGTCAGCACACAATGTGGTCTGTGATAAAATGTGATTGTTGCTGTTTGATCACGATCACAAAGTAATTTTTTCATGAAGTCCACAAACAGACGAGGAGCTGCTCTGTCCTCCAGAACTTCACTTCTCAAGGTTTTAAACAAGAATGCAAACATTTTCTGTGTTTGGTGTTTTTCAGGTCCGAAGTTTCTTCTTCTGTGGTATGAAGTCTCTGATGTGGATGTAAATACACCTGATGAACGATGGTGAGTTTTACAATCTGAGGGGGAAACTTTCATAAGCAATGAAGTACTATTACTGTTTCAATGTATAGACCAATAAAGAAACACTCAATGAACCGCTTCACGTTATTCGGGTACTTGTTGCATCAATTGCGTCTTCAAAAGCAGACGTACAAAATACTCAGTAATTGTCGCAGTACCTTCTTACAATGTCAGTGTTTTTCAGGCCAAACAGTAAAGGAACAGCATTGGTCTTGTGTTGTTTGAACAGAGTGTCGACAGTACAGGAGGCAGTATTTCAGACAGTCTGGTCCTCAGTGACTCGGAAGAAGGAGTCGTCCTCAGAGGACTCACCGACCACTTGGTCACTGCAAAGAGTGGTGAGAGCCCCCCCTTGCCCACCCAGACCCCCCCCCCCTCCCCCCAGCGCCTGAAGGGGACAGGTGGAGATTACTCTGTTGTTTGTCCTCTGGTTCCAGGAGACGATCCGGTTGCAGCCACCATCCGCCTGGACAAGCTTGACAAATACCAAGTGCAAAAGGTGCTGAAGGTTCTGGAGCCTTATGAAGACAGCATGGAGGTCCTGACCAGGAAGGACATGGAGGGGGACGGCTCTGTGGGGTGGCCTCATATGGAGGTAAACCTCAACCAACAGTTTCATGTGTTCTGCATTCACTGTGCCTGAGGAAACAGGATGTGACATCATATCAACTCATTTAGCCAAGTGCAAGAACCATAACGCCACAGAGCAGGAGGCTGGTGACCATAGCGCCACAGAGCAGGAGGCTGGTGACCATAACGCCACAGGGCAGGAGGCTGGTGACCATAGCGCCACAGAGCAGGAGGCTGGTGACCATAGCGCCACAGGGCAGGAGGCTGGTGACCATAGCGCCACAGGGCAGGAGGCTGGTGACCATAGCGCCACAGGGCAGGAGGCTGGTGACCATAGCGCCACAGGGCAGGAGGCTGGTGACCATAGCGCCACAGGGCAGGAGGCTGGTGACCATAACGCCACAGGGCAGGACGCTGGTGACCATAACGCCACAGGGCAGGAGGCTGGTGACCATAACGCCACAGGGCAGGAGGCTGGTGACCATAACGCCACAGGGCAGGAGGCTGGTGACCATAACGCCACAGGGCAGGAGGCTGGTGACCATAGCGCCACAGGGCAGGAGGCTGGTGACCATAGCGCCACAGGGCAGGAGGCTGGTGACCATAGCGCCACAGGGCAGGAGGCTGGTGACCATAGCGCCACAGGGCAGGAGGCTGGTGACCATAGCGCCACAGGGCAGGAGGCTGGTGACCATAGCGCCACAGGGCAGGACTCTGGTTCCATGCAGCCCCATAGTGAGAAGTTAATGAGGGAAAAAAGGATTTTGTTGACATTAGATACCAAACTTCCTTTGACTCCAGCTTAATTCTGCTCCTATTATGGAGTATATATATATATATATATATATATATATATATATATATATATATATATATATATATATATATATATATATATATATATATATATATATATAAATAAAAAAAAAAATTTTTTTCTCAAGTGCAAAATCCAGAAAATAAATAAATTCACATTTTTTCTTAGTGTAAAACTAAAATGTCAATGAAAACACTTTTGCCTCTTTGAGTAGTAAACTTCGTAGTGCTGTTAACAGTTAAAGTATGACAATGATAAAGTGAAAACACAATGTAAACATTCTGCAAAACTCTAAATGCCAGTTTCTGAACATGGCTTAAAACACTGGCACTCAAACTTTCTCATTTGAACAGGTGCACACCAATGTGTGAAAGGCTGTGTAACAGTTGCGATTTGCCTGTAAGCAGAGGAACACCTTGCATGTAGCACACTGCACTCGAGTTTTCCCTGAGCAGCCTTTTGCTCTGCAGCGTGCTGCATTTTTTAAGTCCACCACCTCTGGAAGATGTGCATTAGCCCTCCTGCGGACTGACACATGGGGCACTGCCGTCGCTGGACACCTTTGCCCTTGGACTGAAACATCTGGGGCATCTTCCTGCTCTGAAAGGTCAGAGTCATCGTTGTCATGTTGGCCCAAGAAGGTCTTGGCCACTTCCATGCGAAATTGTAAGAATTGCATTATGTTCTTCTTTGAAGCGCCAAATGTACCAAGGTCTTTACGGTACAGTAGCCAGCTGTTGGCTAAAGCCAGATCCGTAAAGTGCATGATCGTCCGCAATGTCCGTTTCCTTGTGCGCCCATTCATGCGATAGTAGCTCATCATTCGGTCTACAAGGTCAACTCCACCCATGTTGGAGTTGTATTCGCGGATGATAGTTGGTCGAGAGATGGTCACATATTTTTTCAGTTTTTTGTCCCATCTCTGGCAGGTGTCTTCTGGCTCTCTCGCATGGACAGTAGACATCATCAATACTGGTTTATTGTCAAACCATTTCACCACGCAAATCCTTCCATCCTCAGTGGTAACTTGGGCTGTGGTACCTCTCCCGTCTGCTTTCATTTTTTTGTCATTGGGAAGCTTCTGCACTGCAGCAGCAACCCGACTTCTCATAACTGTACCAGTTCAGAAAACCTGCTTCTTCATCATGTGTTCCACACCTTGAATGGATGTGAAAAACCGATCACAATACACTTTTGTATTAGCACGCAGAGTTTGAGACAGACGATCGATCACCAAGCTTCCTAAACTCAGATCCTCTGGTTCTTCAACCTGCTCCTGGAGTGTATGTGCACCTTGGTAAATTTCAAAGTCCAGCACAAGACCACCTGCTGTTGCACATACAAAGTTTTTTATGCCAACTGGGTTTGGCTTCATTGGCAGATATTGTCGCCATGGACAAGCTCCTGTAAATGGTATCATCTGCTCATCAATGGAAACACATTTCGGTCGAGCCTGGGACTTGCAACCTTGCAGAATGCGTTCCAGAAAAGGCCTCACCTTCCAGAATTTGTCACTCTCTTTCAGAACTTCTGGAACATCAGCATCGATAACCACTTTTAGTGATTTTTTGAGTCTAAAAAAATCTGTCACGTGTAAACTTTTCGGTTATAGCAGGAATTCTTAAAGCACGGGACCAATACATCCTGACTGCAGGATACTGTACACAGGACATCAAAATAGAAGCACCAAAAAAATGATATATTTCATCAGTTGACGTGTGGATGGAGTTCCCAGTTCTGGCCAGTGATATCGCATTTGAGCAATCAGCAATCAGTTTACTTTGTCAAAGTACTGTTCTACGTAGTGCAGTGGGGTCCAGCCCTCTCTGTCATCTTCAGTATCCTCTTCATGCTCAAACTGAGCTTCATTTGGTATAAGCGGAGAAGCCCTCCATCGCAGCCCACGTCCTTTCTTGGACTGTGCTTGATGGCTTGGTCCTGGCGTTGTCTCTTCTGAGACATTGCTTGCGTCATCCTCATCCTCCTGTGCCCGAGAGCGACGCCTGGGAGTGCGTGATTTGTCACGATCTGAACGATGTCCTTGACATTCTTCACGGAGACGTTTACGTCCTCTGATAGGCTGAGGAATGGGGTCCTCACACCCACTACTGTCCTCACTGCTGCTTGGCTCCTGTCGTGGGGGCTGATAATCAGCATCCTCCACGGAATCATCGATGTCTAACAAATCTTCCACTTCTGACTTGTCTCCACCAATTAAGCCCAGCAACTCCAGCACCTGTGATGCAGAATACCGCTCTGGGAAAAAAAAAATCATGACAAAAATTGAATAAAAATCGATGTAAATGTATTAATAAAACATACCATATCTGCTTGTACTGTAGTAAACCAATTTTTAACATGTTCAACAAAACTATCAGAACTAAGTCCTCCTGTCCACATACGTGTACATCAAGTTCAACAGCATGGTAAGTTGTCATAGTTGCAAACTTTTGTCTAATTTCACTTCAGAAGCGAACATTGAACACTTTTATATATATCTGAACAAGAATCAGCCATGAAATGTTATTGAATTTTTTACCTGGTCGACGTTTGGATCGGGAGTGACCGGCTGGACTGGTTGTTGTGTTCTCAGCCATCTTGAATCTAACCTGTAATGTGTTACACTCTTATTCCACCACCAAGTGGCAGTGTGATGTCCACAGAAGTGGTTACCAGGACCTTGTAGCGCAAAATGTAGTATTGTGGTCTAGACAACTGAAAATGTGATGTCCACATATGTGGACGCCAGGTCCTAGGAGGTTAAATATATATATATATATATATATATATATATAAATTCCCCTCTCGCCCTCCGCGGGCGGTCACCTGTTTTACTATTCCAAGCTCGTGTCCTCTACCAGAGGCCTGGGAGCTTGAAGGTCCTGGTCCTCTACCAGAGGTTGTTCCAGGGATCTGCTGTAGCCACTCCTCCAGTTTGGGGGTTACTGCCCCGAGGGCACTACTGTCACCTTCACCTTCCAAGCCTCTCCAGCTCCTCTCTGAGCCCTTGGTATTTCTCAAGTTTCTCATGTTCCTTCTTTCTGATGTTACCATCACTTGGTATTGCTACATCCACCACCACGGCTTTCCTCTGCCCTTTATCAACCACCACGATGTCTGGTTGGTTCTCCATTACCATCCTGTCTGTCTGTATCTGGAAGTCCCACAGGATCTTCATCGGTCATTCTCCACCACCTTTGGGGGGTCTCCCACTGTGACCTTGGGGTTTCCAGACCATACTCCGCACAGATGTTTCGGTACACTATGCCAGCCACTTGGTTATGGCGTTCCATGTAAGCTTTCCCAGCCAGCATCTTGCACCCTGCAGTTATGTGCTGGATTGTCTCAGGTGCCTCTTTGCACAGTCTACACCTTGGGTCTTGTCTGGTGTGGTAGATCTGGGCTTCTATGGCTCTGGTGCTCAGAGCCTGCTCCTGTGCAGCCAGGATGAGGGCCTCTGTGCTGTCCTGTAGGCCAGCCCTCTCTAGCCATTGGTAGGACTTCTTGAGATCAGCCACTTCAGTTATGTTCCGGTGGTACATCCCATGTAGGGGCTTGTCCTCCCATGATGGTCCCTCTTCCAGCACCTCCTCATCTCGCCATTGTCTGAGACCTTCGTTGAGTATGTCATCCGTTGGAGCCCTGTCCTTGATGTACATACGGAGCTTGGATGTTTCATCCTGGATAGTGGCTCTCACGCTCACTAGTCCTCGGCCTCCTTCCTTACGGCTAGCATACAGTCTCAAGGTGCTAGATTTGGGATGGAACCCACCATGCATGGTAAGGAGCTTTCATGTCTTAACATCCGTGGTCTGTATCTCTTCCTTTGGCCACCTTATTATACCCGCAGGGTACCTGATCACTGGCAGGGCGTAGCTGTTTATTGCCCTGGACTTGTTCTTGCCATTGAGCTGGCTTCTTAGGACTTGCCTCACTCGCTGGAGGTATTCGGCCGTTGCCGCTTTCCTTGTTGCCGGTTCAAGGTTGCCATTTGCCTGTGGCATTCCCAGGTACTTGTAACTGTCCTCAATGTCTGCTATTGTTCCTTCTGGGAGTGAGACCCCTTCAGTGTGGACTACCTTGCCTCGCTTTGTCACCATCCTACTACATTTCTCAAGCCCGAATGACATCCCAAGTTCATTGCTGTAGATCCTGGTGGTGTGGATCAGGGAGTCTATGTCCCGTTCGTTCTTGGCGTACAGCTTGATGTCATCCATGTAGAGGAGGTGACTGATCGTGGTCCCGTTCCTGAGGTATCCGTAGCCTGTCTTGTTGATTATTTGGCTTAGGGGGTTCAGACCTATGCAGAACAGCAGTGGGGACAGAGCATCACCTTGGTATATGCCACATTTGATGGACACTGTGCAAGTGGCTTACCATTGGCCTCAAGGGTGGTTTTCCACAACCTCATCGAGTTTGCAATGAACGCTCTTAGAGTCCTGTTGATGTTGTACAGCTAAGTCTAGTAACAAGTCCATGACTTTAGCATTTAGCTTGGTTGTTAGCTCTACACAGGTAACCTCCAAGCAAACCAAACAATGACTCAATTTGGATTCCAGTGAAGAAATTAGCTGCCCGTGCGCGGTTTGCAGGGTATGAAGCTTGGACTCTAGTGTGAGGAAAATGATCTTAACTCCATGGACCGGGTGGCCTCATGGTCTTCCAGTAGCCTAGTTAGCACCACCGTCTACTGTGCTTTGGGAGTAGGGATTCCCTCCTCAGCTGTGGGAGCTCAGAAGCTGGAAAAAATATGTCTACTCCTCACCCGCCATGACAGGAAGTTCCTAAGACTGTACTTTTAAAAACAATCGGGGTGCTGCATGTACTATCAGCAGACTGATCCGTTTCATTGTGCTAGTATTGACTGATTGATGACCATTTATGTATGTTGAATTCAATAGAGTATCCTTACCCCCCTTCACCTTGACCTCCCCCTACCCCAAGCAGGGTTTAGATTCCAACCCCCTACCTGAATCAGGATTATAATCCATACTTTCTCATGTGGTTTTTCTCAGTAAAAGTGCCTTGAAATGACTGGGTTGTATTTTGCGCTCTACAAATGAAAAGTGAATGGATCTGAATTGTTCCTTGACATTTCAGTTGGAAACTAATGTTAAAGTGCGAATTAACCTATTTCTTCCTTTTCTCTCCTTTCTCACCAACAGACACTCTCAGAGACGGATTTTTCACTGGATGCATCTGCGAAAGCGCCAAGGCTTTTTCTTGATGGCTTGGATGGAACGATAGATGCCACACAAGGGTTGGGTGGTAGAATAAGTGCTCCTACTGTGAATGGAGACATTCCCAGTCTGAGGTTAAATACACCCTCAGCAGATGTTGGTGGTGTAGCCACTGTGCCTTCTGCAGCACTGACAGGCCCAGATTTAGACACAAATTTAGGTGCCAACCTCACATCACCTGACGTATCCCTCTCGACTCCCCGTCTGAGCACACCCAGTGCCTCTCTCAACATCGATAAACCAAATATCAAAACAGGTAACTACAAGGCCCCCAAATTTGAAATGCCACACTTCAATCGACCTCAAATAAAAACTCCCAAGGCAGACTTGGATGCTTCTGGAAACATAGACCTCCCTTCCATTAACGGAAATCTAGACATGCCAGACTTCAACCTGTCAACCCCACAGAGGGGAATTAAGGGCTCTGCTTTGGACTTAAATGGTCCAGCAGTGGATCTGAATGTTCCTGGTTTGAATTTAGACAGCCCACAATCGGACATCAAGGCACCATCTGGGAATATCAAGTGGCCTGGTAACCTGAAATTTGCAAAAATAAAAGAACCAGACACCAACTTAAAGGCTGACCTGAGTGCTCCTAATGCCAGCTTCTCCACCCCAAAGATTGATGGTGATATTAATGCACCAGATGTTGACATCAACTTGCCCAAAGCTGACGTCAAAACTCCTGATATTGACATTAATAAACCATCTGGTAAGATTGCTTGGCCTCATGAGAGGTGGGGGAAACTCAAACTTCATCGACCAAAAGCTGATCTGGACCTCGATGCAAAGGTGAATCTCCCTGATGTTGATGGCTCTCTTCCCAAAGTGGAGAGTGACATGAATGTCCCAGATATTGACGCTTCCCATGGTATCAATTGGCCTCACTACAAATGGAAGAGGCCGAAGATTCACCGGCCAAAAGCAGACTTAGATGTCAATGCTGACCTCAACACACCAAATATGAATCTGTCAACTCCAAAGATTGAGAGTGACATTAATGGGCCCAGTGCCGAGTTGAATCTACAAAAAACTGACTTCAACAGTCCCCATCTGGATGTTAATACCCCAAATCTCAACGTAGAGCCTCCAGTCGGGAAAATCCAATGGCCTCACCAGAAGTGGAAAAAACCCAAATTCCGTCACCCAAAAGCTGACCTGAATGCAGATTTAAGTGCCCCTGATGTTGATTTGGATTTGCCTAAAGCTGATATTGATGTAAAAACACCAAGTACAGACATCAAGGGTCCTCATGTCAAATGGCCCACTATCAAAAAGCCGAAGTGGCCTAAGGTTAATGGTCCTGATATGAATGCTGATTTGTCCACCCCAAATATTGATTTGCCAGATGCTAGTCTGAACCTGCCAAATGCTGAACTGAATGGTCCAGGTTTAGACGTTAATGCTCCAGACATTGATGTTGATGCTCCTTCAGGAAAGTTTAAATGGCTCAATATCAAGAAACCCACATTTGGCACATTAAAAGGACCAAAGGCTGATATTGATGCTGATTTGTCTGGACCAAATATTGATTTGCCAGATGCTAGTCTGAACCTGCCAGATGCTGATCTGAAGCGTCCATCTGTGGATCTTGATGGTCCAGATATGAACGTGGAGGCTCCTGACTGGAAGCTAGGTAAATTAAAATTACCAAAGCTCAAAGTACCAAAAGTCAAGGGTCCTGAACTGGACACTGATTTAAAAGCACCAGACATTGATGCTGGTCTTGATGTACCCAAGATGAACTTGGACATCCCTAACCTTGACCTGAAAACATCTGATCTCTCCTTGTCTGAACCAAAAATTGAGGGCAATCTTGATATGCCAGATCTTAATGTTAAAGTACCAGAAGCTGGTGTTGATCTTCAAACTCCAGATATCTCAGGAGGCAAATTAAAGCTTCCCAAAATAAAAATGCCAAAGTTCAATCTCTCAGGACTCAAAGGGAAAGAACCTAATGTTGATGTTGATGCTGATATCAAGAGTCCAGATCTCTCTGTGGACACAATGATGCCCAATGCAGATCTCAGTCTGAAAACCCCTGGATTGAACACCAGCACTCCAAATCTAGATGCAGGTATTGACCTACCAGGCTTGAATCTGGAGAAGCCCAGTGTAGAGGGACCCAGTGTTGATCTACCAAAAGCACCAAACATAGATGTCAATCTGCCACGAGCAAAACTAGAAGCACCTAATGTCACAATGAAATCTTCAAATCTGGACATGAACCTGCCCAAAGCACCTGATATTGACATTGGTGACTCTAAATGGCCTTATTTCAAGATCCCAAACAGTCTGTCAGGTCCTGATGTTGACACCTCAATAGAGGCACCCAAGGTCAACATCGACACTCCTTCAGCAAATGCCAACATTTCTGCTCCTCATGTAGATATGAAGGTACCGGGAGGAGATATAAAAGGGCCCAAAATAGATGTGAATGTACAAGATGCTGATGTAAGTCTTGAAAAGCCCAAAAAATCGCATTTCAAGTTTCCAAAGTTTAATCTGGGTGGGTCCAAATCAAAATCTTTGGATGTTGATAGTGAGTCTTATCCTGAAGATGGGAGTGGTGTTGACTCCGATATGTCATATAATGAGTTGGAGGTTCCTGCTTTCAAGTTCCACACTCTGCCCAGAAACAGCATCGATGTCTTAGGAGGACTGGGTGATGCTTTTGACATATCAAGCCAGAACTCAGAGGAAAAGGATTATGTTGTGAGCAAAGGGCTCCGCTTGCCAGTACTGAGCTCAACTCACAGAGATGGAGAAAAGATTGACATCTTGGAAAGATTGAGAATGGCGAAGGAGAAAACTCCCTCAGCTAACGTCACACCAACTGAAGACAAAAGTGAGATAGATTTGAAGTTCCCCTCCTCGGGTCTGGATTCCTCATTAGTGAGAGGAGGCACTTTCAAAGTAGACAAGCCAGAGGGAACCTTGAGCCTGGAGGGTCCTGAAATCTCGACAACCAATGAAAATGACAGATTGTCCCTGGGTCTTTCCAAAATGCTGGGGCTTAACAATTAGGATCATTATACCGACTGATTCTCAGTTGGGTAGCCCAAGAAGTTAAACTTCAGTCCACAAAAATATGTAAATGTAAATGTATGTACCTAAACCAACTCCACCCCAACAAAGAGCTGCTCGTGATTCCTGCTTTGTAATAACTTTTCCTGATGAAGATAGGCTTTTTATATTAATGAACCTGTATGTATATTGTTGTTATTTATGTGAACTTGTGTTGTTCTATTAAGAATGTTTGTCAAGAAACCACTGCCTCAGTATTGCGTGTGATTATAAACCAGCAGTTCAGAGTACAAGAAGTCCATTCTGTGAGTGAAGATACGCAGGTACTCTAGATATCCCTGTCATTCTTTACTCAGATAACACAGAATTAGAAAAAAAAATTATTTAGTAAAACAATGCTTAAATTGGGGGAAATGTAGAATATTGTTCTCTGATCACGGAAAGAAAATCTAAAACTTCATTCCAAAATGGTATTTTTTGTGTTTCTAATGTATTTCCATAAATTGCTCATAAATAATTTACAAGCTTGAAGACCTTTCATGTAATGGGCTTTCTGTTAGTATACCAAGAGAACTGTTTCCTGTGTATGAACAAACTATGTGGATATGATTTTATATTACTGGAGTTGTAAAAGAAAATGTTCTTGATGTCCTGGATCAATAAAGTTGAGAACCTGATGAGAACCTCATGTGGTGTGAATGAATGCTGATGTTCTGGTCAATAGATGACTGTCAGGTCTCAGTGTCTGCCCCTGTGTGTCTCACCTCATGTTTCCAATGAACCAATGGCCTTCTCCCTCTGAGTGCTCCTATCATTGTGTTCCACCTGTGTCCACCCCTTACTTGTGTATTAAAACCTCTCTGTTGTTTTTGTCGGTTCGCCTCGTCAGCACGTCTCTCCTCTCGTCAACACGTCTCTCCTCTCGTCAACACGTCTCACCTCTCGTCAGCACGTCTCTCCTCTCGTCAGCACGTCTCACCTCTCGTCAGCACGTCTCTCCTCTCGTCAGCACGTCTCACCTCTCGTCAGCACGTCTCTCCTCTCGTCAGCACGTCTCTCCTCTCGTCAGCACGTCTCACCTCTCGTCAGCACGTCTCACGTCTCGTCAGCACGTCTCTCCTCTCGTCAGCACGTCTCTCCTCTCGTCAACACGTCTCACGTCTCGTCAGCACGTCTCTCCTCTCGTCAGCACGTCTCTCCTCTCGTCAGCACGTCTCACCTCTCGTCAACACGTCTCTCCTCTCGTCAACACGTCTCACCTCTCGTCAGCACGTCTCACCTCTCGTCAGCACGTCTCTCCTCTCGTCAGCACGTCTCACCTCTCGTCAGCACGTCTCACCTCTCGTCAACACGTCTCACCTCTCGTCAACACGTCTCTCCTCTCGTCAACACGTCTCACGTCTCGTCAGCACGTCTCTCCTCTCGTCAACACGTCTCACGTCTCGTGAGCACGTCTCTCCTCTCGTCAGCACGTCTCACCTCTCGTCAGCACGTCTCACCTCTCGTCAACACGTCTCTCCTCTCGTCAACACGTCTCACGTCTCGTCAGCACGTCTCACCTCTCGTCAGCACGTCTCACCTCTCGTCAGCACGTCTCACCTCTCGTCAGCACGTCTCTCCTCTCGTCAGCACGTCTCACCTCTCGTCAGCACGTCTCTCCTCTCGTCAACACGTCTCACCTCTCGTCAGCACGTCTCACCTCTCGTCAACACGTCTCTCCTCTCGTCAACACGTCTCTCCTCTCGTCAGCACGTCTCTCCTCTCGTCAACACGTCTCTCCTCTCGTCAGCACGTCTCTCCTCTCGTCAACACGTCTCTCCTCTCGTCAGCACGTCTCACTTTGAGTCTGTGCATTGGTCCATCCTCACACCACCGCCGATCCCTGACAGAACAAATCGACTATCATGGACCCAGCAGACTCATGCATATCCACCACTTCACACATCTGCCCCAGGAATCCCTGTGATCTGCTCCAGCCTGGCCTGTTTCCCACTGGCCCGTTACTGTCTGGCCTGTTCCTCACTGGCCCGTTCCCGTCTGGCCTGTTCCTCACTGGCCCGTTACGGTCTGGCCTGTTCCCCACTGGCCCGTTCCCGTCTGGCCCGTTCCCCACTGGCCCGTTCCCGTCTGGCCCGTTCCCCACTGGCCCGTTCCCGTCTGGCCCGTTCCCCACTGGCCCGTTCCCGTCTGGCCCGTTCCCCACTGGCCCGTTCCCGTCTGGCCCGTTCCCCACTGGCCCGTTCCCGTCTGGTCTGTTTCCCACTGGCCCGTTCCCGTCTGGCCTGTTCCCCACTGGCCCGTTACTGTCTGGCCTGTTCCTCACTGGCCCGTTCCCGTCTGGCCTGTTCCTCACTGGCCCGTTACGGTCTGGCCTGTTCCTCACTGGCCCGTTCCCGTCTGGCCCGTTTCCCACTGGCCCGTTCCCGCCTGGCCCGTTCCCCACTGGCCCGTTCCCGTCTGGCCCGTTCCCCACTGGCCCGTTCCCGTCTGGCCCGTTCCCCACTGGCCCGTTCCCGTCTGGCCCGTTCCCCACTGGCCCGTTCCCGTCTGGCCCGTTCCCGTCTGGCCCGTTCCCGTCTGGCCCGTTCCCGTCTGGCCCATTCCCCACTGGCCCGTTCCCGTCTGGCCCGTTCCCCACTGGCCCGTTCCCGTCTGGCCCGTTCCCCACTGGCCCGTTCCCGTCTGGCCCGTTCCCCACTGGCCCGTTCCCGTCTGGTCTGTTTCCCACTGGCCCGTTCCCATATGGCCTGTTTCCCACTGGCCCGTTCCCGTCTGGCCTGTTCCCCACTGGCCCGTTACTGTCTGGCCTGTTCCTCACTGGCCCGTTACTGTCTGGCCTGTTCCTCACTGGCCCGTTCCCGTCTGGCCTGTTCCTCACTGGCCCGTTCCCGTCTGGCCTGTTCCTCACTGGCCCGTTCCCGTCTGGCCTGTTCCCCACTGGCCCGTTCCCGTCTGGCCTGTTCTCCACTGGCCCGTTCCCGTCTGGCCTGTTCCCGTCTGGCCCGTTCCCGTCTGGCCTGTTCCCCACTGGCCCGTTCCCGTCTGGCCTGTTCCTCACTGGCCCGTTCCCGTCTGGCCTGTTCCTCACTGGCCCGTTCCCGTCTGGCCCGCTCCCGTCTGGTCTGTTTCCCACTGGCCCGTTCCCGTCTGGCCTGTTCCCCACTGGCCCGTTACTGTCTGGCCTGTTCCTCACTGGCCCGTTACTGTCTGGCCTGTTCCTCACTGGCCCGTTCCCGTCTGGCCTGTTCCTCACTGGCCCGTTCCCGTCTGGCCTGTTCCTCACTGGCCCGTTCCCGTCTGGCCTGTTCCTCACTGGCCCGTTCCCGTCTGGCCTGTTCCTCACTGGCCCGTTGCTGTCTGGCCTGTTCCTCACTGGCCCGTTGCTGTCTGGCCTGTTCCCGTCTGGCCCGTTGCTGTCTGGCCCGTTCCTGTCTGGCCTGTTCCTCTCTGGCCCGTTACAGTCTGGCTTGTGTTCCCCACTGGCCCGTTCCCATCTGGCCTGTTCCCCACTGGCCCGTTCCCGTCTGGCCTGTTCCTCACTGGCCCGCTACCGTCTGGCTTGTGTTTCCCACTGGCCCGTTCCCGTCTGGCCTGTTCCCCACTGGCCCGTTCCCGTCTGGCCTGTTCCCCACTGGCCCGTTCCCATCTGGCCTGTTCCCCACTGGCCCGTTCCCGTCTGGCCTGTTCCCCACTGGCCCGTTCCCGTCTGGCCTGTTCCTCACTGGCCCGTTACTGTCTGGCTTGTGTTTCCCACTGGCCCGTTCCCGTCTGGCCTGTTTCCCACTGGCCCGTTCCCATCTGGCCTGTTTCCCTCTGGCCCGTTCCCGTCTGGCCTGTTTCCCACTGGCCCGTTCCCATCTGGCCTGTTTCCCTCTGGCCCGTTCCCATATGGCCTGTTCCTCACTGGCCCGTTACTGTCTGGCCTGTTCCTCACTGGCCCGTTCCCGTCTGGCCTGTTCCTCACTGGCCCGTTCCCGTCTGGCCTGTTCCTCACTGGCCCGTTCCCGTCTGGCCTGTTCCCCACTGGCCCGTTCCCGTCTGGCCTGTTCTCCACTGGCCCGTTCCCGTCTGGCCTGTTCCCGTCTGGCCCGTTCCCGTCTGGCCTGTTCCCCACTGGCCCGTTCCCGTCTGGCCTGTTCCTCACTGGCCCGTTCCCGTCTGGCCTGTTCCTCACTGGCCCGTTCCCGTCTGGCCCGCTCCCGTCTGGTCTGTTTCCCACTGGCCCGTTCCCGTCTGGCCTGTTCCCCACTGGCCCGTTCCCATCTGGCCTGTTCCCCACTGGCCCGTTCCCGTCTGGCCTGTTCCTCACTGGCCCGCTACCGTCTGGCTTGTGTTTCCCACTGGCCCGTTCCCGTCTGGCCTGTTCCCCACTGGCCCGTTCCCGTCTGGCCTGTTCCCCACTGGCCCGTTCCCATCTGGCCTGTTCCCCACTGGCCCGTTCCCGTCTGGCCTGTTCCCCACTGGCCCGTTCCCGTCTGGCCTGTTCCTCACTGGCCCGTTACTGTCTGGCTTGTGTTTCCCACTGGCCCGTTCCCGTCTGGCCTGTTTCCCACTGGCCCGTTCCCATCTGGCCTGTTTCCCTCTGGCCCGTTCCCGTCTGGCCTGTTTCCCACTGGCCCGTTCCCATCTGGCCTGTTTCCCTCTGGCCCGTTCCCGTCTGGCCTGTTCCTCACTGGCCCGTTGCTGTCTGGCCTGTTCCTCTCTGGCCCGTTACAGTCTGGCTTGTGTTCCCCACTGGCCCGTTCCCATCTGGCCTGTTCCCCACTGGCCCGTTCCCGTCTGGCCTGTTCCTCACTGGCCCGCTACCGTCTGGCTTGTGTTTCCCACTGGCCCGTTCCCGTCTGGCCTGTTCCCCACTGGCCCGTTCCCGTCTGGCCTGTTCCCCACTGGCCCGTTCCCATCTGGCCTGTTCCCCACTGGCCCGTTCCCATCTGGCCTGTTCCCCACTGGCCCGTTCCCGTCTGGCCTGTTCCCCACTGGCCCGTTCCCGTCTGGCCTGTTCCTCACTGGCCCGTTACTGTCTGGCTAGTGTTTCCCACTGGCCCGTTCCCATCTGGCCTGTTTCCCACTGGCCCGTTCCCGTCTGGCCTGTTCCCCACTGGCCCGTTCCCGTCTGGCCTGTTCCTCACTGGCCCGTTACTGTCTGGCTAGTGTTTCCCACTGGCCCGTTCCCATCTGGCCTGTTTCCCACTGGCCCGTTCCCATCTGGCCTGTTTCCCACTGGCCCGTTACTGTCTGGCCTGTTCCCCACTGGCCCGTTCCCATCTGGCCTGTTTCCCTCTGGCCCGTTCCCGTCTGGCCTGTTTCCCTCTGGCCCGTTCCCGTCTGGCCTGTTTCCCACTGGCCCGTTCCCGTCTGGCCTGTTTCCCACTGGCCCGTTCCCGTCTGGCCTGTTTCCCACTGGCCCGTTCCCGTCTGGCCTGTTTCCCACTGGCCCGTTCCCGTCTGGCCTGTTCCCATCTGGACTGTTTCCCACTGGCCCGTTACTGTCTGGCCTGTTCCTCACTGGCCCGTTCCCGTCTGGCCTGTTCCTCACTGGCCCGTTCCCGTCTGGCCTGTTCCCCACTGGCCCGTTCCCGTCTGGCCTGTTCCCCACTGGCCCGTTCCCGTCTGGCCCGCTCCCGTCTGGTCTGTTTCCCACTGGTCCGTTCCCGTCTGGCCTGTTCCCCACTGGCCCGTTACTGTCTGGCCTGTTCCTCACTGGCCCGTTACTGTCTGGCCTGTTCCTCACTGGCCCGTTCCCGTCTGGCCTGTTCCTCACTGGCCCGTTCCCGTCTGGCCTGTTCCTCACTGGCCCGTTCCCGTCTGGCCTGTTCCTCACTGGCCCGTTGCTGTCTGGCCTGTTCCTCACTGGCCCGTTGCTGTCTGGCCCGTTCCCGTCTGGCCTGTTCCTCACTGGCCCGTTGCTGTCTGGCCTGTTCCTCACTGGCCCGTTACTGTCTGGCCTGTTCCCCACTGGCCCGTTCCCATCTGGCCTGTTCCCCACTGGCCCGTTCCCGTCTGGCCTGTTCCTCACTGTCCCGCTACCGTCTGGCTTGTGTTTCCCACTGGCCCGTTCCCGTCTGGCCTGTTCCCCACTGGCCCGTTCCCGTCTGGCCTGTTCCCCACTGGCCCGTTCCCGTCTGGCCTGTTCCCCACTGGCCCGTTCCCGTCTGGCCTGTTCCCCACTGGCCCGTTCCCGTCTGGCCTGTTCCCCACTGGCCCGTTACTGTCTGGCTTGTGTTTCCCACTGGCCCGTTCCCGTCTGGCCTGTTTCCCACTGGCCCGTTCCCATCTGGCCTGTTTCCCTCTGGCCCGTTCCCGTCTGGCCTGTTTCCCACTGGCCCGTTCCCATCTGGCCTGTTTCCCTCTGGCCCGTTCCCGTCTGGCCTGTTTCCCACTGGCCCGTTCCCGTCTGGCCTGTTTCCCACTGGCCCGTTCCCGTCTGGCCTGTTTCCCACTGGCCCGTTCCCGTCTGGCCTGTTCCCATCTGGCCCGTTCCCCACTGGCCCGTTCCCGTCTGGCCCGTTCCCATCTGGCCTGTTTCCCTCTGGCCCGTTCCCGTCTGGCCTGTTTCCCACTGGCCCGTTCCCATCTGGCCTGTTTCCCTCTGGCCCGTTCCCATCTGGCCTGTTTCCCTCTGGCCCGTTCCCGTCTGGCCTGTTTCCCACTGGCCCGTTCCCGTCTGGCCTGTTTCCCACTGGCCCGTTCCCGTCTGGCCTGTTTCCCACTGGCCCGTTCCCGTCTGGCCTGTTTCCCACTGGCCCGTTCCCGTCTGGCCTGTTCCCATCTGGACTGTTTCCCACTGGCCCGTTACTGTCTGGCCTGTTCCTCACTGGCCCGTTCCCGTCTGGCCTGTTCCTCACTGGCCCGTTCCCGTCTGGCCTGTTCCCCACTGGCCCGTTCCCGTCTGGCCTGTTCCCCACTGGCCCGTTCCCGTCTGGCCCGCTCCCGTCTGGTCTGTTTCCCACTGGTCCGTTCCCGTCTGGCCTGTTCCCCACTGGCCCGTTACTGTCTGGCCTGTTCCTCACTGGCCCGTTACTGTCTGGCCTGTTCCTCACTGGCCCGTTCCCGTCTGGCCTGTTCCTCACTGGCCCGTTCCCGTCTGGCCTGTTCCTCACTGGCCCGTTCCCGTCTGGCCTGTTCCTCACTGGCCCGTTGCTGTCTGGCCTGTTCCTCACTGGCCCGTTGCTGTCTGGCCCGTTCCCGTCTGGCCTGTTCCTCACTGGCCCGTTGCTGTCTGGCCTGTTCCTCACTGGCCCGTTACTGTCTGGCCTGTTCCCCACTGGCCCGTTCCCATCTGGCCTGTTCCCCACTGGCCCGTTCCCGTCTGGCCTGTTCCTCACTGTCCCGCTACCGTCTGGCTTGTGTTTCCCACTGGCCCGTTCCCGTCTGGCCTGTTCCCCACTGGCCCGTTCCCGTCTGGCCTGTTCCCCACTGGCCCGTTCCCGTCTGGCCTGTTCCCCGCTGGCCCGTTCCCGTCTGGCCTGTTCCCCACTGGCCCGTTCCCGTCTGGCCTGTTCCTCACTGGCCCGTTACTGTCTGGCTTGTGTTTCCCACTGGCCCGTTCCCGTCTGGCCTGTTTCCCACTGGCCCGTTCCCATCTGGCCTGTTTCCCTCTGGCCCGTTCCCGTCTGGCCTGTTTCCCACTGGCCCGTTCCCATCTGGCCTGTTTCCCTCTGGCCCGTTCCCGTCTGGCCTGTTTCCCACTGGCCCGTTCCCGTCTGGCCTGTTTCCCACTGGCCCGTTCCCGTCTGGCCTGTTTCCCACTGGCCCGTTCCCGTCTGGCCTGTTCCCATCTGGCCTGTTCCCCACTGGCCCGTTCCCGTCTGGCCCGTTCCCATCTGGCCTGTTCCCCACTGGCCCGTTCCCGTCTGGCCTGTTCCTCACTGTCCCGCTACCGTCTGGCTTGTGTTTCCCACTGGCCCGTTCCCGTCTGGCCTGTTCCCCACTGGCCCGTTCCCGTCTGGCCTGTTCCCCACTGGCCCGTTCCCGTCTGGCCTGTTCCCCACTGGCCCGTTCCCGTCTGGCCTGTTCCCCACTGGCCCGTTCCCGTCTGGCCTGTTCCTCACTGGCCCGTTACTGTCTGGCTTGTGTTTCCCACTGGCCCGTTCCCGTCTGGCCTGTTTCCCACTGGCCCGTTCCCATCTGGCCTGTTTCCCTCTGGCCCGTTCCCGTCTGGCCTGTTTCCCACTGGCCCGTTCCCATCTGGCCTGTTTCCCTCTGGCCCGTTCCCGTCTGGCCTGTTTCCCACTGGCCCGTTCCCGTCTGGCCTGTTTCCCACTGGCCCGTTCCCGTCTGGCCTGTTCCCATCTGGACTGTTTCCCACTGGCCCGTTCCCGTCTGGCCTGTTTCCCACTGGCCCGTTCCCGTCTGGCCTGTTCCCATCTGGCCTGTTCCCCACTGGCCCGTTCCCGTCTGGCCCGTTCCCATCTGGCCTGTTTCCCTCTGGCCCGTTCCCGTCTGGCCTGTTCCCCACTGGCCCGTTCCCGTCTGGCCTGTGTTCCACATTGTGTTAATGTATAATTATTCACATTTCCCTATGCCAATGCGGTGCTGTGCATTTGCTGCTGTGTGTCGGTTGTGGCTTCTCCGACTAGAACCATGCTGTTCCTCCCTTCCACACCTTTTAACCTGTGGTCACATTACCTGTATTTTGTAGCGAGTTTACATAACCTAAGTTAGGTAAATGGGTTCCGGTGGGGCTGTTTATACTGGTTCACTGGCAGTTGTGTTTTTAGCCGTTAAGCAACCGCGGAGTTAAGAGTCACGCTCCGTTACAGTTCATTATTGCTTTTCTGGATATCAATAAAACTGCCGACGTCGGCACCATCTTTTGACACGCTGCCTCCGACTCCCGTTCCGGCTCGCTACAATTTAACCTTTACCCTAAAACAGGGGTGTCCAACCTCCGGCCTCCTCGTCCTGCAGGTTTAGCTCCTCCCAGTTCCAACACACCTGATTGCAATGACATCATCATTAGATTCAGGTCTGCTGAAGCAGGGAGAGACTATAACATGCAGGACAGGAGTTGGAAACCCCTGCACTAAAACCCATGTGACTTTCAACACTGCAGTGCAATACACCCCCAAGTGGTCAAAAACGATAAGCAACACTGAATAAACCTAAACAAAAGATGTTACTATAAATGCCTGACTTCACTGTGGAGTCTTGCGTCTTGCCCAATGACAGCTGGGATTGGACCAAAACCAAATGGGATTAAGTTGTACTGAAGATGAATGAATGAATATGAGAGAGATAATAGAATGTGACAAATGACAAAAATAATTAATTTATGACCCTAAACCCTTTGATGTCCTGCTCAAAAAGGGGCGTGGTCGAGGGGGGTGGAGGGGGATGGAGGTCATTGTTAGAGTATTATTCCATTTAGTTACCATATTCAAGCTTTATCTGAGTTTTATTTCTTCTGTCTTTATTTAGCAGCGTCACTCAGGCGCTGCTGTTTAACTTGGACTAATCATGTGTTCTGAGCCTTGGTAGAACCACTCTGAGCAATATGATAAAACAGGAACACTGTGTCTTCCCCGTAGCCACCATCTCGGTTGGTGATCCACGCATAGAGGATGCCCTGAGATTGTGCTTACTTTTGATAACTGTCAAGCGCAACAACTCGTCTATTTCTATGATGCATATCCTGTAAACCTCTCAGGGACAGGGACAACCTCATTTCTGAAAGAGCCCACGGGAAACCGGAAGGGGGCGTTGACAGACCCTTGTCTCATGGTTACGGTAAACGGACAGCCAATGCGCTTCATGATGGACACCGGTGCTCGATTTTCATCAATCAGAGAATTACCAGCGGGCACCAGGCTGACCAAAGACTCTGTACCATTAGTAGGTTTCTCGGGGATCCCACAAAGACTGCCACTAACTGAACTGACTGATGTTGCCGTGTCATCACAAACACACAGACACAGCTTCATTTTTTCACAAAACTGTCCCGTGAATCTCCTGGGGAGAGATCTCTTGTTGAAACTGGCAGTAATGATCAAATGCTCAGCAGACGGTCTTTCATTGATGTTTCCAGATGGCACTGAACATCAATGCTCTGTTGGTCCTGATCCAACACCTTTCAACGGCGTCGTGACTTCAGTCGATCAACCTGAACTGTATGAGGGGAACTTGCCACAGACCGCTGACATCTACTGGGCAGAACTGGACCCTGGTGACTCTGGTTTTGAAACAATGATGCAGACCTATTGTGAATGGCTGTCCTGGATTAGATCTTTGAATCCTTATACAGGTCCCTTAGATCCATACCATTGCACATTGTTTTATGACAGAGATTCAGATTTAACATATGAAGAACATTTTGAACAAGTAGTAAATGAACATGTGTGGCCATTAACTGTAAAAACACTGTATGTAGGAAAGCAAGGAGTGGCTTTAGGAGTAGACCTCACTGAAGAGCAGGTAGAGTGGTACAGACACTCAGGTGAGGCATATCCACACATAACTATGCAAATTAGTACATCACATCAGGCAAAGGATCTGGGTCCTATGATGCGTCAAGCCAAAGATGCCTCTGACTGGATGGTGACCACGCTTCCCATGGTGAGTTGTTCGCCCTCATGTGAAATGTACAGTATTGAGCTTAGATTGGACATATGAAGCAGAGGAATCATTTGACACCTTGAAACAGTCTCTCTCCCAGGCATCTGACACGGCAATTCCTGACTATAGCAAACCATTTTATCTGGATGTTTCTGAACAACCACATTCAGTTGCTTCTGTGCTTTTTCAGTAACAAGGGGGAGAACGACGTGTAATAATGTACACAAGTGTCATTTTAGATTCAACAGAGGACAAACAACCCCCATGTGCCAGATATGCAGCAGGACTTACAAAAATCCTTAAGAAAACTGCACATATCGTTCTAAATCACACCTTGCATGTCCTTACATCGCACAGTGTAGCAGCATTCGTCACAAGCAATGCGTTTACAATGTCGTCACAAAGACAGAACAACATGTCTAAAACTGTTTTTGCTCCACATATAATGTACACACATGAAGGAGTGAATATGGCAGATGGGCTCACAGAAGGAGAACCCCATTGTTGCACAGAAAAAACCGAACAAGACAACAAACTCAGACCAGATTTACATACATCCCCACTGCAGGAAGCAAACATGACTTTGTTTACTGATGGCTGTTGCTACAGACATGAAACTGATGGTCTAAAAGCATCATATGCTGTGGTAATTGAGAGCGAAACAACTGAGCAACATGAAGTGCTAGAAGCAGGAAGATTAGAAGGTCCGCAGTCAGCCCAAAGAGCTGAACTAGTAGCAGTGATCAGAGCATTGATACTAGCAGAAGGAAAAAATGTAAACATCTATGCAGATTCCGCATATGTACATAGTGTTGTTCACATTGATCTTCCAGCATGGCTCAGAGTAGGATTTAAAACCACAACAGGTCAGCCGGTAAAACACCATGATGATGTAATAAACCTACTGCAAGCTATTCACAAACCCTCCACAGTAGCGATACTGAAATGTAAAGGGCATGACAAGACTCAAACAAACATCTCACGAGGAAACAACGCTGCAGACCAGGCTGCAAAGGATGCAGGGGGATATTCACCTCACCTGCAGATGATTGTAAGTACTGACAACCACAAACTGATTAATCCACCACATACTGCAACCACATTACCCGCCAGTCAGTAAAAACACAACAGGAGGCGGCAGCACCGGAGGAGAGACAGGGCTGGCTGGAGCATGGAGCACGGAGGCAGGATGATGGACTGTGGACCGGACTGGAGAACCAACCAATACCACCTGCAGGTCTGTTAAAAGATCTCATAGCTGAAGCACATGGACCAGCACATCTGGGTCAAACAGAGGTGATGTCACGATTGTCACACTGGTGGCACCCGTACATGAAGGAAACAATTCAGACATACATACAGGATTGTGAAGTATGTCAGTTTTTAATGTTAAACCATCAATTAAGACATCAGCTGGTAAATTTAGTTTACCAACTCTACCGGGACAAGAAGTGATCATTGATTTCCCAGACATGGGAGATAGATGTAAAGGAAACAGATGATGGTGGATTCATACACCAGATGGGTGGAAGCTTATCCATGTAAAAAAGAGGATGCAACAGCTGTAATCAAAGCATTTGTAAATCATTATATTCCTACACATGGGTTCCCTCGTCGCATCAGGTCAGATAACGGTACACAGTTCAAGAACAAAGACCTACAAGCAGTTGAGAAAATGATGGGATTAAAACATGCTTTTGGAACAGTGTACCAGCCACAATCACAGGGAAAAGTAGAAAGGATGAACCGAAACCTAAAGACGAAGCTGGGTAAGATATGTCCCGACACCAAGATGGACTGGGTAAGTGCACTGCCCATTGCATTAATGGCTGTCAGATCTTCTGTCAATTCCCAGACAGGTTTCACCCCGTTTGAACTGCAGAGAGGACTACAGGTTCTCTGCACAGGTTGCCGGGACCGGCAGCAAGGGGGACTCGGCTGAGATCCCCAACACCAGCCCCTGGGTACTTCTCAAGGTGATAAATAGGAAGTGGTCCGAGCCCAGGTGGACGGGTCCGTTTAAGGTCGTCGAGAGGACGTCTCACGCTGTTCGGCCGAGTGGCACAGGAGACACCTGGTGCCATCTGTCGCAGTGTACTCCAGCAGGAGAACCACATCGCACTTGAAGGAATATACAAGTTAAACATTTGATTTCTGTGAGACAACTGAACACATTGTATTGTTATCTTCCTACACAGCTGGGATTTCTCCCACTGCTAAAGTTGGGAAAAACAAAGCTGTAAATTAATGTTCAGGGACATCCCAAGTTGGTTGGCGATGTCTCCTCAGTGCTCCATTCTGCACAATTCATGGTCAAGGTAAGATTGGAACAGATAAGAGGTCAGAGGTCACTTTGGTCCCACGGAACGTCAAGCTCTGAGTAAAACCAGTTTTAAGCAGTTTTGGAGACAAAGGAATAGCAACGTCACCATAGCAACGCATACATCACGAGGAACTGACCAATGTGAGGTTGAGGTGTCATATGCAAATGTATAAATATGAACCATGCGTTGCAACGGGGCCCTTCTTCACTGTAGACCTGGCCTGTATTCTTGGGTCTGCAGGGAAGAACGGTCCGAGCTCGTATAGATGTAAACTCTGATATATGGAATTTTGTAGCATTATATAATCTGATATGCATTTTTGTAAACTCTTGTTTGTGTGATTATTAAATACATTATTGAAGAAATTAACACTCTCTTTCTGCCTCTCCCGGATCAAACGAACATGCAGGAATTCAGGGGAACACAGGTACGAATTCCAACACACTCTACAGGAGACCTCCGACCATCTGAAGCAAGTTGCCCCTGGATCGGCTGATCCAGGAGACGCTCCACACGTGAAAGGGCAGAATAATCCCTGTGTGAGAGTCAGATTGTCAGGGCAGTCTACCCCTGTACACCGAAGTAAGAAGAACACAGAGAAGTAGATGACAGCAAGAGAGGAGATGAAAGAGCGCTCCTCTCCGTCATGTGATGTGCCAAGTCACCAGCATTTAAAAGTTTTGTATGTTGCTATTTGAGTATATGAGTGTTGCTTTTGCTTGCATATGACCTCTATTATATGAAGAGTGTCTCATAGTGGAAATGCGTATTGATGCTAATTATTGACCTCTGGGGTCAGAGGTCAAAAGGGGGAATTGAAGGAATATACAAGTTAAACATTTGATTTCTGTGGGACAACTGAAGACATTGTATTGTTATCTTCCTACACAGCTGGGATTTCTCCCACTGCTAAAGTTGGGAAAAACAAAGCTATAAAATTAATGTTTAGGGACATCCCAAGTTGGCTGGCAGACGTCTCTTAAGTGCCCCACTCTGTACATTTTATGGTCAAGGTAAGATTGGAACAGATAAGAGGTCAGAGGTCACTTTGGTCCCACAGAACGTCAAGCTCTGAGAAGAACCAGGTTAAAGCAGTTTTAGAGACAAAGGAATAGCAACGTCACCATAGCAACGCATACATTACGAGGAACTGACCAATGTGAGGTTGAGGTGTCATATGCAAATGTATAAATATGAACCACGCGTTGCAACGGGGCCCTTCTTCATTGTAGACTCAGCCTATATACTTGGGTCTGCAAGGAAGAACGGTCCGAGCTCGTATAATGTAAACTCTGATATATGGAATTTTGTAGCATTGTATAATCTGATATGCATTTTTGTAATCTCTTGTTTGTGTGATTATTAAATGCATTATTGAAGAAATTAACGCTCTCTTTCTGCCTCTCCCGGATCAAACGAACACGCAGGAATTCAGGAGAACACGGGTACGAATTCCAACAAGTCCTAGTGAAATGTAACACACGACTTTATTTAAAGTCCTAGTGAAATGTAACACACTACTTTATTTAAAGTCCCAGTGAAATGTAACACTACTTTATTTAAAGTCCCAGTGAAATGTAACACACGACTTTATTTAAAGTCCTAGTGAAATGTAACACACTACTTTATTTAAAGTCCCAGTGAAATGTAACACTACTTTATTTAAAGTCCTAGTGAAATGTAACACACTACTTTATTTAAAGTCCTAGTGAAATGTAACACACTACTTTATTTAAAGTCCTAGTGAAATGTAACACTACTTTATTTAAAGTCCCAGTGAAATGTAACACTACTTTATTTAAAGTCCCAGTGAAATGTAACACTACTTTATTTAAAGTCCCAGTGAAATGTAACACTACTTTATTTAAAGTCCTAGTGAAATGTAACACTACTTTATTTAAAGTCCTAGTGAAATGTAACACAAGACTTTATTTAAAGTCCTAGTGAAATGTAACACTACTTTATTTAAAGTCCTAGTGAAATGTAACACACTACTTTATTTAAAGTCCTAGTGAAATGTAACACTACTTTATTTAAAGTCCTAGTGAAATGTAACACACTACTTTATTTAAAGTCCTAGTGAAATGTAACACTACTTTATTTAAAGTCCTAGTGAAATGTAACACTACTTTATTTAAAGTCCTAGTGAAATGTAACACACTACTTTATTTAAAGTCCTAGTGAAATGTAACACACTACTTTATTTAAAGTCCTAGTGAAATGTAACACTACTTTATTTAAAGTCCTAGTGAAATGTAACACTACTTTATTTAAAGTCCTAGTGAAATGTAACACACTACTTTATTTAAAGTCCTAGTGAAATGTAACACTACTTTATTTAAAGTCCTAGTGAAATGTAACACACTACTTTATTTAAAGTCCTAGTGAAATGTAACACTACTTTATTTAAAGTCCTAGTGAAATGTAACACTACTTTATTTAAAGTCCCAGTGAAATGTAACACTACTTTATTTAAAGTCCCAGTGAAATGTAACACTACTTTATTTAAAGTCCCAGTGAAATGTAACACACTACTTTATTTAAAGTCCTAGTGAAATGTAACACACTACTTTATTTAAAGTCCTAGTGAAATGTAACACTACTTTATTTAACGTCCCAGTGAAATGTAACACTACTTTATTTAAAGTCCCAGTGAAATGTAACACACGACTTTATTTAAAGTCCTAGTGAAATGTAACACACGACTTTATTTAAAGTCCTAGTGAAATGTAACACACTACTTTATTTAAAGTCCTAGTGAAATGTAACACACTACTTTATTTAAAGTCCTAGTGAAATGTAACACTACTTTATTTAAAGTCCTAGTGAAATGTAACACTACTTTATTTAAAGTCCTAGTGAAATGTAACACTACTTTATTTAAAGTCCTAGTGAAATGTAACACTACTTTATTTAAAGTCCTAGTGAAATGTAACACTACTTTATTTAAAGTCCCAGTGAAATGTAACACACTACTTTATTTAAAGTCCCAGTGAAATGTAACACTACTTTATTTAAAGTCCTAGTGAAATGTAACACACTACTTTATTTAAAGTCCTAGTGAAATGTAACACACGACTTTATTTAAAGTCCCAGTGAAATGTAACACACGACTTTATTTAAAGTCCTAGTGAAATGTAACACACTACTTTATTTAAAGTCCCAGTGAAATGTAACACTACTTTATTTAAAGTCCCAGTGAAATGTAACACTACTTTATTTAAAGTCCCAGTGAAATGTAACACACTACTTTATTTAAAGTCCTAGTGAAATGTAACACACTACTTTATTTAAAGTCCTAGTGAAATGTAACACACTACTTTATTTAAAGTCCCAGTGAAATGTAACACTACTTTATTTAAAGTCCCAGTGAAATGTAACACACTACTTTATTTAAAGTCCTAGTGAAATGTAACACACTACTTTATTTAAAGTCCTAGTGAAATGTAACACTACTTTATTTAAAGTCCTAGTGAAATGTAACACTACTTTATTTAAAGTCCTAGTGAAATGTAACACTACTTTATTTAAAGTCCTAGTGAAATGTAACACTACTTTATTTAAAGTCCCAGTGAAATGTAACACACTACTTTATTTAAAGTCCCAGTGAAATGTAACACACTACTTTATTTAAAGTCCCAGTGAAATGTAACACACTACTTTATTTAAAGTCCTAGTGAAATGTAACACACTACTTTATTTAAAGTCCTAGTGAAATGTAACTCTACTTTATTTAAAGTCCTAGTGAAATGTAACACTACTTTATTTAAAGTCCTAGTGAAATGTAACACTACTTTATTTAAAGTCCCAGTGAAATGTAACACTACTTTATTTAAAGTCCCAGTGAAATGTAACACTACTTTATTTAAAGTCCCAGTGAAATGTAACACTACTTTATTTAAAGTCCCAGTGAAATGTAACACTACTTTATTTAAAGTCCCAGTGAAATGTAACACTACTTTATTTAAAGTCCTAGTGAAATGTAACACAAGACTTTATTTAAAGTCCTAGTGAAATGTAACACTACTTTATTTAAAGTCCTAGTGAAATGTAACACACTACTTTATTTAAAGTCCTAGTGAAATGTAACACTACTTTATTTAAAGTCCTAGTGAAATGTAACACACTACTTTATTTAAAGTCCTAGTGAAATGTAACACACTACTTTATTTAAAGTCCTAGTGAAATGTAACACTACTTTATTTAAAGTCCTAGTGAAATGTAACACTACTTTATTTAAAGTCCTAGTGAAATGTAACACACTACTTTATTTAAAGTCCTAGTGAAATGTAACACTACTTTATTTAAAGTCCCAGTGAACTGTAACACTACTTTATTTAAAGTCCCAGTGAAATGTAACACTACTTTATTTAAAGTCCCAGTGAAATGTAACACTACTTTATTTAAAGTCCCAGTGAAATGTAACACTACTTTATTTAAAGTCCCAGTGAAATGTAACACACTACTTTATTTAAAGTCCTAGTGAAATGTAACACACTACTTTATTTAAAGTCCTAGTGAAATGTAACACACTACTTTATTTAAAGTCCTAGTGAAATGTAACACACTACTTTATTTAAAGTCCTAGTGAAATGTAACACACTACTTTATTTAAAGTCCTAGTGAAATGTAACACTACTTTATTTAAAGTCCCAGTGAAATGTAACACTACTTTATTTAAAGTCCCAGTGAAATGTAACACTACTTTATTTAAAGTCCCAGTGAAATGTAACACTACTTTATTTAAAGTCCCAGTGAAATGTAACACACTACTTTATTTAAAGTCCTAGTGAAATGTAACACACTACTTTATTTAAAGTCCTAGTGAAATGTAACACTACTTTATTTAAAGTCCTAGTGAAATGTAACACTACTTTATTTAAAGTCCCAGTGAAATGTAACACACTACTTTATTTAAAGTCCCAGTGAAATGTAACACTACTTTATTTAAAGTCCCAGTGAAATGTAACAGTACTTTATTTAAAGTCCTAGTGAAATGTAACACTACTTTATTTAAAGTCCTAGTGAAATGTAACACTACTTTATTTAAAGTCCTAGTGAAATGTAACACACTACTTTATTTAAAGTCCTAGTGAAATGTAACACTACTTTATTTAAAGTCCTAGTGAAATGTAACACACTACTTTATTTAAAGTCCTAGTGAAATGTAACACTACTTTATTTAAAGTCCTAGTGAAATGTAACACTACTTTATTCAAAGTCCTAGTGAAATGTAACACTACTTTATTTAAAGTCCCAGTGAAATGTAACACTACTTTATTTAAAGTCCCAGTGAAATGTAACACACTACTTTATTTAAAGTCCTAGTGAAATGTAACACACTACTTTATTTAAAGTCCTAGTGAAATGTAACACTACTTTATTTAACGTCCCAGTGAAATGTAACACTACTTTATTTAAAGTCCCAGTGAAATGTAACACACGACTTTATTTAAAGTCCCAGTGAAATGTAACACACGACTTTATTTAAAGTCCTAGTGAAATGTAACACACTACTTTATTTAAAGTCCTAGTGAAATGTAACACACTACTTTATTTAAAGTCCTAGTGAAATGTAACACTACTTTATTTAAAGTCCTAGTGAAATGTAACACTACTTTATTTAAAATCCTAGTGAAATGTAACACTACTTTATTTAAAGTCCTAGTGAAATGTAACACTACTTTATTTAAAGTCCTAGTGAAATGTAACACTACTTTATTTAAAGTCCTAGTGAAATGTAACACTACTTTATTTAAAGTCCCAGTGAAATGTAACACACTACTTTATTTAAAGTCCCAGTGAAATGTAACACTACTTTATTTAAAGTCCTAGTGAAATGTAACACACTACTTTATTTAAAGTCCTAGTGAAATGTAACACACGACTTTATTTAAAGTCCTAGTGAAATGTAACACACGACTTTATTTAAAGTCCTAGTGAAATGTAACACACTACTTTATTTAAAGTCCCAGTGAAATGTAACACTACTTTATTTAAAGTCCCAGTGAAATGTAACACTATTTTATTTAAAGTCCCAGTGAAATGTAACACACTACTTTATTTAAAGTCCTAGTGAAATGTAACACACTACTTTATTTAAAGTCCTAGTGAAATGTAACACACTACTTTATTTAAAGTCCCAGTGAAATGTAACACTACTTTATTTAAAGTCCTAGTGAAATGTAACACACGACTTTATTTAAAGTCCTAGTGAAATGTAACACACGACTTTATTTAAAGTCCTAGTGAAATGTAACACTACTTTATTTAAAGTCCTAGTGAAATGTAACACACTACTTTATTTAAAGTCCTAGTGAAATGTAACACTACTTTATTTAAAGTCCTAGTGAAATGTAACACTACTTTATTTAAAGTCCTAGTGAAATGTAACACTACTTTATTTAAAGTCCTAGTGAAATGTAACACTACTTTATTTAAAGTCCTAGTGAAATGTAACACTACTTTATTTAAAGTCCTAGTGAAATGTAACACTACTTTATTTAAAGTCCCAGTGAAATGTAACACACTACTTTATTTAAAGTCCTAGTGAAATGTAACACTACTTTATTTAAAGTCCTAGTGAAATGTAACACTACTATATTTAACGTCCCAGTGAAATGTAACACACGACTTTATTTAAAGTCCTAGTGAAATGTAACACACGACTTTATTTAAAGTCCTAGTGAAATGTAACACACTACTTTATTTAAAGTCCTAGTGAAATGTAACACACTACTTTATTTAAAGTCCTAGTGAAATGTAACACACTACTTTATTTAAAGTCCTAGTGAAATGTAACACTACTTTATTTAAAGTCCCAGTGAAATGTAACACACTACTTTATTTAAAGTCCTAGTGAAATGTAACACACTACTTTATTTAAAGTCCTAGTGAAATGTAACACTACTTTATTTAAAGTCCTAGTGAAATGTAACACTACTTTATTTAACGTCCCAGTGAAATGTAACACTACTTTATTTAAAGTCCTAGTGAAATGTAACACACAACTTTATTTAAAGTCCTAGTGAAATGTAACACACTACTTTATTTAAAGTCCCAGTGAAATGTAACACTACTTTATTTAAAGTCCCAGTGAAATGTAACACACTACTTTATTTAAAGTCCTAGTGAAATGTAACACACTACTTTATTTAAAGTCCTAGTGAAATGTAACACACTACTTTATTTAAAGTCCTAGTGAAATGTAACACTACTTTATTTAAAGTCCTAGTGAAATGTAACACTACTTTATTTAAAGTCCTAGTGAAATGTAACACTACTTTATTTAAAGTCCTAGTGCAATGTAACACTACTTTATTTAAAGTCCCAGTGAAATGTAACACTACTTTATTTAAAGTCCCAGTGAAATGTAACACTACTTTATTTAAAGTCCTAGTGAAATGTAACACTACTTTATTTAAAGTCCTAGTGAAATGTAACACTACTTTATTTAAAGTCCTAGTGAAATGTAACACTACTTTATTTAAAGTCCCAGTGAAATGTAACACACTACTTTATTTAAAGTCCTAGTGAAATGTAACACACTACTTTATTTAAAGTCCTAGTGAAATGTAACACACTACTTTATTTAAAGTCCTAGTGAAATGTAACACTACTTTATTTAAAGTCCTAGTGAAATGTAACACTACTTTATTTAAAGTCCTAGTGAAATGTAACACTACTTTATTTAAAGTCCTAGTGAAATGTAACACACTACTTTATTTAAAGTCCTAGTGAAATGTAACACACTACTTTATTTAAAGTCCTAGTGAAATGTAACACACTACTTTATTTAAAGTCCTAGTGAAATGTAACACTACTTTATTTAAAGTCCTAGTGAAATGTAACTACTTTATTTAAAGTCCTAGTGAAATGTAACACTACTTTATTTAAAGTCCTAGTGAAATGTAACACACTACTTTATTTAAAGTCCCAGTGAAATGTAACACTACTTTATTTAAAGTCCCAGTGAAATGTAACACTACTTTATTTAAAGTCCTAGTGAAATGTAACACTACTTTATTTAAAGTCCTAGTGAAATGTAACACTACTTTATTTAAAGTCCTAGTGAAATGTAACACTACTTTATTTAAAGTCCCAGTGAAATGTAACACACTACTTTATTTAAAGTCCTAGTGAAATGTAACACACTACTTTATTTAAAGTCCTAGTGAAATGTAACACACTACTTTATTTAAAGTCCTAGTGAAATGTAACACTACTTTATTTAAAGTCCTAGTGAAATGTAACACTACTTTATTTAAAGTCCTAGTGAAATGTAACACTACTTTATTTAAAGTCCTAGTGAAATGTAACACACTACTTTATTTAAAGTCCCAGTGAAATGTAACACTACTTTATTTAAAGTCCCAGTGAAATGTAACACTACTTTATTTAAAGTCCCAGTGAAATGTAACACTACTTTATTTAAAGTCCTAGTGAAATGTAACACTACTTTATTTAAAGTCCCAGTGAAATGTAACACACTACTTTATTTAAAGTCCTAGTGAAATGTAACACAAGACTTTATTTAAAGTCCTAGTGAAATGTAACACACTACTTTATTTAAAGTCCTAGTGAAATGTAACACACTACTTTATTTAAAGTCCTAGTGAAATGTAACACTACTTTATTTAAAGTCCTAGTGAAATGTAACACTACTTTATTTAAAGTCCTAGTGAAATGTAACACTACTTTATTTAAAGTCCTAGTGCAATGTAACACACTACTTTATTTAAAGTCCCAGTGCAATGTAACACTACTTTATTTAAAGTCCCAGTGAAATGTAACACTACTTTATTTAAAGTCCTAGTGAAATGTAACACTACTTTATTTAAAGTCCTAGTGAAATGTAACACTACTTTATTTAAAGTCCTAGTGAAATGTAACACTACTTTATTTAAAGTCCCAGTGAAATGTAACACACTACTTTATTTAAAGTCCTAGTGAAATGTAACACACTACTTTATTTAAAGTCCTAGTGAAATGTAACACACTACTTTATTTAAAGTCCTAGTGAAATGTAACACTACTTTATTTAAAGTCCTAGTGAAATGTAACACTACTTTATTTAAAGTCCTAGTGAAATGTAACACTACTTTATTTAAAGTCCTAGTGAAATGTAACACACTACTTTATTTAAAGTCCTAGTGAAATGTAACACACTACTTTATTTAAAGTCCTAGTGAAATGTAACACACTACTTTATTTAAAGTCCTAGTGAAATGTAACACTACTTTATTTAAAGTCCTAGTGAAATGTAACTACTTTATTTAAAGTCCTAGTGAAATGTAACACTACTTTATTTAAAGTCCTAGTGAAATGTAACACACTACTTTATTTAAAGTCCCAGTGAAATGTAACACTACTTTATTTAAAGTCCCAGTGAAATGTAACACTACTTTATTTAAAGTCCTAGTGAAATGTAACACTACTTTATTTAAAGTCCTAGTGAAATGTAACACTACTTTATTTAAAGTCCTAGTGAAATGTAACACACTACTTTATTTAAAGTCCTAGTGAAATGTAACACACTACTTTATTTAAAGTCCTAGTGAAATGTAACACACTACTTTATTTAAAGTCCTAGTGAAATGTAACACTACTTTATTTAAAGTCCTAGTGAAATGTAACTACTTTATTTAAAGTCCTAGTGAAATGTAACACTACTTTATTTAAAGTCCTAGTGAAATGTAACACACTACTTTATTTAAAGTCCCAGTGAAATGTAACACTACTTTATTTAAAGTCCCAGTGAAATGTAACACTACTTTATTTAAAGTCCTAGTGAAATGTAACACTACTTTATTTAAAGTCCTAGTGAAATGTAACACTACTTTATTTAAAGTCCTAGTGAAATGTAACACTACTTTATTTAAAGTCCCAGTGAAATGTAACACACTACTTTATTTAAAGTCCTAGTGAAATGTAACACACTACTTTATTTAAAGTCCTAGTGAAATGTAACACACTACTTTATTTAAAGTCCTAGTGAAATGTAACACTACTTTATTTAAAGTCCTAGTGAAATGTAACACTACTTTATTTAAAGTCCTAGTGAAATGTAACACTACTTTATTTAAAGTCCTAGTGAAATGTAACACACTACTTTATTTAAAGTCCCAGTGAAATGTAACACTACTTTATTTAAAGTCCCAGTGAAATGTAACACTACTTTATTTAAAGTCCCAGTGAAATGTAACACACTACTTTATTTAAAGTCCTAGTGAAATGTAACACAAGACTTTATTTAAAGTCCTAGTGAAATGTAACACACTACTTTATTTAAAGTCCTAGTGAAATGTAACACACTACTTTATTTAAAGTCCTAGTGAAATGTAACACTACTTTATTTAAAGTCCTAGTGAAATGTAACACTACTTTATTTAAAGTCCTAGTGAAATGTAACACTACTTTATTTAAAGTCCTAGTGCAATGTAACACACTACTTTATTTAAAGTCCCAGTGCAATGTAACACTACTTTATTTAAAGTCCCAGTGAAATGTAACACTACTTTATTTAAAGTCCTAGTGAAATGTAACACTACTTTATTTAAAGTCCTAGTGAAATGTAACTACTTTATTTAAAGTCCTAGTGAAATGTAACACTACTTTATTTAAAGTCCTAGTGAAATGTAACACACTACTTTATTTAAAGTCCCAGTGAAATGTAACACTACTTTATTTAAAGTCCCAGTGAAATGTAACACTACTTTATTTAAAGTCCTAGTGAAATGTAACACTACTTTATTTAAAGTCCTAGTGAAATGTAACACTACTTTATTTAAAGTCCTAGTGAAATGTAACACTACTTTATTTAAAGTCCCAGTGAAATGTAACACACTACTTTATTTAAAGTCCTAGTGAAATGTAACACACTACTTTATTTAAAGTCCTAGTGAAATGTAACACACTACTTTATTTAAAGTCCTAGTGAAATGTAACACTACTTTATTTAAAGTCCTAGTGAAATGTAACACTACTTTATTTAAAGTCCTAGTGAAATGTAACACTACTTTATTTAAAGTCCTAGTGAAATGTAACACACTACTTTATTTAAAGTCCCAGTGAAATGTAACACTACTTTATTTAAAGTCCCAGTGAAATGTAACACTACTTTATTTAAAGTCCCAGTGAAATGTAACACTACTTTATTTAAAGTCCTAGTGAAATGTAACACTACTTTATTTAAAGTCCCAGTGAAATGTAACACACTACTTTATTTAAAGTCCTAGTGAAATGTAACACAAGACTTTATTTAAAGTCCTAGTGAAATGTAACACACTACTTTATTTAAAGTCCTAGTGAAATGTAACACACTACTTTATTTAAAGTCCTAGTGAAATGTAACACTACTTTATTTAAAGTCCTAGTGAAATGTAACACTACTTTATTTAAAGTCCTAGTGAAATGTAACACTACTTTATTTAAAGTCCTAGTGCAATGTAACACACTACTTTATTTAAAGTCCCAGTGCAATGTAACACTACTTTATTTAAAGTCCCAGTGAAATGTAACACTACTTTATTTAAAGTCCTAGTGAAATGTAACACTACTTTATTTAAAGTCCTAGTGAAATGTAACACTACTTTATTTAAAGTCCTAGTGAAATGTAACACTACTTTATTTAAAGTCCCAGTGAAATGTAACACACTACTTTATTTAAAGTCCTAGTGAAATGTAACACACTACTTTATTTAAAGTCCTAGTGAAATGTAACACACTACTTTATTTAAAGTCCTAGTGAAATGTAACACTACTTTATTTAAAGTCCTAGTGAAATGTAACACTACTTTATTTAAAGTCCTAGTGAAATGTAACACTACTTTATTTAAAGTCCTAGTGAAATGTAACACACTACTTTATTTAAAGTCCTAGTGAAATGTAACACACTACTTTATTTAAAGTCCTAGTGAAATGTAACACACTACTTTATTTAAAGTCCTAGTGAAATGTAACACTACTTTATTTAAAGTCCTAGTGAAATGTAACTACTTTATTTAAAGTCCTAGTGAAATGTAACACTACTTTATTTAAAGTCCTAGTGAAATGTAACACACTACTTTATTTAAAGTCCCAGTGAAATGTAACACTACTTTATTTAAAGTCCCAGTGAAATGTAACACTACTTTATTTAAAGTCCTAGTGAAATGTAACACTACTTTATTTAAAGTCCTAGTGAAATGTAACACTACTTTATTTAAAGTCCTAGTGAAATGTAACACTACTTTATTTAAAGTCCCAGTGAAATGTAACACACTACTTTATTTAAAGTCCTAGTGAAATGTAACACACTACTTTATTTAAAGTCCTAGTGAAATGTAACACACTACTTTATTTAAAGTCCTAGTGAAATGTAACACTACTTTATTTAAAGTCCTAGTGAAATGTAACACTACTTTATTTAAAGTCCTAGTGAAATGTAACACTACTTTATTTAAAGTCCTAGTGAAATGTAACACACTACTTTATTTAAAGTCCCAGTGAAATGTAACACTACTTTATTTAAAGTCCCAGTGAAATGTAACACTACTTTATTTAAAGTCCCAGTGAAATGTAACACTACTTTATTTAAAGTCCTAGTGAAATGTAACACTACTTTATTTAAAGTCCCAGTGAAATGTAACACACTACTTTATTTAAAGTCCTAGTGAAATGTAACACAAGACTTTATTTAAAGTCCTAGTGAAATGTAACACTACTTTATTTAAAGTCCTAGTGAAATGTAACACACTACTTTATTTAAAGTCCTAGTGAAATGTAACACTACTTTATTTAAAGTCCTAGTGAAATGTAACACACTACTTTATTTAAAGTCCTAGTGAAATGTAACACTACTTTATTTAAAGTCCTAGTGAAATGTAACACACTACTTTATTTAAAGTCCCAGTGAAATGTAACACACTACTTTATTTAAAGTCCCAGTGAAATGTAACACTACTTTATTTAAAGTCCCAGTGAAATGTAACACTACTTTATTTAAAGTCCCAGTGAAATGTAACACACGACTTTATTTAAAGTCCTAGTGAAATGTAACACACTACTTTATTTAAAGTCCCAGTGAAATGTAACACTACTTTATTTAAAGTCCTAGTGAAATGTAACACTACTTTATTTAAAGTCCTAGTGAAATGTAACACACTACTTTATTTAAAGTCCTAGTGAAATGTAACACACTACTTTATTTAAAGTCCTAGTGAAATGTAACACTACTTTATTTAAAGTCCCAGTGAAATGTAACACTACTTTATTTAAAGTCCCAGTGAAATGTAACACTACTTTATTTAAAGTCCCAGTGAAATGTAACACTACTTTATTTAAAGTCCTAGTGAAATGTAACACTACTTTATTTAAAGTCCTAGTGAAATGTAACACAAGACTTTATTTAAAGTCCTAGTGAAATGTAACACTACTTTATTTAAAGTCCTAGTGAAATGTAACACACTACTTTATGTAAAGTCCTAGTGAAATGTAACACTACTTTATTTAAAGTCCTAGTGAAATGTAACACTACTTTATTTAAAGTCCTAGTGAAATGTAACACTACTTTATTTAAAGTCCTAGTGAAATGTAACACTACTTTATTTAAAGTCCTAGTGAAATGTAACACACTACTTTATTTAAAGTCCTAGTGAAATGTAACACACTACTTTATTTAAAGTCCTAGTGTGACAAAGTGACAGCCCTTTCTCATGTTGAACACAGCTCACCTCACGCACTTCCGGGTCCTCGGCGCCGCTGAAGGAGCTGTATTTCAGTGGGCAGACGGCAGGTGGAACAGTCCACTGGGTGTAGGGGTGCACTGTTTGTATTTTTGGGATGTAAATATGTATAGTGGGGACTGGGTGATGTATCACATTAATATAATGTGTATATTTGGTATATAAGTATGCTTGTTTGATGTATGTGTACTTTATTAATGTATTTCTTTGGTTGGGTTAGTTTAGGATCAGTTAAACACCCCTTCGCCGGTTGTGTCAGTCCAGCATGTTCTGATTGGCTAAACGCAGGGTGGGGCTGGGCCTATTTAAAGAGGCCCGCTGTCAGTGACTGGAAGACTGAGAGACTGAGAGTACGTGAGTCTGTGTCGGCTGGCCTGTTGTGAGGCAGCAAGTAAAAGAGTTTTGTGAACATTTGTAAAAAGAAAAGTCAAAATAAATGTACGTTTATTTTTGTAAACCCCGTCGACCCTCTCCTCTTTGCCGCATCCTCTCTCCCAACACCCGCCGACCACATCCCGAGTCGTGGGTCCGCCTTGGAACCTCACACCTAGTGAAATGTAACACTACTTTATTTAAAGTCCTAGTGAAATGTAACACACGACTTTATTTAAAGTCCTAGTGAAATGTAACACTACTTTATTTAAAGTCCTAGTGAAATGTAACACACGACTTTATTTAAAGTCCTAGTGAAATGTAACACTACTTTATTTAAAGTCCTAGTGAAATGTAACACACTACTTTATTTAAAGTCCCAGTGAAATGTAACACTACTTTATTTAAAGTCCCAGTGAAATGTAACACTACTTTATTTAAAGTCCCAGTGAAATGTAACACACTACTTTATTTAAAGTCCTAGTGAAATGTAACACACTACTTTATTTAAAGTCCTAGTGAAATGTAACACACTACTTTATTTAAAGTCCCAGTGAAATGTAACACTACTTTATTTAAAGTCCCAGTGAAATGTAACACACTACTTTATTTAAAGTCCTAGTGAAATGTAACACACTACTTTATTTAAAGTCCTAGTGAAATGTAACACTACTTTATTTAAAGTCCTAGTGAAATGTAACACTACTTTATTTAAAGTCCTAGTGAAATGTAACACTACTTTATTTAAAGTCCTAGTGAAATGTAACACTACTTTATTTAAAGTCCCAGTGAAATGTAACACACTACTTTATTTAAAGTCCCAGTGAAATGTAACACACTACTTTATTTAAAGTCCTAGTGAAATGTAACACACTACTTTATTTAAAGTCCCAGTGAAATGTAACACTACTTTATTTAAAGTCCCAGTGAAATGTAACACACTACTTTATTTAAAGTCCTAGTGAAATGTAACACACTACTTTATTTAAAGTCCTAGTGAAATGTAACACTATTTTATTTAAAGTCCTAGTGAAATGTAACACTACTTTATTTAAAGTCCTAGTGAAATGTAACACTACTTTATTTAAAGTCCTAGTGAAATGTAACACTACTTTATTTAAAGTCCCAGTGAAATGTAACACACTACTTTATTTAAAGTCCCAGTGAAATGTAACACACTACTTTATTTAAAGTCCCAGTGAAATGTAACACACTACTTTATTTAAAGTCCTAGTGAAATGTAACACACTACTTTATTTAAAGTCCTAGTGAAATGTAACACTACTTTATTTAAAGTCCTAGTGAAATGTAACACACGACTTTATTTAAAGTCGTAGTGAAATGTAACACTACTTTATTTAAAGTCCCAGTGAAATGTAACACTACTTTATTTAAAGTCCTAGTGAAATGTAACACACTACTTTATTTAAAGTCCTAGTGAAATGTAACACTACTTTATTTAAAGTCCTAGTGAAATGTAACACACGACTTTATTTAAAGTCCTAGTGAAATGTAACACTACTTTATTTAAAGTCCCAGTGAAATGTAACACTACTTTATTTAAAGTCCCAGTGAAATGTAACACTTCTTTATTTAAAGTCCAAGTGAAATGTAACACTACTTTATTTAAAGTCCCAGTGAAATGTAACACTACTTTATTTAAAGTCCCAGTGAAATGTAACACTACTTTATTTAAAGTCCAAGTGAAATGTAACACTACTTTATTTAAAGTCCTCGTGAAATGTAACACTACTTTATTTAAAGTCCGAGTGAAATGTAACACTACTTTATTTAAAGTCCTAGTGAAATGTAACACTACTTTATTTAAAGTCCTAGTGAAATGTAACACTACTTTATTTAAAGTCCTAGTGAAATGTAACACTACTTTATTTAAAGTCCTAGTGAAATGTAACACACTACTTTATTTAAAGTCCTAGTGTGACAAAGTGACAGCCCTTTCTCATGTTGAACACAGCTCACCTCACGCACTTCCGGGTCCTCGGCGCCGCTGAAGGAGCTGTATTTCAGTGGGCAGACGGCAGGTGGAACAGTCCACTGGGTGTAGGGGTGCACTGTTTGTATTTTTGGGATGTAAATATGTATAGTGGGGACTGGGTGATGTATCACATTAATATAATGTGTATATTTGGTATATAAGTATGCTTGTTTGATGTATGTGTACTTTATTAATGTATTTCTTTGGTTGGGTTAGTTTAGGATCAGTTAAACACCCCTTCGCCGGTTGTGTCAGTCCAGCATGTTCTGATTGGCTAAACGCAGGGTGGGGCTGGGCCTATTTAAAGAGGCCCGCTGTCAGTGACTGGAAGACTGAGAGACTGAGAGTACGTGAGTCTGTGTCGGCTGGCCTGTTGTGAGGCAGCAAGTAAAAGAGTTTTGTGAACATTTGTAAAAAGAAAAGTCAAAATAAATGTACGTTTATTTTTGTAAACCCCGTCGACCCTCTCCTCTTTGCCGCATCCTCTCTCCCAACACCCGCCGACCACATCCCGAGTCGTGGGTCCGCCTTGGAACCTCACACCTAGTGAAATGTAACACTACTTTATTTAAAGTCCTAGTGAAATGTAACACTACTTTATTTAAAGTCCTAGTGAAATGTAACACACTACTTTATTTAAAGTCCTAGTGAAATGTAACACTACTTTATTTAAAGTCCTAGTGAAATGTAACACACTACTTTATTTAAAGTCCTAGTGAAATGTAACACACTACTTTATTTAAAGTCCTAGTGTGACAAAGTGACAGCCCTTTCTCATGTTGAACACAGCTCACCTCACGCACTTCCGGGTCCTCGGCGCCGCTGAAGGAGCTGTATTTCAGTGGGCAGACGGCAGGTGGAACAGTCCACTGGGTGTAGGGGTGCACTGTTTGTATTTTTGGGATGTAAATATGTATAGTGGGGACTGGGTGATGTATCACATTAATATAATGTGTATATTTGGTATATAAGTATGCTTGTTTGATGTATGTGTACTTTATTAATGTATTTCTTTGGTTGGGTTAGTTTAGGATCAGTTAAACACCCCTTCGCCGGTTGTGTCAGTCCAGCATGTTCTGATTGGCTAAACGTAGGGTGGGGCTGGGCCTATTTAAAGAGGCCCGCTGTCAGTGACTGGAAGACTGAGAGACTGAGAGTACGTGAGTCTGTGTCGGCTGGCCTGTTGTGAGGCAGCAAGTAAAAGAGTTTTGTGAACATTTGTAAAAAGAAAAGTCAAAATAAATGTACGTTTATTTTTGTAAACCCCGTCGACCCTCTCCTCTTTGCCGCATCCTCTCTCCCAACACCCGCCGACCACATCCCGAGTCGTGGGTCCGCCTTGGAACCTCACACCTAGTGAAATGTAACACTACTTTATTTAAAGTCCTAGTGAAATGTAACACTACTTTATTTAAAGTCCTAGTGAAATGTAACACAAGACTTTATTTAAAGTCCTAGTGAAATGTAACACTACTTTATTTAAAGTCCCAGTGAAATGTAACACACTACTTTATTTAAAGTCCTAGTGAAATGTAACACACTACTTTATTTAAAGTCCTAGTGAAATGTAACACTACTTTATTTAAAGTCCTAGTGAAATGTAACACACTACTTTATTTAAAGTCCTAGTGAAATGTAACACTACTTTATTTAAAGTCCCAGTGAAATGTAACACACTACTTTATTTAAAGTCCTAGTGAAATGTAACACACTACTTTATTTAAAGTCCTAGTGAAATGTAACACTACTTTATTTAAAGTCCTAGTGAAATGTAACACACTACTTTATTTAAAGTCCTAGTGAAATGTAACACACTACTTTATTTAAAGTCCCAGTGAAATGTAACACACTACTTTATTTAAAGTCCTAGTGAAATGTAACACACTACTTTAGTTAAAGTCCTAGTGAAATGTAACACACTACTTTATTTAAAGTCCCAGTGAAATGTAACACACTACTTTAGTTAAAGTCCTAGTGAAATGTAACACACTACTTTGTAAAAAACGATAGTTGGGGTTCTACTTGTAAGGTTCCTCCGACTCTGCCCCACCACTGTTGTCACATAACAAAGTTACTTGAATTTTGAATCTCCAGCCGAGGAAGTCGGGGGAATCCTTCTTCTTCGTGGGCCATTGTGGGCGGAGCCTATGTGTGACATCAAGAGTTGTGCAGATCTCGATCTGTTGTGTTCATATTGGCTTGATTCCCTCTTAAATATCAAAGTTTTTACAGTGCTTTGAAGTTATAGTCTGCGTTTTATGAGCCTTGACGAAAGATTGAGCCTGGAAGAGACCAGAGAGGAGGAAAGGAGCACGGGTGGCTAGTGGCTAGCGGCTAGCGGCTAGCGGGAGCCGATTACTAGATCAAGTAACACCTGGACTCGTCTCCGGTGATTCCACAGTCTTCAAGCTCTTGGACGTGTTGGATCCAGGAAGCCGGTCGTTCTGCCAAAAGTCAGGAGCCTCAAAGGTGAAAACTGCTGAGGCGAGGAGACGAGGACGAATGGAGGACGAAGCGTCTTCTGCTTCCTCAAACATGTTCCAGACGGGGTCACCGATGGCAGAACCACCTTCTGTGTCTTCTTCATCAATCACTGGGTTTGAAATGATGATGATGATGAAATATGGTTAAATTCAGCCTCTTCGTGGTCAAAACTCTGATCCTCCATAATGTAAACACAACTTGGGCGTGTGCACAACTCGTGATGTCACTCTATTATTGTCAGAAGCTCCGCCCAGCAGAGGAAATAGCGCCGTTTATCAGCTATTTTCTCTCAGATCGTCGTGTTTTAACATTTTACCTTCAGCCAGTTAGCAGGAAAACGTTCCTAGAAGCGAATTTCTAAAAGAATTTAATTTAATTTCTAAAAGCGACCAAGTTGAAAAGGTTATCATGACAGTAACATGGGGAGACTCTTTATATGCTCATGCTACAAGAGTAAAAACTGTTGTGACATCAGAAGCTCTCAATCACATCACATTGTCTCCCAAGCTGCCAGACAGGACAAGGGCCAGAGAGAAATGAAAGGTTGTCATGTATTTTCAGACACCTGAGAATGTTCAATAAGTATATTGTCCACCATTTGGGACCATAGTGGCCTCTGGCCCATGGACTAATGCTGGAGGTCAAAGGTCAAGCACAGGAATCACACCGGTGAACCTTGGCTGACCTGAAGGTCACCACTACATTCACTGATGGGCTTAGTAAAAACACTTCTCATTCCAATACTGATCATGTCTTCCTGTTGATCATAACTCCTTCATGTCCTTCACTGACCAATCACCACAGGACTCATCACCGTCTTCTGCCCTTCACTGACCAATCACCACAGGACTCATCACCGTCTTCTGCCCTTCACTGACCAATCACCACAGGACTCATCACATCAGCCCACAGAATCTCACCTTAGTGATTCAGCGTTTTGTTGATTGAGGTCTTTCAGCTTCAGTTATCACATTTTATTATCATCATGGTGTAGTTCATTTGTTGAAAGTTTCTTTTGTTACCCAAAACCACAAGACAGTGTGTGTGTGTGTGTGTGTGTGTGTGTGTGTGTGTGTGTGTGTGTGTGTGTGTGTGTGTGTGTGTGTGTGTGTGTGTGTGTGTGCGTGCGCTGAGCAGCTTGTGGGAGGCTCCCATCAGCAGGTTTATTTACAGGTCAGTGTCCAGACGCCACATGTAGTTCCACAGTTCCCATCACAACACGGTACTGCAGTACTGACAGAGTAGTAGGAGGAGCGTCACCAAGCCTCTACAGCTGCTTGTTTAATCACCAGGAGTCCAGGGTCACATGTCTGCTGGACGCCAGCTCTGTCTCCTCATTGGTGACCTCCTCCAGCAGGAGGAGGAGGTGGAGGCCGGGAGCCAGCGGTGGTGTTCAGTGGGCCTGCTGCCAGCGGTGGTGTTCAGGCGGTGTTGAGATGGTGTTCAGGTGGTGTTCACTCGGTGTTGAGGTGGTGTTCAGGTGGTGTTGAGGCGGTGTTCAGGTGGTGTTGAGGCGGTGTTCAGGTGGTGTCCAGGTGGTGTTGAGGCGGTGTTCAGGTGGTGTCCAGGCGGTGTTCAGGTGGTGTTCAGGTGGTGTTGAGGCGGTGTTCAGGTGGTGTCCAGGTGGTGTTGAGGCGGTGTTCAGGTGGTGTCCAGGCGGTGTTCAGGTGGTGTTCAGGCGATATTGAGGTGGTGTTCAGGTGGTGTTCAGGCGGTGTTGAGGCGGTGTTCAGGTGGTGTTGAGGTGGTGTTCAGGCGGTGTTCAGGTGGTGTTCAGGAGGTGTTCAGGTGGTGTCCAGGCGGTGTTCAGGTGATATTGAGGTGGTGTTTAGGCGGTGTTCAGGTGGTGTTCAGACGGTGTTCAGGCGGTGTTCAGGTGGTGTTCAGGCGATATTGAGGTGGTGTTCAGGAGGTGTTCAGGAGGTGTTGAGGCGGTGTTCAGGTGGTGTCCAGGCGGTGTTCAGGCGATATTGAGGCGGTGTTCAGGTGGTGTTGAGGCGGTGTTCAGGAGGTGTTCAGGTGGTGTTCAGGTGGTGTTGAGGCGGTGTTCAGGCGGTGTTGAGGCAGTGTTGAGGCGGTGTTCAGGCGGTGTTCAGCCGGTGTTCAGGCGATGTTCAGGCGGTGTTCAGGCGGTGTTGAGGTGGTGTTGAGGCGGTGTTCAGGTGGTGTTCAGGCGATATTGAGGTGGTGTTCAGGCAGTGTTCAGGTGGTGTTCAGGCGGTGTTCAGGCGGTGTTGAGGCGGTGTTCAGGTGGTGTTCAGGCGGTGTTCAGGCGGTGTTGAGGCGGTGTTCAGGCGGTGTTCAGTGGGCCTGCTGCCAGCGCTCCGGCCAGTCCTTCTCCAGCCAGCCCTGCAGCAGCCGCAGCACGTCGATGCGCTGGTACATGCGACACAGCTCGGACAGCTCGCCCACCGTCTTCTGGCTGTAGCGCAGCAGGAACTCCTGGGTGGGGCTGTGGCACAGCGAGCCCTGGCTCCGGTGCTCCAGCAGCGCCAGCTCGTCGTAGCTCATCCCCCAGCGGCTGGCAAAGTTCTTCCAGTTCTTGATGGTGCAGTGGTTGGGGTCCAGCTTGAGGCGCAGCGAGTCCAGCAGGTCCTTGTCGTTCAGCAGGTCGCTGATCCTGGGGGGAGGAGCCGAGCAGCACTTTGCACACCGGCTGCTCACCATCTGCAGCTCTCTGGGGGCGTCTGTGTCCACAAGGGGGAGACAGAGAGTCAGGACACTGCAGCTCTGCTGCCAGTGGCTGAGCTCCACATGGAAACATGCATGTAGAATCCTGTGTGTGTGTGTGTGTGTGTGTGTGTGTGTGTGTGTGTGTGTGTGTGTGTGTGTGTGTGTGTGTGTGTGTGTGTGTGTGTGTGTGTCACATCAATCATCACCTTATATTAATTACTCAGAGAAAGGACCTGGACCAGGACCTAGACCAGGACCTGGACCAGGAGGTGTTCAGAGTTTTACCTGGTGAGGTGGACAGGGGGCAGCAGCACTCCTCCTCCACGTCTTCCACCGGCTGCAACCAGAGACACACAGGTGAGTACAGGGACTGCTACTGGGACAGGTACTGCTACAGGGACAGGTACTGCTACAGGGACAGGTACTGCTACAGGGACTGCTACAGGGACAGGTACTGCTACAGGGACAGGTACTGCTACAGGGACTGCTACTGCTACAGGGACAGGTACTGCTATAGGGACAGGGACTGCTACAGGGACATGGACTGCTATAGGGACAGGGACTGCTACAGGGACTGCTACTGCTATAGGGACAGGTACTGCTATTGGGACAGGGACTGCTACTGCTACAGGGACAGGTACTGCTATTGGGACATGGACTGCTACAGGGACAGGGACTGCTACAGGGACAGCTACTGCTATAGGGACAGGTACTGCTATTGGGACAGGTACTGCTATAGGGACAGGTACTGCTATTGGGACAGGTACTGCTATAGGGACAGGTACTGCTGTAGGGACAGGGACTGCTATAGGGACAGGTACTGCTACAGGGACAGGTACTGCTACAGGGACAGGTACTGCTACAGGGACAGGTACTGCTATAGGGACAGGTACTGCTACAGGGACAGGTACTGCTATAGGGACAGGTACTGCTACATGGACAGGTACTGCTATTGGGACAGGTACTGCTACAGGGACAGGTACTGCTACAGGGACAGGGACTGCTACAGGGACAGGGACTGCTATTGGGACAGGGACTGCTACAGGGACTGCTACTGCTATAGGGACAGGTACTGCTACAGGGACTGCTACTGCTATTGGAACAGGTACTGCTACAGGGACAGGTACTGCTACAGGGACAGGGACTGCTATTGGGACAGGGACTGCTACAGGGACAGGGACTGCTATTGGGACAGGGACTGCTACAGGGACTGCTACTGCTACAGGGACAGGTACTGCTACAGGGACTGCTACTGCTACAGGGACAGGTACTGCTATTGGGACAGGGACTGCTACAGGGACTGCTACTGCTACAGGGACAGGTACTGCTACAGGGACTGCTACTGCTACAGGGACAGGGACTGCTATAGGGACAGGTACTGCTATAGGGACAGGTACTGCTACAGGGACAGGTACTGTACAGGGACAGGGACTGCTACAGGGACAGGTACTGCTATTGGGACTGCTACTGCTACAGGGACTGCTACTGCTATAGGGACAGGTACTGCTATTGGGACAGGGACTGCTACTGCTACAGGGACAGGTACTGCTACAGGGACAGGTACTGCTATTGGGACAGGGACTGCTACAGGGACTGCTACTGCTACAGGGACAGGTACTGCTACAGAGACTGCTACAGGGACAGGTACTGCTATTGGGACAGGGACTGCTCCAGGGACTGCTACTGCTACAGGGACAGGTACTGCTATTGGGACAGGTACTGCTACAGGGACAGGTACTGCTATAGGGACAGGGACTGCTATTGGGACAGGTACTGCTACAGGGACAGGTTCTGCTACCGGAACAGGGACTGCTACAGGGACAGGTACTGCTACAGGGACAGGTACTGCTATAGGGACAGGGACTGCTATAGGGACAGGTACTGCTACAGGGACAGGTACTGCTATAGGGACAGGTACTGCTATAGGGACAGGGACTGCTATAGGGACAGGTACTGCTACATGGACAGGTACTGCTACAGGGACAGGGACTGCTACAGGGACAGGGACTGCTATTGGGACAGGGACTGCTACAGGGACAGGGACTGCTACAGGGACTGCTACTGCTACAGGGACAGGTACTGCTACAGGGACTGCTACTGCTACAGGGACAGGTACTGCTATTGGGACAGGTACTGCTACAGGGACAGGTACTGCTATAGGGACAGGGACTGCTATTGGGACAGGTACTGCTACAGGGACAGGTTCTGCTACAGGGACAGGTACTGCTACAGGGACAGGGACTGCTACAGGGACTGCTACTGCTACAGGGACAGGTACTGCTATTGGGACAGGTACTGCTATAGGGACAGGGACTGCTATTGGGACAGGTACTGCTACAGGGACAGGTACTGCTATAGGGACAGGTACTGCTATAGGGACAGGGACTGCTACAGGGACAGGTACTGCTACAGGGACAGGGACTGCTATTGGGACAGGGACTGCTACAGGGACAGGGACTGCTATTGGGACAGGGACTGCTACTGGGACAGGGACTGCTACAGGGACAGGGACTGCTACAGGGACTGCTACTGCTACAGGGACAGGTACTGCTACAGGGACTGCTACTGCTACAGGGACTGCTACTGCTACAGGGACAGGTACTGCTACAGGGACTGCTACTGCTACAGGGACAGGTACTGCTATTGGGACAGGTACTGCTACAGGGACAGGTACTGCTATAGGGACAGGGACTGCTATTGGGACAGGTACTGCTACCGGAACAGGGACTGCTACAGGGACAGGTACTGCTACAGGGACAGGGACTGCTATAGGGACAGGGACTGCTATTGGGACAGGTGCTGCTACAGGGACAGGTTCTGCTATAGGGACAGGGACTGCTATTGGGACAGGTACTGCTATAGGGACAGGGACTGCTACAGGGACTGCTACTGCTATAGGGACTGCTACTGCTATTGGGACAGGGACTGCTATATGGACAGGGACTGCTACAGGGACTGCTACTGCTACAGGGACAGGTACTGCTATTGGGACAGGGACTGCTACTGCGACAGGGACTGCTACAGGGACAGGTACTGCTATTGGGACAGGTACTGCTACAGGGACAGGTACTGCTATAGGGACAGGGACTGCTATTGGGACAGGTACTGCTATTGGGACAGGTACTGCTACAGGGACAGGTACTGCTATAGGGACAGGTACTGCTACAGGGACAGGTACTGCTACAGGGACTGCTACTGCTATAGGGACAGGGACTGCTATTGGGACAGGGACTGCTACAGGGACAGGGACTGCTATTCGGACAGGTACTGCTACAGGGACAGGTACTGCTACAGGGACAGGTACTGCTATTGGGACATGGACTGCTATATGGACAGGGACTGCTACAGGGACTGCTACTGCTATAGGGACAGGGACTGCTACAGGGACTGCTACTGCTGTAGAGACAGGTACTGCTATAGGAACAGGGACTGCTACTGCTACAGGTACTGCTACAGGGACAGGGACTGCTACAGGGACAGGGACTGCTACAGGGACAGGTACTGCTATTGGGACAGGTACTGCTACAGGGACAGGGACTGCTACAGGGACTGCTACTGCTATAGGGACAGGGACTGCTATAGGGACAGGGACTGCTACTGCTACAGGTACTGCTACAGGGACTGCTACTGCTATAGGGACAGGGACTGCTACAGGGACAGGGACTGCTATTCGGACAGGTACTGCTACAGGGACAGGTACTGCTACAGGGACAGGGACTGCTACAGGGACAGGTACTGCTATAGGGACAGGGACTGCTATTGGGACAGGGACTGCTACAGGGACAGGGACTGCTATTCGGACAGGTACTGCTACAGGGACAGGTACTGCTATAGGGACAGGGACTGCTATTGGGACAGGGACTGCTACAGGGACAGGGACTGCTATTGGGACAGGGACTGCTACAGGGACAGTGACTGCTACAGGGACAGGGACTGCTACAGGGACTGCTACTGCTATAGGGACAGGGACTGCTATTGGGACAGGGACTGCTACAGGGACAGGGACTGCTATTCGGACAGGTACTGCTACAGGGACAGGTACTGCTACAGGGACAGGTACTGCTATTGGGACAGGGACTGCTACAGGGACAGGGACTGCTACAGGGACTGCTACTGCTACAGGGACAGGTACTGCTATTGGGACAGGTACTGCTACAGGGACAGGTACTGCTATAGGGACAGGGACTGCTATTGGGACAGGGACTGCTACAGGGACTTCTACTGCTACAGGGACAGGGACTGCTACAGGGACAGGTACTGCTATTGGGACAGGGACTGCTACAGGGACAGGGACTGCTACAGGGACTGCTACTGCTACAGGGACAGGTACTGCTATTGGGACAGGTACTGCTACAGGGACAGGTACTGCTATAGGGACAGGGACTGCTATTGGGACAGGGACTGCTACAGGGACTGCTACTGCTACAGGGACAGGGACTGCTACAGGGACAGGTACTGCTATTGGGACAGGGACTGCTACAGGGACAGGGACTGCTACAGGGACAGGGACTGCTACAGGGACAGGTACTGCTATTGGGACAGGTACTGCTACAGGGACAGGTACTGCTATAGGGACAGGGACTGCTATTGGGACAGGTACTGCTATTGGGACAGGTACTGCTACAGGGACAGGTACTGCTATAGGGACAGGTACTGCTACAGGGACAGGTACTGCTACAGGGACTGCTACTGCTATAGGGACAGGGACTGCTATTGGGACAGGGACTGCTACAGGGACAGGGACTGCTATTCGGACAGGTACTGCTACAGGGACAGGTACTGCTACAGGGACAGGTACTGCTATTGGGACATGGACTGCTATATGGACAGGGACTGCTACAGGGACTGCTACTGCTATAGGGACAGGGACTGCTACAGGGACTGCTACTGCTGTAGAGACAGGTACTGCTATAGGAACAGGGACTGCTACTGCTACAGGTACTGCTACAGGGACAGGGACTGCTACAGGGACAGGGACTGCTACAGGGACAGGTACTGCTATTGGGACAGGTACTGCTACAGGGACAGGGACTGCTACAGGGACTGCTACTGCTATAGGGACAGGGACTGCTATAGGGACAGGGACTGCTACTGCTACAGGTACTGCTACAGGGACAGGTACTGCTATTGGGACAGGTACTGCTACAGGGACAGGGACTGCTACAGGGACAGGGACTGCTATTCGGACAGGTACTGCTACAGGGACAGGTACTGCTACAGGGACAGGGACTGCTACAGGGACAGGTACTGCTATAGGGACAGGGACTGCTATTGGGACAGGGACTGCTACAGGGACAGGGACTGCTATTCGGACAGGTACTGCTACAGGGACAGGTACTGCTACAGGGACAGGGACTGCTACAGGGACAGGTACTGCTATAGGGACAGGGACTGCTACAGGGACAGGGACTGCTATTCGGACAGGTACTGCTACAGGGACAGGTACTGCTATAGGGACAGGGACTGCTATTGGGACAGGGACTGCTACAGGGACAGGGACTGCTATTGGGACAGGGACTGCTACAGGGACAGTGACTGCTACAGGGACAGGGACTGCTACAGGGACTGCTACTGCTATAGGGACAGGGACTGCTATTGGGACAGGGACTGCTACAGGGACAGGGACTGCTATTCGGACAGGTACTGCTACAGGGACAGGTACTGCTACAGGGACAGGTACTGCTATTGGGACAGGGACTGCTACAGGGACAGGGACTGCTACAGGGACTGCTACTGCTACAGGGACAGGTACTGCTATTGGGACAGGTACTGCTACAGGGACAGGTACTGCTATAGGGACAGGGACTGCTATTGGGACAGGGACTGCTACAGGGACTTCTACTGCTACAGGGACAGGGACTGCTACAGGGACAGGTACTGCTATTGGGACAGGGACTGCTACAGGGACAGGGACTGCTACAGGGACTGCTACTGCTACAGGGACAGGTACTGCTATTGGGACAGGTACTGCTACAGGGACAGGTACTGCTATAGGGACAGGGACTGCTATTGGGACAGGGACTGCTACAGGGACTGCTACTGCTACAGGGACAGGGACTGCTACAGGGACAGGTACTGCTATTGGGACAGGGACTGCTACAGGGACAGGGACTGCTACAGGGACTGCTACTGCTACAGGGACAGGTACTGCTATTCGGACAGGTACTGCTACAGGGACAGGTACTGCTATAGGGACAGGGACTGCTATTGGGACAGGGACTGCTACAGGGACAGGGACTGCTATTGGGACAGGTACTGCTACAGGGACAGTGACTGCTACAGGGACAGGGACTGCTACAGGGACTGCTACTGCTATAGGGACAGGGACTGCTATTGGGACAGGTACTGCTACAGGGACAGGTACTGCTACAGGGACAGGTACTGCTATTGGGACAGGGACTGCTACAGGGACAGGGACTGCTACAGGGACTGCTACTGCTACAGGGACAGGTACTGCTACAGGGACAGGGACTGCTACAGGGACAGGGACTGCTACAGGGACAGGTACTGCTATTGGGACAGGGACTGCTACAGGGACAGGGACTGCTACAGGGACAGGTACTGCTATTGGGACAGGTACTGCTACAGGGACAGGTACTGCTATAGGGACAGGGACTGCTATTGGGACAGGTACTGCTATTGGGACAGGTACTGCTACAGGGACAGGTACTGCTATAGGGACAGGTACTGCTACAGGGACAGGTACTGCTACAGGGACTGCTACTGCTATAGGGACAGGGACTGCTATTGGGACAGGGACTGCTACAGGGACAGGGACTGCTATTCGGACAGGTACTGCTACAGGGACAGGTACTGCTACAGGGACAGGTACTGCTATTGGGACATGGACTGCTATATGGACAGGGACTGCTACAGGGACTGCTACTGCTATAGGGACAGGGACTGCTACAGGGACTGCTACTGCTGTAGAGACAGGTACTGCTATAGGAACAGGGACTGCTACTGCTACAGGTACTGCTACAGGGACAGGGACTGCTACAGGGACAGGGACTGCTACAGGGACAGGTACTGCTATTGGGACAGGTACTGCTACAGGGACAGGGACTGCTACAGGGACTGCTACTGCTATAGGGACAGGGACTGCTATAGGGACAGGGACTGCTACTGCTACAGGTACTGCTACAGGGACAGGTACTGCTATTGGGACAGGTACTGCTACAGGGACAGGGACTGCTACAGGGACAGGGACTGCTATTCGGACAGGTACTGCTACAGGGACAGGTACTGCTACAGGGACAGGGACTGCTACAGGGACAGGTACTGCTATAGGGACAGGGACTGCTATTGGGACAGGGACTGCTACAGGGACAGGGACTGCTATTCGGACAGGTACTGCTACAGGGACAGGTACTGCTACAGGGACAGGGACTGCTACAGGGACAGGTACTGCTATAGGGACAGGGACTGCTACAGGGACAGGGACTGCTATTCGGACAGGTACTGCTACAGGGACAGGTACTGCTATAGGGACAGGGACTGCTATTGGGACAGGGACTGCTACAGGGACAGGGACTGCTATTGGGACAGGGACTGCTACAGGGACAGTGACTGCTACAGGGACAGGGACTGCTACAGGGACTGCTACTGCTATAGGGACAGGGACTGCTATTGGGACAGGGACTGCTACAGGGACAGGGACTGCTATTCGGACAGGTACTGCTACAGGGACAGGTACTGCTACAGGGACAGGTACTGCTATTGGGACAGGGACTGCTACAGGGACAGGGACTGCTACAGGGACTGCTACTGCTACAGGGACAGGTACTGCTATTGGGACAGGTACTGCTACAGGGACAGGTACTGCTATAGGGACAGGGACTGCTATTGGGACAGGGACTGCTACAGGGACTTCTACTGCTACAGGGACAGGGACTGCTACAGGGACAGGTACTGCTATTGGGACAGGGACTGCTACAGGGACAGGGACTGCTACAGGGACTGCTACTGCTACAGGGACAGGTACTGCTATTGGGACAGGTACTGCTACAGGGACAGGTACTGCTATAGGGACAGGGACTGCTATTGGGACAGGGACTGCTACAGGGACTGCTACTGCTACAGGGACAGGGACTGCTACAGGGACAGGTACTGCTATTGGGACAGGGACTGCTACAGGGACAGGGACTGCTATAGGGACAGGGACTGCTATTGGGACAGGGACTGCTACAGGGACTGCTACAGGGACAGGGGTGATGACACATGCTTCCAGTTCATGTTCCAATATTGTGGGAGAAACAGTAAACTATCAAAAAGAGGTTGTGATGTACTTTTCTTCGACGTTGCCTATAACTGATGATTGATTTGTAGCGTGTGGCTGGTTTCTAAAGGGTTAACCCTTGTGGACGCCTCCCAGCGGAGCAGGTGTGGCTGCTGAGCAGTGAAAAGACAGTGAAGTGAGTGTTGGCGGCCTGGCAGCAGCAGTGAGACGTGTCTGGACAGAAGCTCCCTGCAGCCTCAGCAGATCCTCAGATCCTGCTCCCCCCTCGTCGCCGCCGCTGCTCTTCAATAACGCCGTTATTAGCCCCGCTCACAAACCCCCCCCTGCATGTTCACAGTGCTCGCACACCGAGGGTCTTCAAACACGCCAATGTTCTCACAGGGAGCTCGTCCTGACCACGGCCACATGCTGCAGGAGCATCGTGGCTGCACAGCAAGGACTCAGACTGGGAGGCTTTACAAAGTGTCCTTCCTGCCCTGATACTGGTTCACATGGTGAAGCATGCACATCCCCCTGCACCTCCACAGGGGGGCAGCACTGAGTCAACAGTGCAAGGAAACAATTTGTAGGGAACAAAGCAGCAGAGATAGTCAACAACGGTTGAGGAGATCGTGAAGCGTTTGAGGAGGCGAGTGCAGCGGAGGCCGCCATGTTCAGTAACGGCGTGTTTTCTGCAGTAGGACGTCCTCTGGTCCAACGTGACAACAGGGAGCGTCCACAACGTCTCTGGACGTCCAGCAGGGCGTCTGACCACTGCTGGGAGTCACTGGGAGTTTCCTCACCACGGGAATCTACCGGCACGCGTGGCGGCAGAAAGGTGGGACTCTACTCGCCCGGCAAGCACGGCGCTCTGGAACTCAATCACGTCACGGTATCGTCTGTCAGGGAACCATTTGAACCCTGGGCCTCACTTCACCTGGACGGTGGACTCAGTTCTAACCCTGGAACACAACGAGTCCAAACCTCAGCTGACTGCAAGGAGCAGCTCATTGTCTGGCTTTGTCCTGAACATGGTGAGGAACCATCAGTACGTTCAGGGAGGAGACGTGGAGAACAGGGAGAACAGGGAGGAGAACAGGGAGGAGACGTGGAGAACAGGGAGGAGAACAGGGAGGAGAAGAGGGAGGAGACGTGGAGAACAGGGAGGAGAACAGGGAGGAGAACAGGGAGGAGACGTGGAGAACAGGGAGGAGAACAGGGAGGAGATGTGGAGAACAGGGAGGAGAACAGGGAGGAGATGTGGAGAACAGGGAGGAGAACAGGGAGGAGACGTGGAGAACAGGGAGGAGAACAGGGAGGAGGCACGGAGAACAGGGAGGAGAACAGGGAGGAGACGTGGAGAACAGGGAGGAGATGTGGAGAACAGGGAGGAGAACAGGGAGGAGATGTGGAGAACAGGGAGGAGAACAGGGAGGAGATGTGGAGAACAGGGAGGAGAACAGGGAGGAGATGTGGAGAACAGGGAGGAGAACAGGGAGGAGACATGGAGAACAGGGAGGAGAACAGGGAGGAGACGTGGAGAACAGGGAGGAGAACAGGGAGGAGGCACGGAGAACAGGGAGGAGAACAGGGAGGAGACGTGGAGAACAGGGAGGAGAACAGGGAGGAGATGTGGAGAACAGGGAGGAGAACAGGGAGGAGACATGGAGAACAGGGAGGAGACGTGGAGAACAGGGAGGAGAACAGGGAGGAGACGTGGAGAACAGGGAGGAGAACAGGGAGGAGATGTGGAGAACAGGGAGGAGAACAGGGAGGAGACATGGAGAACAGGGAGGAGAACAGGGAGGAGACGTGGAGAACAGGGAGGAGGCATGGAGAACAGGGAGGAGAACAGGGAGGAGACATGGAGAACAGGGAGGAGAACAGGGAGGAGACGTGGAGAACAGGGAGGAGAACAGGGTGGAGAACAGGGAGGAGATGTGGAGAACAGGGAGGAGAACAGGGAGGAGAACAGGGAGGAGACGTGGAGAACAGGGAGGAGAACAGGGAGGAGAACAGGGAGGAGATGTGGAGAACAGGGAGGAGAACAGGGAGGAGAACAGGGAGGAGAACAGGGAGGAGATGTGGAGAACGTGCAGGGCTGGGTTTGAGACCTCTGTTCAAGGCTTCAGTCCCAGAGTCTCCACCCAACCCCCAATGGCAGTCCTGAGTTTAGCCTTGGCCTTGAAGAACCCTGCAGCCAGGGGGCCCTGCAGCCAGGGGGCGCTGCAGCCAGGGGGCCCTGCAGCCAGGGGGCGCTGCAGCCAGGCCGCCCTGCAGCCAGGGGGCGCTGCAGCCAGGGGGCGCTGCAGCCAGGGGGCCCTGCAGCCAGGCCGCCCTGCAGCCAGGGGGCGCTGCAGCCAGGGGGCCCTGCAGCCAGGCCGCCCTGCAGCCAGGGGGCGCTGCAGCCAGGCCGCCCTGCAGCCAGGGGGCGCTGCAGCCAGGGGGCCCTGCAGCCAGGGGGCGCTGCAGCCAGGCCGCCCTGCAGCCAGGGGGCGCTGCAGCCAGGGGGCGCTGCAGCCAGGGGGCGCTGCAGCCAGGGGGCCCTGCAGCCAGGGGGCGCTGCAGCCAGGGGGCGCTGGTGGTGCTGACCTGCCGGATCCGGTCCTCTGAGGCGGGGTCCAGGTATCCAGACGACATGGAGCTCAGGTGGAGAGTCACAGCGTCCGCTGCAGAACAAGAACAGGAGAGGAACCACTGATCACAGGTCACGTTCTCAGGTTTGCTGGTCGATCACATATGGAAGGCAGGTTGGGTCACATCACAGAACTCCTGCTGGGAGTTCATTCAACTCCCAAATCAGGGACGTCCTGCAGAAACTGAACAGGCTCATCACTGATTCACCGCTGAGACGTGGCTGGGTACTTCCATTAGTGTCAGCCGTTACTCTGTACACGTCATGGAGGCCGGCGAAACTACGGCGAAACTACGGCGAAACTACGGCGAAACTACGTCGAAACTACGTCGAAACTACGGCGAAACTACATCGAAACTACGGCGATACTACATAGAAACTACATCGAAACTACGGCGATACTCAAGTCCAGGTCATCTCTACTCCAGGTCATCTTAACTCCAGGTCATCTATGCTCCAGGTCATCTATGCTCCAGGTCATCTATGCTCCAGGTCATCTATGCTCCAGGTCATCTATACTCCAGGTCATCTATACTCCAGGTCATCTTAACTCCAGGTCATCTATGCTCCAGGTCATCTATGCTCCAGGTCATCTATGCTCCAGGTCATCTATACTCCAGGTCATCTTAACTCCAGGTCATCTATGCTCCAGGTCATCTATGCTCCAGGTCATCTATACTCCAGGTCATCTCTATTCCAGGTCATCTAAACCAGTGGTTCCCAACCTTTTTTGACCAGTGTACCCCTTGAGCTGGTTTCCATGTGAAAAGTACCCCCTCTCTCGTGTGTGATTATTCGCCTTAATGTGTACTTATATTTAACCCTTTGTCTTTCTATCTATCCAACTGCTCATTTAAATAAAACAATTATTGTGAGTGTAAAAACATACCTTTTAATGAGACACTTGCGCTTGCTTGTCTTTCATAAGTCTTTCATAATTCCTTTTTTCACTGGGCTCCCCTGTGCCTGCGTCCGAGGCGACGGTAGCAGTAGCGGTAGCTGGACGTTTACTCCTGCCTAGCCATGCATCCATGTTTACAGTCGGTATGCAGCTAGAGGTAGCTAGCTCCGCGAATCGTGCGCGCCCGCAGCAAGAACGTGAACCTTTTTTTTTTTTTTTTTTTTAAAGCGCGCCACTTTATAGTCTTTTCATATTATATGCATTGTAGTGTTACAATCACTGTGGACGAACTGCTACTCATGGAAAATAAACGTATGGCCTTACTAAAATTCATGATATAATACAATATAATATAGTATAATTTTTTTTTTTTGTGTGTGTGGATACTGTAGGCTAATTTATAATCTTTCTGCGTACCCCCTGCAATACCCTCGCGTACCCCTAGGGGTCCGTGTACCCCCGGTTGGGAATCACTGATCTAAACCACAGGTCATCTAAACTCCAGGTCATCTATACTCCAGGTCATCTATGCTCCAGGTCATCTATGCTCCAGGTCATCTATACTCCAGGTCATCTATGCTCCAGGTCATCTATGCTCCAGGTCATCTATGCTCCAGGTCATCTATACTCCAGGTCATCTATGCTCCAGGTCATCTATGCTCCAGGTCATCTAAACTCCAGGTCATCTATACTCCAGGTCATCTATGCTCCAGGTCATCTATGCTCCAGGTCATCTATACTCCAGGTCATCTATGCTCCAGGTCATCTATGCTCCAGGTCATCTATACTCCAGGTCATCTATGCTCCAGGTCATCTATGCTCCAGGTCATCTCTATTCCAGGTCATCTAAACCACAGGTCATCTAAACTCCAGGTCATCTATACTCCAGGTCATCTATGCTCCAGGTCATCTATGCTCCAGGTCATCTCTATTCCAGGTCATCTCTACTCCAGGTCATCTCTACTCCAGGTCATCCATACTCCAGGTCATCTCTATTCCAGGTCATCTCTATTCCAGGTCATCTCTACTCCAGGTCATCCATACTCCAGGTCATCTCTACTCCAGGTCATCTATACTCCAGGTCATCTAAACTCCAGGCCATCTTAACTCCAGGTCATCTATGCTCCAGGTCATCTATGCTCCAGGTCATCTATACTCCAGGTCATCTATACTCCAGGTCATCTATACTCCAGGTCATCTTAACTCCAGGTCATCTATGCTCCAGGTCATCTATGCTCCAGGTCATCTATACTCCAGGTCATCTCTATTCCAGGTCATCTAAACCACAGGTCATCTAAACTCCAGGTCATCTATGCTCCAGGTCATCTATGCTCCAGGTCATCTATACTCCAGGTCATCTATGCTCCAGGTCATCTATGCTCCAGGTCATCTATACTCCAGGTCATCTATGCTCCAGGTCATCTATGCTCCAGGTCATCTCTATTCCAGGTCATCTAAACCACAGGTCATCTAAACTCCAGGTCATCTATGCTCCAGGTCATCTATGCTCCAGGTCATCTATACTCCAGGTCATCTATACTCCAGGTCATCTCTATTCCAGGTCATCTCTACTCCAGGTCATCTCTACTCCAGGTCATCCATACTCCAGGTCATCCATACTCCAGGTCATCTCTATTCCAGGTCATCTCTACTCCAGGTCATCCATACTCCAGGTCATCTCTACTCCAGGTCATCTATACTCCAGGTCATCTAAACTCCAGGCCATCTTAACTCCAGGTCATCTATACTCCAGGTCATCTATACTCCAGGTCATCTATACTCCAGGCCATCTAAACTCCAGGCCATCTTAACGCCAGGTCATCTATACTCCAGGTCATCTCTACTCCAGGTCATCTCTACTCCAGGTCATCTCTACTCCAGGTCATCTAAACTCCAGGTCATCTAAACTCCAGGTCATCTATACTCCAGGTCATCTCTACTCCAGGTCATCTCTACTCCAGGTCATCTAAACTCCAGGTCATCTAACTCCAGGTCATCTAAACTCCAGGTCATCTCTACTCCAGGTCATCTCTACTCCAGGTCATCTATACTCCAGGTCATCTAAAGTCCAGGTCACCTATACTCCAGGTCATCTAAAGTTCAGGTCATCTAAACTCCAGGTCATCTATACTCCAGGTCATCTCTACTCCAGGTCATCCATACTCCAGGTCATCTATACTCCAGGTCATCTCTATTCCAGGTCATCTCTATTCCAGGTCATCTCTACTCCAGGTCATCCATACTCCAGGTCATCCATACTCCAGGTCATCCATACTCCAGGTCATCTCTACTCCAGGTCATCTTAACTCCAGGTCATCTATACTCCAGGTCATCTATACTCCAGGTCATCTAAACTCCAGGCCATCTTAACTCCAGGTCATCTATACTCCAGGTCATCTATACTCCAGGCCATCTATACTCCAGGCCATCTAAACTCCAGGCCATCTTAACGCCAGGTCATCTCTACTCCAGGTCATCTCTACTCCAGGTCATCTAAACTCCAGGTCATCTAAACTCCAGGTCATCTCAACTCCAGGTCATCTTAACTCCAGGTCATCTCTACTCCAGGTCATCTCAACTCCAGGTCATCTCAACTCCAGGTCATCTCTACTCCAGGTCATCTCTACTCCAGGTCATCTCAACTCCAGGTCATCTCAACTCCAGGTCATCTCAACTCCAGGTCATCTCTACTCCAGGTCATCTCTACTCCAGGTCATCTCTACTCCAGGTCATCTCTACTCCAGGTCATCTAAACTCCAGGTCATCTCTACTCCAGGTCATCTCTACTCCAGGTCATCTCTACTCCAGGTCATCTCTACTCCAGGTCATCTCTACTCCAGGTCATCTCTACTCCAGGTCATCTATGCTCCAGGTCATCTATACTCCAGGTCATCTAAACTCCAGGTCATCTAAACTCCAGGTCATCTAAACTCCAGGTCATCTCTACTCCAGGTCATCTAAAGTCCAGGTCATCTAACTCCAGGTCATCTCTACTCCAGGTCATCTCTACTCCAGGTCATCTCTACTCCAGGTCATCTCTACTCCAGGTCATCTCTACTCCAGGTCATCTCTACTCCAGGTCATCTAAACTCCAGGTCATCTCTACTCCAGGTCATCTCTACTCCAGGTCATCTCTACTCCAGGTCATCTCTACTCCAGGTCATCTCTACTCCAGGTCATCTCTACTCCAGGTCATCTAAACTCCAGGTCATCTCTACTCCAGGTCATCTCTACTCCAGGTCATCTCTACTCCAGGTCATCTCTACTCCAGGTCATCTATGCTCCAGGTCATCTATACTCCAGGTCATCTAAACTCCAGGTCATCTAAACTCCAGGTCATCTAAACTCCAGGTCATCTCTACTCCAGGTCATCTCTACTCCAGGTCATCTCTACTCCAGGTCATCTCTACTCCAGGTCATCTATGCTCCAGGTCATCTATACTCCAGGTCATCTAAACTCCAGGTCATCTAAACTCCAGGTCATCTAAACTCCAGGTCATCTCTACTCCAGGTCATCTAAAGTCCAGGTCATCTAACTCCAGGTCATCTCTACTCCAGGTCATCTCTACTCCAGGTCATCTCTACTCCAGGTCATGTGACCACCGTCGGTGTTGCAGCTTGTTTCTGAACTCTCCACACTGACAGCCTGTTGATTACTCACCATGACGATCCGTCACTTGCACTGGATAATTGTCCTCCAGGGACTGTGGGAGAGACGAGACGGAGTTAAAGGAGAAAGGTGAGACGTCCAGCCTGGAGCTGTTGTGTGCAGCAGCAGAGGAACCTGCCGGGACTCGCTGTGGACGAGGCCTCCGGCTCACTGCAGGCACACTTCTGCTCTCTGCTCACCAACAGTGAAATGAGACGGGACAAAGTGACGGCAGGCGAGTCGAGACAAAGAGACAGACAGAGAGACGGCTGCTCACAAATTCTGCCACAAAGCTGGTGGTGTCGGTGTCCTCCACCGGCTCCGAGCGGCTTCCACCTGCACACAAAAGCAGAGAAAACATTAATTCACACTTCTATATGGGGAACTTTGACGTCACCTCCACACTCATTCCGTCCTCTTCTGATGTGCCACCAAGGCAGGAACCACACAGAAACCACATCCTGCCCCAGCGAGCAGCAGTGATGAAGTCTCACCAGAGCGGAGGCGGATACATGATTCACAACTTAAACAGAGGGAACCAGTAGGAGGAAGAGAGAACGTTCCATGACACAAGGTCATACGAGTGTCCACAACCTACAAACCAAATTCAGAAAGGTGGACAAAGAAGTCTCAGAAATCCAAGATGACAACTTGTTAACGGTTCAAACTTCGGCAGGCCGTCGTTTCATTACAGGAATATTTAGTAAACGTTGAGACTGACAGAAAAGCCACCAGCTGGGGGCGCTCTGATGACTGCAGCTCAGTCAAATCATTGATCATCACGTAGAACATGAGGGGGACCTGAGTGGCCACGTTGAAATTGGAGAATTTAGCGCATTCGCCGTGTTCGCCCAGCGACCAGCCGTGGTCGGAGGTGAGCACCACCGTAGTGCCGTTGGGTTAGACCACCTGATTCTGGGTCAGGGTTTCGTACGAAGCAGAGCAGGATTACTATTGCAACAACACATCATCAGTAGGGTAAAACTAACCTGTCTCACTCCGGTCTAACCAGCTCACGTTCCCTGTTAGTGGTGAACAATCCAACGCTTGGTGAATTCTGCTTCACAATGAGAGGAAGAGCCGACATCCAAGGATCAAAAAGCGACGTCGCTATGAACGCTTGGCCGCCACAAGCCAGTTCTCCCTGTGGTCACTTTTCTGACACCTCCTGCTTAGAACCCAGGGGCAGGTGGGGAGTTGGCCTGGGGCGTCCACCTGCCAAACGGTAACGTCCTGAGGCGACTCAGGGAGGACAGACACCTCCCGTAGAGCAGGAGGGCCAAAGCTCACTTGATCTTGATTTTCAGTTTGAAGACAGACCGTGAAAGCGGCGCCTCACCGTCCTTCTGACTTTGTGGGTTCTAAGCAGGGTCATTAACACAGTGGTTACTGCTCTCACATCACAGCAAGAAGGTTGTGGGTTGAAATACAGGGCCTTTCTCTGTGGAGTATGCATGTTCTACCTGTGTGTGTGTGTGTGTGTGTGTGTGTGTGTGGGGGGTTTCTTCCAGGTTCTCCGGTTCCCCCCACAGTCCGGGGGTCCTTGAGCAAGACCCCTGGCCTCCAGCTCTCTAGCTAGTAAAAGACATTATTAATCTCAATGTGGTTCTCCTGACTAAATAAATGAAGATTTAGTTTCCCCAACGGCAACATCACATCCACTCAACACACAGCTCAGTCCAGAGAGCCGCGAAACTCCCAGCTGTGTGAGCGCCACCCTCTGGGTCTCCACTGCCATGACTCACCAACCTGCAACTTCTAGTGTGTGTTGACGGAGTGTGTTCAGTGTGTGTTGATGGAGTGTGTTCAGTGTGTGTTGATGGTGTGTGTTCAGTGTGTGTTGATGGTGTGTGTTCAGTGTGTGTTGATGGTGTGTGTTCAGTGTGTGTTGATGGTGTGTGTTCAGTGTGTGTTGATGGAGTGTGTTCAGTGTGTGTTGATGGAGTGTGTTCAGTGTGTGTTGATGGAGTGTGTTCAGTGTGTGTTGATGGAGTGTGTTCAGTGTGTGTTGATGCTGTGTGTTCAGTGTGTGTTGATGGTGTGTGTTCAGTGTGTGTTGATGGTGTGTGTTCAGTGTGTGTTGAAGGAGTGTGTTGAAGGAGTGTGTTCAGTGTGTGTTGATGGTGTGTGTTCAGTGTGTGTTGATGGAGTGTGTTCAGTGTGTGTTGATGGAGTGTGTTCAGTGTGTGTTGATGGAGTGTGTTCAGTGTGTGTTGATGCTGTGTGTTCAGTGTGTGTTGATGCTGTGTGTTCAGTGTGTGTTGATGGTGTGTGTTCAGTGTGTGTTGATGGTGTGTGTTCAGTGTGTGTTGATGGTGTGTGTTCAGTGTGTGTTGATGGTGTGTGTTGAAGGAGTGTGTTCAGTGTGTGTTGATGGTGTGTGTTGAAGGTGTGTGTTGAAGGAGTGTGTTCAGTGTGTGTTGATGCTGTGTGTTCAGTGTGTGTTGATGGTGTGTGTTCAGTGTGTGTTGATGGTGTGTGTTCAGTGTGTGTTGAAGGAGTGTGTTGAAGGAGTGTGTTGAAGGAGTGTGTTCAGTGTGTGTTGATGGTGTGTGTTCAGTGTGTGTTGATGGAGTGTGTTCAGTGTGTGTTGAAGGAGTGTGTTCAGTGTGTGTTGATGGAGTGTGTTCAGTGTGTGTTGATGGTGTGTGTTCAGTGTGTGTTGAAGGTGTGTGTTCAGTGTGTGTTGAAGGAGTGTGTTGAAGGAGTGTGTTCAGTGTGTGTTGATGGAGTGTGTTCAGTGTGTGTTGATGGAGTGTGTTCAGTGTGTGTTGATGGTGTGTGTTGATGGTGTGTGTTCAGTGTGTGTTGAAGGTGTGTGTTGAAGGAGTGTGTTGAAGGAGTGTGTTCAGCAGGTGTTGAAGGTGTGTGTTCAGTGTGTGTTGGAGTGTGTTCAGTGTGTGTTGATGGAGTGTGTTCAGTGTGTGTTGCAGAAGTGTGTTCAGTGTGTGTTGAAGGAGTGTGTTCAGTGTGTGTTCACTGTGTGTTGAAGGAGTGTGTTCAGTGTGTGTTGAAGAAGTGTATTCAGTGTGTGTTCACTGTGTGTTGAAGGAGTGTGTTCAGTGTGTGTTGAAGGAGTGTGTTCAGTGTGTGTTCAGTGTGTGTTGAAGAAGTGTGTTCAGCGTGTGTTCACTGTGTGTTGAAGGTGTTCAGTGTGTATTGAAGGAGTGTGTTCAGTGTGTGTTGATGGAGTGTGTTCAGTGTGTGTTGGAGTGTGTTCAGTGTGTGTTGAAGGAGTGTGTTCAGTGTGTGTTGGAGTGTGTTCAGTGTGTGTTGAAGGAGTGTGTTCAGTGTGTATTGAAGGAGTGTGTTCAGTGTGTGTTGGAGTGTGCAGTGTGTGTTGATGGAGTGTGTTCAGTGTGTGTTGGAGTGTTCAGTGTGTGTTGATGGTGTGTGTTCAGTGTGTGTTGGAGTGTGTTCAGTGTGTGTTGAAGGAGTGTGTTCAGTGTGTGTTGGAGTGTGTTCAGTGTGTGTTGAAGGAGTGTGTTCAATGTGTGTTGATGGAGTGTGTTCAGTGTGTGTTGGAGTGTTCAGTGTGTGTTGATGGTGTGTGTTCAGTGTGTGTTGGAGTGTGTTCAGTGTGTGTTGAAGGAGTGTGTTCAGTGTGTGTTGGAGTGTGTTCAGTGTGTGTTGAAGGTGTGTGTTCAGTGTGTTGATGGAGTGTGTTCAGTGTGTGTTGGAGTGTGCAGTGTGTGTTGATGGAGTGTGTTCAGTGTGTGTTGATGGAGTGTGTTCAGTGTGTGTTGAAGGAGTGTGTTCAGTGTGTGTTGAAGGAGTGTGTTCAGTGTGTGTTGGAGTGTGTTCAGTGTGTGTTGAAGGTGTGTGTTCAGTGTGTTGATGGAGTGTGTTCAGCGTGTGTTGAAGGTGTGTGTTCAGTGTGTGTTGAAGGTGTGTGTTCAGTGTGTTGATGGAGTGTGTTCAGCGTGTGTTGAAGGTGTGTGTTGATGGAGTGTGTTCAGTAGGTGTTGAAGGTGTATGTTCAGTGTGTGTTGATGGTGTGTGTTCAGTGTGTGTTGAAGGAGTGTGTTCAGTGTGTGTTGAAGGAGTGTGTTCAGTGTGTTGATGGAGTGTGTTCAGCGTGTGTTGAAGGAGTGTGTTCAGTGTGTGTTGAAGGTGTGTGTTCAGTGTGTTGATGGAGTGTGTTCAGCGTGTGTTGAAGGTGTGTGTTCAGTGTGTGTTGATGGAGTGTGTTCAGTAGGTGTTGAAGGTGTATGTTCAGTGTGTGTTGATGGTGTGTGTTCAGTGTGTGTTGAGTGTGTGTTCATTGTGTGTTGAGTGTGTGTTGAAGGTGTGTGTTCATTGCGTTGAGTGTGTGTTCATTGTGTGTTGAGTGTGTGTTGGTGTGTGTTCATTGTGTTGAGTGTGCGTTGAGTGTGTGTTCATTGTGTTGAGTGTGTGTTGAGTGTAGGTGAACAAAGCGTGTCTTGAGGACTCACTGGACAGTCATTGTCTGGCGCTGAGGCTCTGGCCTTTCTCCAGTTACAGCCTGGGACCAGGACCGGAACCAGGACCAGGACCGGAACTGGACGAGGACCGGAACCAGGACCAGGACCGGCACTGGACGAGGACCGGGACCAGGACTAGGACCGGAACTGGACCAGGACCGGGACCAGGACCAGGACCAGAAGTGGACCAGGACCGGGACTGGAACTGGACAAGGACCGGGACCAGGACTAGGACCGGAACCTGGACCAGGACCAGGACCAGGACCAGAAGTGGACCAGGACCGGGACCCGGCAGGGCTTCAGGTGTTTCATGAGGCTCATGCTGCTGATCTCTTGTGAAACACGAACTGAAGCTCAACCTGTTTCCATGACAACCGCCTGCTGGACCGTTTCCATGTTGGTGTGCTTCAGGTCACCGTGGCGACAGACCAAGCTGCTCCCCCTCCAATGGAACGACACCTGATGTCAAACAACCCTCATTTTCGTCAGACTGAACTACAGCCAACATGGCGGCTGGTCGACGCAGCACAGCTGGAAAACGTCAACGAACAAGAACAGCTGATCTCCCCACGCTTTACTGCTGATCTCCCCCCGCTTTACTGCTGATCTCCCCCCGCTTTACTGCTGATCTCCACCCGTTTTACTGCTGATCTCCACCCTCTTTACTGCTGATCTCCCCCCGCTTTACTGCTGATCTCCCCCCGCTTTACTGCTGATCTCCCCCCGCTTTACTGCTGATCTCCACCCGTTTTACTGCTGATCTCCACCCTCTTTACTGCTGATCTCCCCCCGCTTTACTGCTGATCTCCCCCCGCTTTACTGCTGATCTCCACCCGTTTTACTGCTGATCTCCCCCCGCTTTACTGCTGATCTCCACCCTCTTTACTGCTGATCTCCCCCCGCTTTACTGCTGATCTCCACCCGTTTTACTGCTGATCTCCACCCTCTTTACTGCTGATCTCCCCCCGCTTTACTGCTGATCTCCCCCGGCTTTACTGCTGATCTCCACCCGCTTTACTGCTGATCTCCACCCTCTTTACTGCTGATCTCCCCCCGCTTTACTGCTGATCTCCCCCCGCTTTACTGCTGATCTCCTCCCGCTTTACTGCTGATCTCCTCCCGCTTTACTGCTGATCTCCACCCGCTTTACTGCTGATCTCCACCCTCTTTGCTGCTGATCTCCCCCCACTTTACTGCTGATCTCCACCCTCTTTACACTGCTGTGGGGTAAGGAGAGGAGAGGAGGGGAGGGGAGGAGGAGAGGAGGGGAGGAAAGAGGAGGAGGAGGAAAGAGGAGGAAAGAGGAGAGGGGAGGAGGAGAGAGGAGGAAAGAGGAGAGGAGAGGAGGAAAGAGGAGAGGAGAGGAGAGGAGGAGGAAAGAGGAGAGGAGAGTTGAGGAGGAAAGAGGAGGAAAGAGGAGAGGAGAGTAGAGGAGAGGAGAGGAGAAAGTATTGAGAACCAGGAGTTTGACAGAATCAATCAATCCTGGTCTCTTTGAACGATGTTCCAACTCTGTTTGGCTCCACGAAGGCTGATCTGGAATCATGAGCTTCATAATAATGCTCACGCTGACACAACTGCACCAACAGGAATTAATAGAAGCACAACTCCTGTCGTCACGGCGATGAATTCCTATTCCAACAGGAAACAGTCACACGGAGGAAACTCCGCCTCCAAACCAGTGGAGGTGAAATGTAAAGTGAAGAAGTTCTGCTGGAACCAAGTGAAAGTGAGTCCTTCTATTGTCCCTCAATTCATGTGCTCTCATCTCACCAAGTCAGGAAGGTTCTGCTTGGATTCTTCATAATCTCAGATTAACTGCTCCTCTATGGTAAAGTCAGCGCTCTGCAGGGTTTCTCCCTCTGTGATTGGTCACACGCTGCAAGCTCCACCCCTTTCATGTCAACGCTTTGATCCTGGAGGGAAACTCTGGTTGAACTAGTAGTATGTTAATCCAGGAAACAGAGATCCTGGTATGTTAATCCAGGAAACAGAGATCCTGGTATGTTAATCCAGGAAACATATCCTGGTATGTTAATCCAGGAAACATATCCTGGTATGTTAATCCAGGAAACAGATCCTGGTATGTTAACCCAGGTAACAGAGATCCTGGTATGTTAATCCAGGAAACATATCCTGGTATGTTAATCCAGGAAACATATCCTAGTATGTTAATCCAGGAAACATATCCTGGTATGTTAATCCAGGAAACAGAGATCCTGGTATGTTAATCCAGGAAACAGAGATCCTGGTATGTTAATCCAGGTAACAGAGAGATATCTTGGTACACACACACAAGAATAAACAGGAAGTGCTTCACTATAGAGGTTAACACCTTCAATCATGAGCTCAGTTTCTTTTTGAGCAACAACTGTTGGTGTGATGATGTAACATAGCGTTTCCTCACCACTTGTCCCTTCCTTTCTAATTTTAGGCCCAGTTCTGACAGAATGACGGCTGTGAAGTCAAAGTCTGTGTTGAATTCTAGTTTGTTGATGCGTGTTGGACGGTAAAAGATGGCGTGAGGTCCTTCATGGGTCCTCCACCTCCCGACAGTCCTAACTTTAGAATAGAAGAAGACCTCCAAGGAAACAGAAAATACTAATGGGACCAAACTGGGTTAAGGCAACATGCTAGGAAGCTTCCTAAAGGAGTTAAGGTGTTAGGAGGCTTCCTAAAGGAGTTAGTGAAAGGTGTTAGGAGGTAGGAGGTAGGAGGCCTCGGGGCAGACCCAGGACACGCTGGAGGGACTATGTCTCTCTATGGCCTGGGAACGCCTTGGGGTGCCACCGGAGGAGCTGGAGGAAGAGTCTGGGGTGAGGGAAGTCTGGGCAACTCTGCTCAGACTGCTGCCTCCGCCACCCGGCCTGGATAAAGTGGTAGACAATGGATGGATGGATGGATGGACCCCTTGACTTTGTTCCCTCAGTGTTGACTGACAGGGACTCGTCTTCTGCTGAGTTTTAACCCTCTGCAGTCCTGCTGTTCACACATCCAGCTGGACTGGCTCCAGGTTGTTCCAGGCTGTTCCAGGCTACTCCAGATCTCAGTTCCAAGCTGTTCCAGGAAGCTCTAGGCTGCTTGGTGTCATATCATCTCTTCTCAGGAGGAATAGGACTGTGGAGGACTGTGGACTGTGGTGGACTGTGGAGGACTGTGGAGGACTGAGGACTGTGGAGGACTGTGAAGGACTGTGGAGGACCGTGGACTGTGGAGGACTGTGGAATGTGGAGGACTGTGGAGGACTGTGGGCTGTGGAGGACTGTGGAGGACTGTGAAGGACTGTGGAGGACCGTAGAGGACTGTGGGCTGTGGAGGAATGTGGAGGACTGTGGAGGACTGTGGAGGACTGTGAAGGACTGTGGAGGACCGTGGAGGACTGTGGGCTGTGGAGGAATGTGGAGGACTGAGGACTGTGGAGGACTGTGGACTGTGGAGGACTGAAGACTGTGGAGGACTGTGGAGGACTGAGGACTGTGGAGGACTGTGGAGGACTGTGGAGGACTGTGGACTGTGGAGGAATGTGGAGGACTGAGGACTGTGGAGGACTGAGGACTGTGGAGGACTGTGGAGGACTGAGGACTGTGGAGGACTGAGGACCGTGGCGGACTGAGGACTGTGGAGGACTGAGGACTGTGGAGGACTGTGGAGGACCGAGGACTGTGGAGGACCGTGAAGGACTGAGCACTGTGGAGGACTGTGGAGGACTGAGGACTGTGGAGGACTGTGGAGGACTGAGGAGGACTGAGGACCGTGGAGGACTGAGGACCGTGGAGGACTGACGAGGACTGAGGACCGTTGAGGACTGAGGACTGTGGAGGACTGTGGAGTACTGTGGAGTACTGTGGAGTACTGTGGAGGACCGTGGAGGACTGAGGACAGTGGAGGACTGTGGAGGACTGAGGACCGTGGAGGACTGTGGAGGACTGAGAACTGTGGAGGACTGTGGAGGACTGAGGACCGTGGAGGACTGAGGACCGTGGAGGACTGAGAACTGTGGAGGACTGTGGACTGTAGTAACTGTAGCGTTTTCTTCCTTCAGGGTGTAAGTCATGGAAAAGTCATGGAAAAGTTATAGAAATGTCGGGTTTATCAGTTCTGTGTTTCCTAGTGTGAAGAATGGCGTTACCATGACAACAGTTTTGGACTGGTTTTTGTCCTCACAGCGCTCAGAGCAGCTGCTTCCCAGGGAGACGAGAGGATCATGGGTTCTCCTCTGGGGGAATGCAGGCGTGTGGCGACACGCTGAGGAGGAACCGACATGAAACAAACCACTGCTCAGGGGCCTGCCATGACCACCCAGGTCTGTCCCAGGGGAGACACGGTGAGACACGACGGGACACGGGCCATCATTCCTCCGTCTGCCATGACCACCCAGGTCTGTCCCAGGGGAGACACGGTGAGACACGACGGGACACGGGCCATCATTCCTCCGTCTGCCATGACCACCCAGGTCTGTCCCAGGGGAGACACGGTGAGACACGACGGGACACGGGCCATCATTCCTCCGTCTGCCATGACCACCCAGGTCTGTCCCAGGGGAGACACGGTGAACAATAATACACGGTGAGACATGATGAGACAGAATGAGACAAGGTAAGACATGGTGAGACAAGGTGAGACACAGCGAGACACCAAACACGGCGAGACACAATTAGACAAGGTGAGACACCATGAGATATGATGAGACATAATGAGACGCACTGAGACATGGTGAGACATGAGGAGACAGAATTAAACAATAATACATGGTGAGACATGATGAGACATGATAAGACAGAATTAAACAATAATACATGGTGAGACATGATGAGACATGGTGAGACATGAGACAGAATTAAACAATAATACATGGTGAGACATGGTGAGACAGAATGAGACAAGGAGACACGGCGTGACACAAAACATGATGAGACACGAGACAAGATTAGACACGGTGAGACAATGTGAGACACAATGAGACAAGGTGAGGCACGATGAGACAATGTGAGACACAATGAGACAATGTAAGCCACAATGACACACGATGACACGGTGAGACACAGTGAGAAAAAATGAGAGAATGAGACGGAATGAGACAGAATGAGATAGAACGAGACAGTTTGAGACAGAACGACTGCAGCAGCTTTGTCCTCAACTCGCAAACAACAAAGTCCGTTTGCTGACGTCAACCAGCAGGAGAAACTTTCATCATGTTTCATCAGAACATTTTGTACTGTGAGGAGAAGCTGGGCTAGCTCACAGGCCACGCCCCCTCGCCAAGGCCACGCCCCCTCGCCAAGGCCCACCTCAACACTGAAATTGGTTGAATTTGGTTGTTTGGGCTCTTTGTTCAAACCAGGATCACCCACAAGGGGGCGCACTCCAAGACACAAAGTTTTTGATTGTGCTTCTGTGTCGTTGTCACCGCAGGAGAACAATGTGGTAAAACACCTGGATGAAAACACCTGGATGAAAACAGGTCAGAAGGAGCTCTACGGTACAATCTGGAGACGCAGCAACAGCTGGCGACTTCCATCTTCCAACAAAACCACCATGTCTGGGAGGCACAACACAGAAATACAAGCACCGCTTCAGGGTAAGGGTCACACCTCTTAGGATTGTTATTAATAATAAAATGTATTTCCATTGTGAAACACTCAGGCCACATCCACACGATGAGAAGAACAATCTTTTTCTCCCCAGCCGTCTCCAAAGAGCCTCCGTCCACACGGCTCTATGAACACAAGGCTTCATGACATGTAGTACACATGTCAGGCCTTTAGGGGCGCTGTGACTCACCAAACACACCAAGAACAGAGCACATAGAAATCTAGAAGTAGATTCTCCTCATAAACCTCTATATAATTCTAGTTCTATAGGTCTATGGCCCCACTCCTCCTGCTGCTAGCGTCAGTAGCTTCTAGTTCTATAGGTCTATGGCCCCGCTCCTCTTGCTGCTAGCGTCAGTAGCTTCTAGTTCTATAGGTCTATGGCCCCGCTCCTCCTGCTGCTAGCGTCAGTAGCTTCTAGTTCTATAGGTCTATGGCCCCGCTCCTCCTGCTCCTAGCGTCAGTAGCTTCTAGTTCTATAGGTCTATGGCCCCGCTCCTCTTGCTGCTAGCGTCAGTAGCTTCTAGTTCTATAGGTCTATGGCCCCGCTCCTCCTGCTGCTAGCGTCAGTAGCTTCTAGTTCTATAGGTCTATGGCCCCGCTCCTCCTGCTGCTAGCGTCAGTAGCTTCTAGTTCTATAGGTCTATGGCCCCGCTCCTCCTGCTGCTAGCGTCAGTGGCTTCTAGTTCTATAGGTCAATGGTCATGTTCCTCCTGCTGCTAGCGTCAGTAGCTTCTAGTTCTATAGGTCTATGGCCCCGCTCCTCCTGCTGCTAGCGTCAGTGGCTTCTAGTTCTATAGGTCTATGGTCATGTTCCTCCTGCTGCTAGGGTCAGTAGCTTCTAGTTCTATAGGTCTATAGTCATGTTCCTCCTGCTGCTAGTGTCAGTAGCTTCTAGTTCTATAGGTCTTTGGCCCCGCTCCTCCTGCTGCTAGTGTCAGTAGCTTCTAGTTCTATAGGTCTATGGCCCCACTCCTCCTGCTGCTAGTGTCAGTAGCTTCTAGTTCTATAGGTCTATGGCGCCGCTCCTCCTGCTGCTAGCGTCAGTGGATTCTAGTTCTATGGCCCCGCTCCTCCTGCTGCTAGCATCAGTAGCTTCTAGTTCTATAGATCTATGGCCCCGCTCCTCCTGCTGCTAGCGTCAGTAGCTTCTAGTTCTATAGGTCTATGGCCCCGCTCCTCCTGCTGCTAGCGTCACTAGCTTCTAGTTCTATAGGTCTATGGCCCCGCTCCTCCTGCTGCTAGCGTAGTAGCTTCTAGTTCTATAGGTCTATGGCCCCGCTCCTCCTGCTGCTAGCATCAGTAGCTTCTAGTTAAATAGGTCTATGGCCCCGCTCCTCCTGCTGCTAGCGTCAGTGGCTTCTAGTTCTATAGGTCTATAGTCATGTTCCTCCTGCTGCTAGCGTCAGTGGCTTCTAGTTCTATAGGTCTTTGGCCCCGCTCCTCCTGCTGCTAGTGTCAGTAGCTTCTAGTTCTATAGGTCTATGGCCCCACTCCTCCTGCTGCTAGTGTCAGTAGCTTCTAGTTCTATAGGTCTATGGCCCCGCTCCTCCTGCTGCTAGCGTCAGTAGCTTCTAGTTCTATAGGTCTATGGCCCCACTCCTCCTACTGCTAGCATCAGTAGCTTCTAGTTCTATAGGTCTATGGCCCCGCTCCTCCTGCTGCTAGCGTCAGTGGCTTCTAGTTCTATAGGTCTATGGCGCCGCTCCTCCTGCTGCTAGCGTCAGTGGATTCTAGTTCTATGGCCCCGCTCCTCCTGCTGCTAGCATCAGTAGCTTCTAGTTCTATAGGTCTATGGCCCCGCTCCTCCTGCTGCTAGCGTCAGTGGCTTCTAGTTCTATAGGTCTATGGCCCCGCTCCTCCTGCTGCTAGCGTCAGTACATCATCTTCTTTCCACAGATGATCGTCGTGCCGGGGTTTTAGAATTTCCCCACTCTGGGACCCGTGGTAAAAAAACAACCTGTTTTCACGTTTCTAAAAGCGCCTGATGTGGACGACAGGCCAGAAACAGATTGTTTAGGTTGACCGGGTGCCTGGTGTGGACGACCTCTGAGAAGAACTCCAGCAGAAGGAGGCAGCTCAGCTCACTTGGTTACTCTTCCTTCACTTCTGACAATCCTCACTCACTTTCCACTTGTTGTCAGCAGCTCCTCTCCACTTGTTGTCAGCAGCTCCTCTCCACTTGCTGTCAGCAGCTCCTCTCCACTTGTTGTCAGCAGCTCCTCTCCACTTGTTGTCAGCAGCTCCTCTCCACTTGCTGTCAGCAGCTCCTCTCCACTTGCTGTCAGCGGCTCCTCTCCACTTGCTGTCAGCGGCTCCTCTCCACTTGCTGTCAGCGGCTCCTCTCCACTTGCTGTCAGCGGCTCCTCTCCACTTGTTGTCAGCGGCTCCTCTCCACTTGCTGTCAGCGGCTCCTCTCCACTTGCTGTCAGCGGCTCCTCTCCACTTGCTGTCAGCGGCTCCTCTCCACTTGTTGTCAGCGGCTCCTCTCCACTTGTTGTCAGCGGCTCCTCTCCACTTGTTGTCAGCGGCTCCTCTCCACTTGTTGTCAGCGGCTCCTCTCCACTTGCTGTCAGCGGCTCCTCTCCACTTGTTGTCAGCAGCTCCTCCACTGAGTCAGCGAGCAGCCGTTCCACTGCTCAGTGATCCACAACGGAGCTTCACGCGTTAAATACTTCAATCAAATCATGCAAAGCAACTCAAAACCCTGACAGAAGGTTTTCAGGATCATGTGACAAAGGAGCCGTTGAAAACTCTCCAGGGTGTTCGTCAGAGGACGGAAGGAAGAACCGTAAAGCACAAAGAGATCTCTGAGAAACGCCAAACTATAATCCAGAAGAAGAGGAGAAAGATTTACCAATAACCCAGGTTTCCACTTCTCATAACGAAAGGCGGCAGGTTCAGCTGGTGTTAATGTCACGACCTTCTTTTCCAGGCTGAAGCCACAAGTTTCATGAAAAGACGATGTGAAGTGAGAGAATTCTCCTGTTTCCCTTCACTCACTACATTAGTTCTATTTACTAAATGCCATGCCACAACTAGGATTTCTTTCTTGGAAGTCACAAAACTCACCGTCTTGAAACAAAGTGGGAAAGCCCAGATGATGATGTCATGGCTTTGGTCAACTCTGATTGGTCAACTGACACCATGCCAGTAAACTGTAGGCACAACTGTTGACGTGCTGAATCCGCCACTCACACTCCCCCAAGCCCCCCCACTGTGAAGCAGGGGGGGGGGCAGCAGTCTCTGGCAGCGCCAGGTCCCATCAGGAACATCTCAAGGTGTCAGCCAGGCGTCAATGCTTCCTGACTCCAAATGTCCCCACCAAACGGACCGAACCCCCCAGAGTTCTGACCCGGTCCAGTTCTGCCAGGGGCATCACCACAATACCCCGTCTCCACCGCACAAGAAGTGTGGGAAAGGACCGGTATAGTCTCTTTACGATTCAGGTTTCTACCCAAGATCTTCCAGAAACAACCGCTCCAAAGGCGGGGGCTTTTCCTCGACCCTTCTTTCAGGGTACCAGGACCACGGAACGGGTCTGGGTCTGAGGAGCTGATTGGTCAGTGGTTTACTACACAATATTTCAATATATTTCCTGCCCAGGCGTGGAGGTTGAGCCAGCTCTCCGCCCCTCCAGCGGGCGGTGCTGCTCCATCTTTGGAGCCTTGCTCCATGTTTGGGCAGAAGGTGTGGTGTAGGGACGGACCACACACGTGATGCAAAGGCAGACTCAGCTCCCATGTCCCGACGAGGCACACAGGCTCAGGTCTGTACCACGGCCCGCCGCCGTGCTCGGGTGCAGGGCAAGTCACCGGAGCGTTCGCTCTCACGGGACCAACATGGAAGTTGCAGATCTGTGGCTGCAAAAATTAAAGTTAACTAAACAGCTAGTGCAAAGCGGAGGACGTAAACAACAACAACAAAGGATCATAAGGTCCAGATCTTCCTCCAGGCTGAGACGACTGTTGCAACGTCACACATCTGTGGAGCTCTAAGCCCCGCCTACTTTTTAACCTACTTTCTGGAGGAAACGCACCAGATTTGGCTCTGGTTATACGTTGCCATACCGCTCCGCAAGGCTCAGGGGAAACACGCCATATGTGGACCGACTCTCCACCTTTGACCCCGGTCATACCGTCATACCGCTCTCAGGCACTGCGACTACACACAAGGGAAAGCCTGTAAATGGTTGATTTAAAGAACCGAACAAAACATTCCGTCTGAGATCCACTGTGGCATCGAGACAATGGAAATAATGCTGTGAACCTTAACTGGCTGGATCCCAGTCACTGGATCCCACCCACTGGATCCCAGTCACTGGATCCCAGTGACTGGATCCCACCCACTGGATCCCACCCACTGGATCCCAGTGGCTGGATCCCAGTGACTGGGTGCATCAGGAAGTGATTCCCTCTGGATTAAAGCTGGAACCACGTTCTGACCTCAAGGAGGAGGTTCATGGCTCCAGACCACGAAGTGACCCAGACCCTCAGAAACAGGATCTACTTAGTCTGACCCTAAGGATCTGACCCGAAGGACCTGACCCTAAAGACCTGACCCGAAGGACCTGGCCCTAAAGACCTGACCCTAAGGACCTGGCCCTAAAACCAGGAACCCTCAGGAACATTTTCTGGTGACATTCAAAAGCACAAGAGGTTTTTAAAGTCAGACCTGCGAGGAAACATTTTAAATGTGGAGAAGAGCCGAGCCGGCCTTCATTAAGAACCAGGACCAACACCTGACCCCCTTCACCAGACCGGCCAGGACGTCCAGTCAAACTGCTGCTTCTGGTCCAGGCTGACTGATGAGGACCAGGACCAGGACCAGGACCAAGACTCACCGAAAGCTTCCTGACACACGGTGCTCATGATGGAGCTGCAGCAGGAACCAGGTCTGAGCAGGAACCAGGTCTGAGCAGGAACCAGGTCTGAGCAGGAACCAGGCAGAGCAGGAACCAGGTCTGAGGAGGAACCAGGCAGAGCAGGAACCAGGTCTGAGGAGGAACCAGGTCTGAGCAGGAACCAGGTCTGAGGAGGAACCAGGTCTGAGGAGGAACCAGGTCTGAGCAGGAACCAGGCAGAGCAGAAACCAGGTCTGAGCAGGAACCAGGTCTGAGGAGGAACCGGGTCTGAGCAGGAACCAGGTCTGAGGAGGAACCAGGTCTGAGCAGGAACCAGGCAGAGCAGAAACCAGGTCTGAGCAGGAACCAGGTCTGAGGAGGAACCAGGTCTGAGCAGGAACCGGGTCTGAGCAGGAACCAGGTCTGAGGAGGAACCAGGTCTGAGCAGGAACCGGGTCTGAGCAGGAACCAGGTCTGGATCAGGTCTGAACCAGGTGTAGATCCGATATGGAGTTGGTCTGCCTCCGGTGCGTCCCGTTCAGTGCTCTCGCGCCCAGCGGCGGCTTCCCTCTGATGTCACACCTGAGCTCGAGCGGAGAGCCCTTTCAGTGGTGCGTTCAAGGCCGCTCGGAAACTTCAGCTCCACGACTGAAACTCACCACTCTTATTCTTCAGTGTCGATCATTTCTTTGTCCCTTTCTTTTCACCGATCAATCTTTATATGGAGAACATTTATAAAACACGATAAAGATTAATCTTTGTATGGAGAACATTTATAAAACACGATAAAGATTAATCTTTATATGGAGAACATTTATAAAACGCGATAAAGATTAATCTTTGTATGGAGAACATTTATAAAACACGATAAAGATTAATCTTTATATGGAGAACATTTATAAAACACGATAAAGATTAATCTTTGTATGGAGAACATTTATAAAACACGATAAAGATTAATCTTTATATGGAGAACATTTATAAAACACAATAAAATGCAGAACAACGTCTTTTAAATGTGGAGGTTTTAATGTTTGAGAAGTTCTGTGATGATCAAAGTGTCAAATGACAAATTATAAATGAAGACATATAAGAGTAGACACATGAAAACAAATAAACATATAAGTACATCCCTCATTGATGACTGTGATCAATGATGGCACCATCTTGGAGCTTCACTTGTTTTGAGGAAAGAGGTCTTTACAATGTTATTTATATTTTTTTTGTCAGGTGTATATTGTTGTCACATTTATCAAGCTGCAAGATTAAAACCAATTTAAAAGATAACTGTGTGCAAGCTAGCCAGTGATAAAACAAACCGGATTTTCAAGCTTTATCTTCTACAAGCAGTTATTTCTATGTACGCTTTTCCCAGATCTGTTGAATCCACTGACTGTATGTTTGGCTGCAGTCACTGCAGCACGGTGCTGATGCTTTGGATTGCTGCTGCCGTCGCAGGTTAAAACGCATGTATTCCGGCTCTGGCGCTGAGCCCATCGGGACACAGCTCCTTCTCTGTGCTTGAAACCGTGTTGGAGGACAAATCTTGCAGTGAAGCCAAAGACGAGTCATACACCTCGTCCTTCACACAAACACCCGGGAGTCTGTCCAAAAAGACACTCTGATCTGAGCCCAGCTCACACACACACACACACACACACACACACACACACACACACACACACACACACACACACACACACACACACACACACACACACACACACACACACACACACACACTGGAAGTATTTCTTTAATTGATTAAAAGACTAGCACAATGTGTGAAACCGAAATGCATTCAACTCTCCAAAACCACACATTCATAGATAAACTCTCCATCTGGATTGTGGACGTACCTGGGAGCTTAGCCTGGGAGTGAGTGCAGGGAGCGGGCATAGAGTGCAACAGAAGCGCACTGGGGCCCTCTGGTGGACGGGCAGAGGAACAACATGTAAGAAGAGCCAGCGCCAACCCGGGAGGTCATAGGTCAGGAGAGGTGCTGCTGTGGTCCAGCGGCAGCAGGACTCTGCTGGCTGTTCAGCTCTCAGGCTGGAACATATGAAACACCAGCATGACTTCTCAAAACTCTCACTGTGTGTGTGTGTGTGTGTGTGTGTGTGTGTGTGTGTGTGTGTGTGTGTGTGTGTGTGTGCGTGCGTGCGTGCGTGCGTGCGTGTGGTGTAACTGGATATAACAGTATAGAAGACAGAGAGCTGGAACCAAACCGGGGTTTCTGTGAGGGTGAGGGTGAGTGTTGGAGTTCGGATGTTTCAGGCATTTCTGGTCACAGCGCTGGTTTCAGCTGCATCAACCTGTCTGGTCCTCCACTGCCGGTGCCACCTGGCTCAGGCCAGTGGGTGGAGGCAGGTCCACCTGGACAGGTGAGCAGTGCACACAGCAGTGGTGAGAGGTCGCAGTCATACCTGACCTGCACGTTCTGGACAGGAACCAGAGAACCTGACAGAACCATCACACACACACACAGGGAGAACATGTAGGCTGCACCTGGACAGGCCTGATTTCAACCCACATTATCTTGATGAGGATCAAACCACTGTACAACCGAAAGGATCAAACCACTGTACCACCGTGAGGATCAAACCACTGTGAGGATCAAACCACTGTACCACCGTGAGGATCAAACCACTTTAAGGATCAAACCACTGTGAGGATCAAACCACCGTGAGGATCAAACCACTGTGCCACTGTGAGGATCAAACCACTGTAAAGATCAAACCACTGTGAGGATCAAACCACTGTGAGGATCAAACCACTGTGAGGATCAAACCACTGTACCACTGTGAGGATCAAACCACTGCGAGGGTCAAACCACTGTACCACTGTGAGGATCAAACCTCTGTACCACTGTGAGGATCAAACCACTGTGAGGATCAAACCACTGTACCACTGTGAGGATCAAACCACTGTAAAGATCAAACCACTGTGAGGATCAAACCACTGTGAGGATCAAACCACTGTGAGGATCAAACCACTGTACCACTGTGAGGATCAAACCACTGCGAGGGTCAAACCACTGTACCACTGTGAGGATCAAACCTCTGTACCACTGTGAGGATCAAACCACTGTGAGGATCAAACCACTGTACCACTGTGAGGATCAAACCTCTGTACCACTGTGAGGATCAAACCACTGTGAGGATCAAACCACTGTACCACTGTGAGGATCAAACCACCGTGAGGATCAATCTACTGTAAGGATCAAACCACCGTGAGGATCAATCTACTGTAAGGATCAAACCACCGTGAGGATCAAACCACTGTAGGGATCAAACCACCGTGAGGATCAATCTACTGTAAGGATCAAACCACCGTGAGGATCAAACCACTGTACCACTGTGAGGATCAAACTACTGTGAGGATCAAACCACTGTGCCACTGTGAGGATCAAACCACTGTGAGGATCAAACCACTGTACCACGTTGAGGATCAAAACACTGTGAGGATCAAACCACTGTATCACTGTGAGGATCAAACTACTGTGAGGATCAAACCACCGTGCCACTGTGAGGATCAAACCACTGTACCACTGTGAGGATCCAACTACTGTGAGGATCAAACCACCGTGAGGATCAAACCACTGTACCACCGTGAGGATCAAACCACTTTAAGGATCAAACCACTGTGAGGATCAAACCACCGTGAGGATCAAACCACTGTACCACGTTGAGGATCAAACCACCGTGAGGATCAAACCACTGTATCACTGTGAGGATCAAACTACTGTGAGGATCAAACCACCGTGCCACTGTGAGGATCAAACCACTGTACCACTGTGAGGATCCAACTACTGTGAGGATCAAACCACCGTGAGGATCAAACCACTGTACCTCTGTGAGGATCCAACTACTGTGAGGATCAAACCACCGTGCCACTGTAAGGATCAAACCACCGTGAGGATCAAACCACTGTACCTCTGTGAGGATCCAACTACTGTGAGGATCAAACCACCGTGAGGATCAAACCACTGTACCACGTTGAGGATCAAACCACCGTGAGGATCAAACCACCGTGAGGATCAAACCACTGTACCACCGTGAGGATCAAACCACTTTAAGGATCAAACCACTGTGAGGATCAAACCACTGTACCACCGTGAGGATCAAACCACTTTAAGGATCAAACCACTGTGAGGATCAAACCACCGTGAGGATCAAACCACTGTACCACGTTGAGGATCAAACCACCGTGAGGATCAAACCACTGTATCACTGTGAGGATCAAACTACTGTGAGGATCAAACCACCGTGCCACTGTGAGGATCAAACCACTGTACCACTGTGAGGATCCAACTACTGTGAGGATCAAACCACCGTGAGGATCAAACCACTGTACCTCTGTGAGGATCCAACTACTGTGAGGATCAAACCACCGTGCCACTGTAAGGATCAAACCACCGTGAGGATCAAACCACTGTACCTCTGTGAGGATCCAACTACTGTGAGGATCAAACCACCGTGAGGATCAAACCACTGTACCACGTTGAGGATCAAACCACCGTGAGGATCAAACCACCGTGAGGATCAAACCACTGTACCACGTTGAGGATCAAACCACTTTAAGGATCAAACCACTGTGAGGATCAAACCACTGTACCACCGTGAGGATCAAACCACTTTAAGGATCAAACCACTGTGAGGATCAAACCACCGTGAGGATCAAACCACTGTACCACGTTGAGGATCAAACCACCGTGAGGATCAAACCACTGTATCACTGTGAGGATCAAACTACTGTGAGGATCAAACCACCGTGCCACTGTAAGGATCAAACCACCGTGAGGATCAAACCACTGTACCACGTTGAGGATCAAACCACCGTGAGGATCAAACCACTGTACCTCTGTGAGGATCCAACTACTGTGAGGATCAAACCACCGTGAGGATCAAACCACTGTACCTCTGTGAGGATCCAACTACTGTGAGGATCAAACTACTGTGAGGATCAAACTACTGTGAGGATCAAACCACCGTGCCACTGTGAGGATCAAACCAACTGTGAGCATCGAATACTCTCTCGTTTTAAAGCTGTAAAATCCGCGGTACCATTAACGCACCAGAGGATCACGTACTGCCCACGTCATCACGCACGTCGCCGTGCCTCTGCTGTCCAATCAGGAGCGAGCCAGAGCTCAGGAAGGAGCAGATAAATGGCAGCCGCTCTGAGCTCGCCCAGGTGGAACTGGCTTTGTTACCTCGGAGCGACGGAATGAGCGCCGCGTGAGTCCGGGACGATGATCTACCTGATCCTGCTGTCCGCCCTGTCCGGGGCGCTGCTGACGCTGCTGCTGCAGTTCCTGTTAGTGTACCGGAGGGAGCCGGAGCCCGCGGGCAGGACGGTGCAGTACGTCAAGGTGGTGCCTGATGGCGCCCTGAAGGATTACTTCCACACGCCGCACGGCGAGGCGGGCCAGCAGCAGCCGGACAGCCCGGCCTGCGCCTCCGGCCCCGGGCGGCCGCAGGACCCGGCCGTCGGCGGCGGGAGCCCCAAACAGCCTCCTCCTCCGCCGCCGCCGCCGCCGCCGCCTCCCCACGCCGAGCCGGCCAAAGCGGAGACCTGCCATTTCCTGAACGCGATCTTCCTGTTCCTGTTCCGGGAGCTGCGGGACACGCCGCTGGTCCGCCACTGGCTCACCAAGAAGATCAAGGTGGAGTTCGAGGAGCTGCTGCAGACCAAGACGGCGGGCCGCCTGCTGGAGGGGCTCAGCCTGCGGGACATCTCGCTGGGCAACTCGCTGCCGGTGTTCCACGCCGCCACGCTGCTCAGGCCGGTGCCGCTCAACGAGGACGGGATGCCGGAGGAGCTCAACTTCGAGGTGGACCTGGAGTACAACGGCGGCTTCCACCTGGCCATCGACGTGGAGCTGGTGTTCGGCAAGTCCGCCTACCTGTTCGTCAAGATGCGGCGCGTGGTGGGCCGCCTGAGGCTGCAGTTCACCCGCACGCCCTTCTCCCACTGGTCCTTCTCCTTCCTGGAGGACCCGCTGGTGGACTTCGAGGTCAAGTCCCAGTTCGAAGGGAGACCTCTGCCCCAGCTCACCTCCATCATCGTCAACCAGCTGAAGAGGGTCATCAAGAAGAAGCACACCTTGCCCAACTACAAGATCCGGTAGGCTGCGCGCACACACACACACACACACACGGGCCTCATAGGTCCATTGGGAGCAGTGAAGGGGTCAGTGTGTTGGTCAAGAAGCCCCTCCAGCCCTGGTCCTGGACGGCCGTCCTGCAGAATGTCCTCATCCTGCTCCTGATGGTTCCTGAGGTTCCCTTTGATCTCATCCTGCTCCTGATGGTTCCTGAGGTTCCCTTTGATCTCCGTGAGGCAGCAGTCCACTGCAGCAGTCCAGCGGTCAGAAAGGAAGGACTGTGACCACTGAGGCACAAAGCAATGACCTCATGACCTGAACAACTCCACACCTGAAACCTCACCACTCTGGAAGACTGGACGGTGGTGAACACTGGCTGGAACCTCACCACTCTGGAAGACTGGACGGTGGCGAACACTGGCTGGAACCTCACCACTCTGGAAGACTGGACGGTGGTGAACACTGGCTGGAACCTCACCACTCTGGAAGACTGGACGGTAGTGAACACTGGCTGGAACCTCACCAGTCTGGAAGACTGGACGGTGGTGAACACTGGCTGGAACCTCACCACTCTGGAAGACTGGACGGTGGCGAACACTGGCTGGAACCTCACCACTCTGGAAGACTGGACGGTGGCGAACACTGGCTGGAACCTCACCACTCTGGAAGACTGGACGGTGGTGAACACTGGCTGGAACCTCACCACTCTGGAAGACTGGACGGTAGTGAACACTGGCTGGAACCTCACCAGTCTGGAAGACTGGACGGTAGTGAACACTGGCTGGAACCTCACCACTCTGGAAGACTGGACGGTGGTGAACACTGGCTGGAACCTCACCACTCTGGAAGACTGGACGGTGGCGAACACTGGCTGGAACCTCACCACTCTGGAAGACTGGACGGTAGTGAACACTGGCTGGAACCTCACCACTCTGGAAGACTAGACGGTGGTGAACACTGGCTGGAACCTCACCACTCTGGAAGACTAGACGGTGGTGAACACTGGCTGGAACCTCACCACTCTGGAAGACTGGCTGGAACCTCACATTCAGCCTCTTATTGAGGTAACTCCAAGATTAACTCAGGTTTTCCATATGACGCTGGTTCACGTCTTCCCAGGATAAATCACCATGGTAACTGCCTCTGAATGTCGAACCAGAAACTTTCAGGGAACTCCGGCAGAGTGGGCTTTGGGCTTTTTGCTGTTGGTCTGGAATACATGTGATAGTATTAAGACTGCAGCTGTCACACCCTACTACTACATACTGCCACACCTTATTTATTGTATATGTCACTTTTTATCCATACACGTTTTTTAATAACGTGGTAAATGTGCGACATGTATTTTTTTATTCTATTAACAAATCAAATCCTGTTCCTCTTCCTGTTCAGTGAACTTTTTTTCTGGAGCATAAAAAGTTATGAACCTTAGGGGTAAGAAAATCAAAATAATCAAAATTACGTCGTTTTAGTTGAAGTTGTTTGTGTTGAAGTCGAGTGAGTTTTTAATACGTTCTGGTGACGATCTGAATCACTCAGGCCCTCACATTGTCCTAATAGGACTAAAATACTTTGTACTGCTTCCTTTTCTCACCTTCTACTGACCTCAACTTGTCTGTAGAGAGAAAACATGTAAACATTCCTACATTTATTACTTTACTGTAGAGAAATTTATTACAGCCTCATATACAATCAACTTTAATGATGATAATAATAATATTAAAGCAAATATCTCTGGCATTGGAGTAGTATCAGCATATCCACATTTGGGTGTCGGGATGGAATCTGAAGTGAACGAGTGTGGATCAGCGCCTCCCTACTGCAGTGTAGGTGAACACGTTCCTGAAGCCGTCCCTCCATCAGACACCTGAAATAACATTTGAATGTTCATGAATCCTGCTTCAGTACTTGTTTTCAAAATATTTTAGTAACGACAAACTGTATAGACATTTTGTCAGGTTGTGTTCTACATTACTGGACTGTCATGCATCAGTTCTGTCTTTTTATTGGTGTACTCTAGTCACTGGATAATATCCTTTAATGTATACTACTATACATTTTTATTATCCCCCGCCGTGGCTGATAGGCCCCGAAGGGGGATCTTGAAACAGTCTCCGTACGTCCGTCCGTCCGTCCGTTCGAACGTTTCTACCTATATCTCGGCAACCCCTGGGCCCACATTGACCAAACTTCACATGTGGATACATCTCAGAGGGGGAAGGGATACTATGGTGACCTTGACCTAATTTGCATATTAAGTAAGTCACAGGGTCACGAAGTGCTTAAAAACACATTTTGGGCTCTGGAGGCCTAGGTTTTTGAGCTAGGGCTCTGAAATGTTATACACACATGATACACACTCCAGGGATAACCTCCAGTACACCAAGTGACCTGACCTTGACCTTGAAGATCGGTTGGGTCTGAAGTTTGCTCGTCATGGTTGCACAATACATGTATTTTCATATAAACATTTCTCAGCAGTTCCTGGGCCCACAGTCACCAAACTTCACACATGCACACTCCACCTGGGGAGAAGGGGCACCATGGTGACCAGGACCTCATTTGCATATCAGGTCACAGGGTCACTAAGTGCATAAAAACACCTTTTGGGCTCTGGAGACGTATTTTGACATAGCTTATGAAGAAGACCTTTCAGATTCTACATAATGATCTACTAGGACCCATGGAACACCCTCTAGTGTACCAAGTGTGCTGCCTTAGAGCTGGCTTTGTGAGAAAATAGAAAGCCCTCCGGCGGGGGATTAGCCCAGCAACGGCCTTCTTGTTGGTCTAAAACTAGTCATTAATTCTCTAGTATTGTCTATTACATATACAGATGATAACTGGAGAACTTCTAGCTGTTGCTGCACGATGTGCAGAAGCCATCGCCGGAGCAACCAGGCAGGTGACGGGGGGGGTTGTTAGCCGCAAAGCTAGCTTCCCTAGCAGAGCAGCCAGTAACAGTAAAGCAGACGAGGCTTCATGGATCTGAAATCTCCGCAAGGTGGATCAGAAATGTCTAGTTTTGCACAAGTCCCACGTGCTGACCATCAGAAACATGTAGTAGTCTGTAGAAATGTGCACCAGTGTCGGACTGGCGCTAAGATCGACTCCCTGATGACGTCACTCAGACCCTCACATTGTCCTAATGGGACCAAAATACTTTGTACTGCTTCCTTTTCTCACCTTCTAGCCTCAAGTTGTCTTCAGAGAGAAAACATTCCTACATTTATTACTTTACTGTAGAGAGGAGTTCATTACAGCCTCATATATAATGATGATATTAAAGCAAACAGCTCTGCTATCAGCAGATCTCCACATTCAGGTATCAAGAGTGGAAGTGAAGAATGTGGCTTGGTGCCTCTCTATCTGGAATGTCCTGGTCGAAGACGAGTTTTCAGTCTTCACGTCTTCTGTTGCAGTGCTGGACAGTCCTCAGCAGTCCTGCCTGCTGCACCACTCGGCCATAAGGCTCGTTATTGGGCTTTTCTCCAAGCTTGAGCAGAACATTAGATGGAGGCGTGTCCTGCACAAGCTGGACGGGTCCAGAAGCCAGCAGCTCTTGTCCTCCTGGGTGTTGGTGGGCCTGCAGGAATGTTGATGATGCCGTACCGTGACAACGGTACGAAGGCCCTCCTCCCTGAAGGGGTGAAGGTGACCCGCCATGTCCACTGCTCTGGTGGCTGCCGGGAGCGAAGAGTCACCGTCCTCAGTCCAACCCTTCCTGTGTCTTCCAGACACCTGCTCACCTGTTTAGCTTGTATCAGGAAGCAACCTGTATGTGAGGAGTCACCAGGTCCGACCACACACCTGCTGCAGCAGCAAGTCCTCAGCCTCCACTGGATTCAGCTGAAAGTTCAATCTTGGACTTGTGTCCTGCTGGCCTGTGCAGTGTGAGCCCCTCTGGTGTTTGGCGGAGGTTGAACTTTGGACTTTGTGGAGGTTGTTGGTGGAGGAAGGTGAGGGCAGTTCAGTCGGGGTTGGTGACGAGATCACACATTATGTGGTGATGCTGATCAACTGAATGATCATCTGCAATAACTGCTGTGCTGTTTGGTGACGCCGGGTCCTTCCTGACGTTTCATTTCATTTTTCATTTTATGATTTATTTCATTCATTTAAAACGATGCAACAGCATTCCATATGAATGAAAAGGAGCAGAAAGAAGTCAAACTTATGTCTGCCCCTTATCAACACTAAATCCTTTACACTTCCAGTTCATTCACACGCAGCATCTTTTACCAAGACCTCAAACACAAAATACATCAATGAGGTTGATCTGCTGCTCCGCAGTGTCGCATTTCTGTAACATTGATAATTTAACTAGTTTCTTAAACACATCAATGGACTTAGAAGTTTTAGTTTTACAATCAAGACGGTTCCACAGACCGACTCCTTCCATTCAGATGCATTTTTCCTTTACGGCCGATTGAAACCTGGGTTTTGTAAAAACCTCAGTTCCTTTCAGTTCATATCTACTTTTTCTCTCTTGGCCAATCTGTTTCCAGATGAGCTTTAAACATGGTTTTAGAAGGTTGTACTCCACTAAATCTTTAAATTTCAGTGTTTTTAGTCTAAATAAAGGAATAGTATGGTTTCTGTAACCACTTCCACTAGCGACTCTAATCGCTCTCTTCTGTAGAAGAAAAATTGGATTAATGTATGTTTTACAGGCATTTCCCCACACTTCAATAAATAGGGCAGTTTGTTCACGTCGGGGGGGCAGTTTGTTCACGTCGGGGGGCAGTTTGTTCACGTCGGGGGGCAGTTTGTTCACGTCGGGGGGCAGTTTGTTCACGTCGGGGGGGGCAGTTTGTTCACGTCGGGGGGGCAGTTTGTTCACGTCGGGGGGGCAGTTTGTTCACGTCGGGGGCAGTTTGTTCACGTCGGGGGGCAGTTTGTTCACGTCGGGGGGCAGTTTGTTCACGTCGGGGGGCAGTTTGTGTCACGTCGGGGGGCAGTTTGTTCACGTCGGGGGGCAGTTTGTTCACGTCGGGGGGCAGTTTGTTCACGTCGGGGGGCAGTTTGTTCACGTCGGGGGAGCAGTTTGTTCACGTCGGGGGGCAGTTTGTTCACGTCGGGGGGCAGTTTGTTCAGTCGGGGGGGCAGTTTGTTCACGTCGGGGTGCAGTTTGTTCAGTCGGGGGGCAGTTTGTTCACGTCGGGGGGGGCAGTTTGTTCAGTCGGGGGAGCAGTTTGTTCACGTCGGGGGGCAGTTTGTTCACGTCGGGGGCAGTTTGTTCACGTCGGGGGGCAGTTTGTTCACGTCGGGGGGGCAGTTTGTTCACGTCGGGGGCAGTTTGTTCACGTCGGGGGGCAGTTTGTTCACGTCGGGGGGCAGTTTGTTCACGTCGGGGGCAGTTTGTTCACGTCGGGGGGCAGTTTGTGTCACGTCGGGGGGCAGTTTGTTCACGTCGGGGTGCAGTTTGTTCAGTCGGGGGGCAGTTTGTTCACGTCGGGGGGGGCAGTTTGTTCACGTCGGGGGGGGCAGTTTGTTCAGTCGGGGGAGCAGTTTGTTCACGTCGGGGGGCAGTTTGTTCACGTCGGGGGCAGTTTGTTCAGTCGGGGGCAGTTTGTTCACGTCGAGGGGGGCAGTTTGTTCACGTCGGGGGGCAGTTTGTTCACGTCGGGGGAGCAGTTTGTTCACGTCGGGGGAGCAGTTTGTTCACGTCGGGGGCAGTTTGTTCACGTCGAGGGGGGCAGTTTGTTCACGTCGAGGGGGGCAGTTTGTTCACGTCGAGGGGGGCAGTTTGTTCACGTCGGGGGCAGTTTGTTCAGTCGGGGGGCAGTTTGTTCACGTCGGGGGGGGCAGTTTGTTCGGTCGGGGGGCAGTTTGTTCACGTCGGGGGGCAGTTTGTTCACGTCGGGGGAGCAGTTTGTTCAGTCGGGGGGCAGTTTGTTCACGTCGGGGGAGCAGTTTGTTCAGTCGGGGGAGCAGTTTGTTCAGTCGGGGGAGCAGTTTGTTCACGTCGGGGGAGCAGTTTGTTCACGTCGGGGGAGCAGTTTGTTCACGTCGGGGGGCAGTTTGTTCAGTCGGGGGAGCAGTTTGTTCACGTCGGGGAGCAGTTTGTTCAGTCGGGGGGGCAGTTTGTTCACGTCGGGGGAGCAGTTTGTTCAGTCGGGGGAGCAGTTTGTTCACGTCGGGGGGCAGTTTGTTCACGTCGGGGGGCAGTTTGTTCACGTCGGGGGCAGTTTGTTCACGTCGGGGGGCAGTTTGTTCACGTCGGGGGGCAGTTTGTTCACGTCGGGGGGGCAGTTTGTTCACGTCGGGGTGCAGTTTGTTCACGTCGGGGGGGCAGTTTGTTCACGTCGGGGGCAGTTTGTTCACGTCGGGGGCAGTTTGTTCACGTCGAGGGGGGCAGTTTGTTCACGTCGGGGGGGCAGTTTGTTCGGTCGGGGGGCAGTTTGTTCACGTCGGGGGGCAGTTTGTTCAGTCGGGGGAGCAGTTTGTTCAGTCGGGGGGCAGTTTGTTCAGTCGGGGGGCAGTTTGTTCACGTCGGGGGGCAGTTTGTTCACGTCGGGGGGCAGTTTGTTCAGTCGGGGGGGCAGTTTGTTCACGTCGGGGGGCAGTTTGTTCAGTCGGGGGGCAGTTTGTTCACGTCGGGGGGCAGTTTGTTCAGTCGGGGGGGCAGTTTGTTCACGTCGGGGGGCAGTTTGTTCACGTCGGGGGGCAGTTTGTTCAGTCGGGGGGGCAGTTTGTTCAGTCGGGGGGCAGTTTGTTCACGTCGGGGGGCAGTTTGTTCCGTCGGGGGAGCAGTTTGTTCACGTCGGGGGCAGTTTGTTCACGTCGGGGGGCAGTTTGTTCACGTCGGGGGGGCAGTTTGTTCACGTCGGGGGGGCAGTTTGTTCACGTCGGGGGAGCAGTTTGTTCACGTCGGGGGGGCAGTTTGTTCACTTCGGGGGGCAGTTTGTTCACGTCGGGGGGGCAGTTTGTTCACGTCGAGGGGGGCAGTTTGTTCACGTCGGGGGGCAGTTTGTTCACGTCGGGGGGGCAGTTTGTTCGGTCGGGGGGGCAGTTTGTTCGGTCGGGGGGGCAGTTTGTTCGGTCGGGGGGGCAGTTTGTTCACGTCGGGGGGCAGTTTGTTCAGTCGGGGGAGCAGTTTGTTCAGTCGGGGGGGCAGTTTGTTCACGTCGGGGGGCAGTTTGTTTACGTCGGGGGGCGGTTTGTTCGCGCCGGGGGGGGGCAGTTTGTTCAGTCGGGGGAGCCTACCGTAGCACGCTGAGGTGGAACCATGCACGTGAGTGTGGATCAGCTGCCATGGCGCGGCGTGGCGAGGTGACGTAACGAGGAGCAGCCTCGCACCGTCACAGCTGGACCTTGGGATTTGTTGAGTGGCACAGATGGCGAGGGGGGGGGGGGGGGGGGGGGTCAGCGGGCCGCTGGAGGTAATCCACGCTTTATGGCAACCAAAGTCACAAGTGCAGCTGTTGGACGGCTGCACTCTGGTTCTCAGGACGGAGGCTGACCGAGGACGAGGCGCCAACACACTGATGGCGGCTCGTGGAGACGAGGGCTGGTGGAATCACTGCACTGAAGTACAACCTGTGTTTACATGGACACAGATGAAGGAGTGGAACTTTCCAGGAGATGAGATCGGAGTGATCAGACGGCTGTGGACTGGAAGGACGAGTCTCAGTCCACCGTCACGTGTCTTGGTTGACTGGAATGGCCGTGCCGTCACTACGTAGAGGCAGGAATTCTCTGAGGAGTGGCAGTACTTTACTGCTTTATCCGTTCACTAGGGGTGTAACGGTACACAGAAATCACAGTATTGTTGTACCTCGGTACAGAAGGTTCGGTTATCAAATGTTGGCTTGCCCAAAGTTGAATGTAAGTTTATAATGTTGGGTAATGTATGAATTCCACCAACATCAACTTTTTACTTAAAAACACTTGTTTCTTTAATAATCAAGATATCTCAATAAAACTTTCAGGGAAGGTTTATCTCTTTATACGCTTCAATCTGAAGGAATGATAATCTTTATTTTAACTTTGTTCTTCACAGCAAAGAGCCCAGAGTTGAATTCAGAGACTCAATCAGAATGGTCTTTAGTGTCATTGGAACCGGTACAACGAACTAGCAGAGGAAGTTTGGGGGAAGGAAGGACAACAAGAGGTGAGGAGAGGAGGGAAGGAAAGACGGAGCACAGTCTGGAATTGGGAAAAATCCACCTCAGGAACATTTAAGAATCAACGCAGACAGATTGTAATATAGTTCAGGGCATGAGAAGGGGAGCGAGGAGGAGGTGTCTTAACTAAGTTGATTTGAGGCTGAACTTTGGGCTTTTTGCTGTAATAAATGAAATAAATGTGATATTACTGAGATTGGAGCTGTTCCACCGTACTACTACTACTACTACACACTGCCACACCTTATTTATTCTATTAGTCACTTTTTGTCATACACATTTTTTAATAACATGGTAAATGTGTGACATGTATTTTTATTCTATTAACAAATCAAATCCTGTTCCTCTTCCTGCTCGGCCAACTTTTTTTCTGAACCATAAAAAGTTATGAAACTTCGGGATTAAAAAGTCAAAATAATCCAAAAAAGTTGTTTTCGTTGAAGTCGAGTGAGTTGGGATGGATATTGTTGGGGTTTTGAAGAATCTGGTTCTGCTCATTGATCGCTAACAATTCCTTACTTCGATTCCAGAATAGTGGAAAAAAAATACCATATTTTCTGCCCTATAAGGCACCGGATTATAAGGCGCACCTACATTAATTGACATAATTTACAACTTTGTTCATATATAAGGCGCACCACATTATAAGGCACATGGAATAGACCAGTGGTCACAACATTTATAGCTCAAAGCCATTAGGTTACATTTTCCACTGATTCTAACACCCAGAGTGGTGCACACACTTTATTTTGATAGTCCTACATGCAGCCTATGCCAGGAGGACACTACACACAAAACCTTCTTCACTGCTGGTTGACAACTTACAACTACCGGTAATAAACTAAACTACATGAACTAAGCAACAAAAACACAACACAACACAATTATTACCGACACCACAAACCAAATATAACCCCCAATAATTGCATTTAAAACACCACAAACAGCTGCAATGAATTATGGGAGTTTCTATCGGCTGCACTGAGGAGCTCAGGATGTCCCATCATGCCTTGCAGCGACAAATTTTGTGTTGTTGGAGGTTATTATGGGTTGTTGTTGGGCTTGGTGTTGTGTTGATTGTGTTTATGTGTTTTTGTTCCCCAGTTTAGGGAGTCATTATTTCATCTAGTTTATTTTGGTTTGTTAGAATGTTGGTGTGCAACCATGAGTGATGAAGGTGTTGTGTGGAGTGTCGTCCGCTCTGAAGATCCGGTTGTGAAGTTAGAGTTGTCAAAATAAAAGCTTCTGGGTGTTCAGGTGTCAAATAGCAGTCTCAAGTAGCGCAATTCTTCCATATATAAGGCGCACTGGGTGATAAGGCGCACTGGCAGCTTTGGAGAAAATTTGAGGTATTTAGGTGCCTTATAGGGCGGAAAATACGGTAGGTCAATTGTTTATTTAACAAAAGTACCTTTATTCCTTTACGTTTGAAGAAACTGATAAACAAAAACAAAATCCTGTTTGAGCAGCGTCAGTGCTAAAATACTAAAGTGCATTGTATTCACAGTAAAACAGCAAATAAACCTCAAGGATTCAAGTGAATTCAGTTTATAACAGCTGCTTACAATCAGTAGATATCCCTGAGAAATAAACATGATGGGTACTGGGGCTGCTTGATTATGGGGAAAAATCAGAATCACTATTATTTTGGGCAAGATTGAAATAACGACTATTTACACGATTGTCTTTGAATTTGGAACAGCATTTATTGAACATGTTTTAAAAAAAGACTTTCCTGTTAAATATATAATAATATCTTGTGATGTAGTAGTAGAAAAACTGTTCTATTGCACTCAATCTTTTGAAAACAGGAAATAAATCAAATACAATAACGGAGCGATATCCTTCAATAAATAAGTTCAACATAAATCATTTGATAAATTGGTACAAATTAAAATTGAGGCGGCGTTCAGCAAGGAACTCCAAACGTTATTCTCCATTCAAACACACTCAAACTCTTCCTTTCTCTTGTTTCTCTCCAACGGCGTACACACAGTGGAACAACAACCTGCTACTGCCATCTGGAGCTGTAATCGCGAATAGAATTCAATTCATTGAGCAGCCCTAATGGGTACCCGTAGAAAATAATGTTATGGGTTCCTGCCGTTTTTGATCCGGTTCCTACTTGGAACCAAGTTTCGGTACCCGACCCGAGTGATACCAAGGGATTTTAGCCCAGAAAACGTCAAAATATCTCCAAAAAACCAGTTGTGTGGATGATCCAGTTTCCCGAGCAAAGCTTTTACTGTCCCCGGACGTCGTGGAAAGTCTTTGTGGAGCCATGGTCTTGAGATTCTTGTACTGCAGTCCAGTCCAGAGCTGGACCGTTTGGTCCGGTCCAGAGCCGGACCGTCCGGTCCGGTGCAGAGCCGTACCGTCCGGTCCGGTCCAGAGCCAGACCGTTTGGTCCGGTCCAGAGCCGTACCGTCTGGTCCGGTCCAGAGCCGTACCGTCCGGTCCGGTCCAGAGCCGTACCGTCCGGTGCAGAGCCGTACCGTCCGGTCCGGTCCAGAGCCAGACCGTTTGGTCCGGTGCAGAGCCGTACCGTCCGGTCCGGTCCAGAGCCGTGCCGTCCGGTCCGGTGCAGAGCCGTACCGTCCGGTCCGGTCCAGAGCTGTACCGTCCGGTGCAGAGCCGTCCGGTCCGGTCCAGAGCCAGACCGTTTGGTCCGGTGCAGAGCCGTACCGTCCGGTCAGGTCCAGAGCCGGACCGTCCGGTCCGGTCCAGAGCCGTACCGTCCGGTCCGGTCTAGAGCCGTACCGTCCGGTCCGGTCCAGAGCCGTACCGTCCGGTCCGGTGCAGCTCTGGACCGGACCAAACGGTACGGGTATCGGTACGTACGTTGTTACTCCCTCACTGTTCACACTCACGTCTCTTCTGTTGTGGCTCCTCTTCGGCCCGGCGCTCCCTGAGGGACCCACTTCTTTGTGCGGGCTGTTCAGGCCTCAGACAGGTCTGGAAGCAGCTCCACATTAAGCACCGGCCATTAGCTGCTCTGGCTCCTTCCATTCACTTACTTTCGCTGTGTCACAGCAGAGGAAGCAGGAACGTCTGCATCGCAGACACATTTCCAGTCGCGCGTCAGCTCAGGGAGTCAACTCCGACTTATTGATCAGTGTGGAACAAAGCTGCTGTCAGTCAGGATGCTGGTGCAAGTCCAGGATTGGTGATTTGAATGTTTTCAGAGGCAGCAGGGTGGAGAGGCACAGACAAGTCCAGGTTCCATAGGACCGTACCACCAGGGATACACAGTATTCAGGAAATGTATATTCACATATTTAAATGACTGTTGAGCTACACATTTTGGATTTTCCAGCCAACATCTGAGTTTGAACAACTTATGACTGATTCAACTTTTTGAATTGTTGTGAAATGCTTAATGTAGTTTTAAGTGTGTTGAACTTTTGGATCGGGGTCGATTTGAGTCTTTTGTATGTTCTAATGTCTCATTTTTACAAATCAAAGGATATTAAAAACATAGGAGGACGTTTTAAAATGTTCTGTTCTGCTTCATAAACGATTTAAAATTTGAGGAAATCTCATCTGAAATATTTTTGGAAATGATTTCAGGTCATTTTGTGTGTTTTAACACGCCATCGAAGGGTTAATGTGTGAGAGGAGAGCAGCTCTCGTCACGGGGACTGAGCCTGAAGGACCAGGGATCATCCTGACAAAGAAACTTTTGTCAGCCGTAGCATTGTGACCAGATCGTCTCCTCATCAGTGTTTGTGTGTTGATGTTGGGTCATTCATGATGAAGTAGAATCCATCTGATGATTACACACATGGCGTGTTTCAGAGAGCTACGAGAAGAGACTGGGACTTTTCCCAAAACAATGGCTCCCATCCCATTTCACTAAATCGCCAATAGTTGGGCATAATGTGTCTTCTTACTGTGAATCTCTTAATTTGATTGTCGGAATGTAGTGCGCTAAAATGCAAGATGATGATGAAATGAAGACTTCCTGTCAGCCACAGGAAAGTCAATAGATGTGACCTCATGTTTTAGGATAATTGTGTTGAGGCATCGCCCTCAAAATAGACCCTAATCCCCCCAGCCGCTTCCTGCTGAAGCATTTCATAGTTGACTGATGTTTGGAACACAACGCAGGACGTCACTTTAATCCCTCGCTTTCCTTTTGCAGGCCATTTAATGCTGGGTGGTGTGAGTAGTACAGTATTGGAGTAGTACAGTATTGCAGTGTTGGAGTAGTACAGTATTGGAGTATTGCAGTAGTCCAGTATTGCAGTATTGGAGTAGTCCAGTATTGCAGTATTGAGCCCGGCGTTGGTCCCTCTGATGGGTTCTTGAAGGACCAGTCGGCTCCGTCCTGCCCAACAAAGTGATTGGACATGATGTGAACACTGAGCTGTGGTCATGTGACATGGATTTCATTGGTGCTGGGTCAGTGCCGAGTTAATACCCCCCCCCCCCCCACACACACACACACAAACACACACACCCGTGTTTACATGACAGCGTAAAGCCTTTAGGACATGGATTGCTTCCGAATAGTCCTTTTCTCCTTTCCTATCCACTTCTCCTTAACCCTGTGGTTGATGTCACGGGCTTTCTAAAGGAGAGAAGGAGAGGTGTGTAGAGACTTTCTAAAAGAGAGAAGGAGAGGTGTGTAGAGACTTTCTAAAAGAGAGGAGAGGTGTGGAGAGACTTTCTAAAGGAGAGGTGTGGAGAGACTTTCTAAAAGAGAGGAGAGGTGTGTAGAGACTTTCTAAAAGAGAGGAGAGGTGTGTAGAGACTTTCTAAAAGAGAGGAGAGGTGTGTAGAGACTTTCTAAAAGAGAGGAGAGGTGTGGAGAGACTTTCTAAAAGAGAGGAGAGGTGTGGAGAGACTTTCTAAAAGAGAGGAGAGGTGTGTAGAGACTTTCTAAAAGAGAGGAGAGGTGTGTAGAGACTTTCTAAAAGAGAGGAGAGGTGTGGAGAGACTTTCTAAAAGAGAGGAGAGGTGTGGAGAGACTTTCTAAAGGAGAGGTGTGGAGAGACTTTCTAAAGGAGAGGTGTGGAGAGACATTCTAAAGGAGAGAAGGAGAGGTGTGGAGAGACTTTCTAAAGGAGAGGCGTAGAGAGACTTTCTAAAGGAGAGAAGGAGAGGTGTGGAGAGACTTTCTAAAGGAGAGGTGTGGAGAGACTTTCTAAAGGAGAGAAGGAGAGGTGTGGAGAGACTTTCTAAAGGAGAGGTGTGGAGAGACTTTCTAAAGGAGAGACGGAGAGACTTTCTAAAGGAGAGAAGGAGAGGTGTGGAGAGACTTTCTAAAGGAGAGGCGTAGAGAGACTTTCTAAAGGAGAGAAGGAGAGACTTTCTGAAGGAGAGGTGTGGAGAGACTTTCTAAAGGAGAGACGGAGAGACTTTCTAAAGGAGAGAAGGAGAGGTGTGGAGAGACTTTCTAAAAGGAGAGGTGTGGAGAGACTTTCTAAAGGAGAGGTGTGGAGAGACTTTCTAAAGGAGAGAAGGAGAGGTGTGGAGAGACTTTCTAAAGGAGAGGCGTAGAGAGACTTTCTAAAGGAGAGAAGGAGAGACTTTCTGAAGGAGAGGTGTGGAGAGACTTTCTAAAGGAGAGGTGTGGAGAGACTTTCTAAAGGAGAGGCGTGGAGAGACTTTCTAACGGAGAGAAGGAGAGGTGTGGAGAGACTTTCTAAAGGAGAGGCGTAGAGAGACTTTCTAAAGGAGAGAAGGAGAGGTGTGGAGAGACTTTCTAAAGGAGAGGTGTGGAGAGACTTTCTAAAGGAGAGAAGGAGAGGTGTGGAGAGACTTTCTAAAGGAGAGGTGTGGAGAGACATTCTAAAGGAGAGACGGAGAGACTTTCTGAAGGAGAGACTTTCTAAAGGAGAGAAGGAGAGGTGTGGAGAGACGGACAGACTTTCTAAAGGAGAGAAGGAGAGGTGTGGAGAGACTTTCTAAAGGAGAGGCGTAGAGAGACTTTCTAAAGGAGAGAAGGAGAGACTTTCTGAAGGAGAGGTGTGGAGAGACTTTCTAAAGGAGAGGTGTGGAGAGACTTTCTAAAGGAGAGGCGTGGAGAGACTTTCTAAAGGAGAGAAGGAGAGACTTTCTAAAGGAGAGAAGGAGAGGTGTGGAGAGACTTTCTAAAGGAGAGGAGAGGTGTGGAGAGACTTTCTAAAGGAGAGGTGTGGAGAGACTTAAAGGAGAGGCGTGGAGAGACTTTCTAAAGGAGAGAAGGAGAGGTGTGGAGAGACTTTCTAAAGGAGAGGTGTGGAGAGACTTTCTAAAGGAGAGGTGTGGAGAGACTTTCTAAAGGAGAGACGGAGAGACTTTCTAAAGGAGAGAAGGAGAGGTGTGGAGAGACTTTCTAAAAGAGAGGTGTGGAGAGACTTTCTAAAGGAGAGGCGTAGAGAGACTTTCTAAAGGAGAGAAGGAGAGACTTTCTGAAGGAGAGGTGTGGAGAGACTTTCTAAAGGAGAGGCGTGGAGAGACTTTCTAAAGGAGAGGAGAGACTTTCTAAAGGAGAGAAGGAGAGGTGTGGAGAGACTTTCTAAAGGAGAGACTTTCTAAAGGAGAGAAGGAGAGGTGTGGAGAGACTTTCTAAAGGAGAGGTGTGGAGAGACTTTCTAAAGGAGAGGTGTGGAGAGACTTTCTAAAGGAGAGGTGTGGAGAGACTTTCTAAAGGAGAGAAGGAGAGGTGTGGAGAGACTTTCTAAAGGAGAGGTGTGGAGAGACTTTCTAAAGGAGAGAAGGAGAGGTGTGGAGAGACTTTCTAAAGGAGAGGAGAGGTGTGGAGAGACTTTCTAAAGGAGAGGTGTGGAGAGACTTTCTAAAGGAGAGGTGTGGAGAGACTTTCTAAAGGAGAGGTGTGGAGAGACTTTCTAAAGGAGAGGTGTGGAGAGACTTTCTAAAGGAGAGGTGTGGAGAGACTTTCTAAAGGAGAGGTGTGGAGAGACTTTCTAAAGGAGAGAAGGAGAGACTTTCTAAAGGAGTTAGGAAAGGACATCATGTCGTTGAGACAGTCAGACCACACTTCCACGAGACAGACAGACCTATTACATCGTTGTCATGGTTTCGTGTGGACACAGATGTCTCCAGCACCAATGTCGTGTGGACGGGAAGCTTTTTAAGAACGATAATCAGAAAAATGGATTTTGACTCCTGTGAATGTCGAAGTTTTGAGTCTTCATTAGATTCAAGAAATAAGTTAAATCTGATTATCTGTCCATCGACGGTGTTTTGGTAAGGGTTCTAGATCGGGGTGTTCCAGACTGTTGATATCGAGGTGCTGGTACTGGAGAACCAAGCACTTTGATTTCTCATCACCCCTCCATTGAGGGACCCAGCACCTGATTGGTCACCATGCTCCGGTCATCAAGACGCCCCACCAGGCTTTAAAGCACAACCCTCTGATGGCTGGAGGTTGGTCCTGGTCCGGTCCGGGCCTGGACCCAGACTGTGGTCCACCATCTGGTGACCCCTGGCCTGAACTTAGTCACAATCACTTTGTTCCTCCCTTTGACAGGATGTGGAATAAAAAGTCTCGCTGGAGTAAAGTAGAATAGGTAATGAGTTGATGTTTGAACTTGGTTGAGATTTGAACTTGAGGAGATTGTTATCTTGAAAATAAAGTAGAATTTCATTGAACACCTGATCTCCAGAAAGGATGTAGTCATGGCTCAATCAGGCGTGGCGGGCAGGAGGATCCGGTACGCCCAGGTCCACCCAGGCCCACCCAGGCCCAGCTCTGTACCTGTACGTCCAGGTCCATCCAGGCCCAGCTCTGTACCTGCACGCCCAGGTCCACCCAGGTCCACCCAGGCCCAGCTCTGTACCTGCACGCCCAGGTCCACCCAGGCCCAGCTCTGTACCTGCACGCCCAGGTCCACCCAGGTCCACCCAGGTCCACCCAGGCCCAGCTCTGCAGCCGGTCCCTCTGCACACAGTAGGGTACAGTGTGGGTTGTGGCCGGCGCTGGTGTGTCGGGTGAAGAAGCAGAAGCAGTGACGGGCGTCAGTAAAGCCTTGTTCTCCGTGACACGCCTTGAATCTCTCCCGGTTAACGTCAGCGTCCAGCTCCTGCTGAGGCTCCGCCTCCTGCAGCTCCGCCTGCAAAGACCCTTCCTCAGTGCTCACTACCTCAACCGAGGGCTGACGCTTTATTCGGTTCCATCTGCAACATTGGTCAGTGTAGAAGCAGGAAAACCTGCCCTGCTCGGCCCCGCCATGCACGGCGAGGAGGGGCGGCGGCTCTGACCCCCACGATGACCTTCGTGGCAGCTGTTGCAGTGAGATTATCATAAGAGCTCCATGTACTCGTGTGTCTATGATCTGTAGAACGGAGGATGAACACATGAAACGAGAGAGCAGGAAGCAGAGGTGGACTGCAGGACCAGCAGAGCTGTCCGACCTGCCTCAGTAGGGCTGTCGTCTTTGTGAACCAGTTGTCCTACGTCCTGGTCCTCCAGCGGCACTGCATTCCTCAACACGCCTCCTCAGCCTGTGGTCAACACGCCCCCCCCCCCCCCCCTTCTGCAGCACTCGGGCGTCACGTTGTTGGAGAGCGTCTTCTCGGCAGCCAACACCTCGGGCTGCCACAGCATGAAGACGTCACATGGTGGTGAAGCTGTCACTGAGCTCTTTGTGTGCAACATCAGCCACTTGTAGATGTGACGTGTTTCCTGTTGTTTTGAGAAGCAGCTGCTGAAGAGGCGTTCAGGGCTCCTCTAAACGTGGGTCATCAGAGTTTCCCTACAATGAGCTCAGCACCCTGTCATTTCAGTAATCATGTCGCCACAATGAGCAACGGCTAGATTTAGAGCTCACCATTCTACCGAGTCGGGAAACCCAACAGGCTTTTTCTGGATTCTCTGAAGGCTTGCTGGTGGGGTGTCTGCATGTCCTCCTCTGAAGTCTCCGTCTCTGTCTCTGCAGGTACAAGCCCTTCTTCCCCTTCCAGGTCCAGCCCCCGCTGGGCTCGGTCTGTGACCTGGACCTGTCGCTGCAGGACGGCCGGCTGGTGGAGGGGCGGCTCCGGGTGTCCCTCATGGAGTGCAGCAGGTGAGCCCAGACCGGACAAGGACTTTTATCAACAGTTTATTGGTAAACAATGGAGATTCTTTCAATTCCTAAAGGTTACAGACATGGTTGTGACAACCAACAAACAAACCCCAACAGGAGCAGCAGGGAGGAAACGTTGGCACACACCAGTGGCTACAACACACCAGTACAGTCACAACCCACAGGAGAGCAGGTCCTACAGAAAGAACCAGCCGAGTATGGAGTAACTGTTGGGGCTCAGAGGTACCTGAAGAAATGCCCATTAGGAAGGGAACCGTTGACTAAGTGGAGTCTCCATCCTGAAGCTTTACCACCCAGAGAAAGTGTTCATCCAATCAAGATGGAGGGAAGTTCTGATTCGCTGAAAGCGGAGCCTCAACAAGGTGCTTACAGGTCAAACTGGCGTGTGAATTTAATCCAGTTTAAGGCAGGAAGTCACCTCAGTGTTGTCTCAGTGTACCGTAGGCAGCTCTCTGGAGGCCCTTTGCATACGGTGGTGAACACACACTCTCTGGCGCCGTTTCAACCCGTCACTATCAAAAAAAACACACGAGTGACATCACCGCTACTTCAGTCGGGGTTTTCTTCTTTCCTTCAGCATTCTGCCGCAGGTCCGCGACAGGCCAGAGCGTGGCCTCAGGCATTTTAATCATGTTTGGTCATCATAATCATACATTTTATTTGTTGGTGCCTTTTATAAACCCACGGTCATTTTACATTTCGTGTTAAAAGCAAGTAAAAACACAAAACACAAAACAAGACCAGACTGAAATATATGGAATGAGTTTTAAAAGTACTGTGAGGCAGAGAGAAGAGGCAGATCAGTGGGTTTGTACATATGTTGCAGTGGAGGAGGCAGATTATTGGTCTTCAGAGAGGATCTTGGTGGCACAAGTAGATTATAGAGTCTGATGGAACCGTGGAGGAAGGACTTCCTGTACGCTTCCTGTCGACGACGAGGCTGGAGGAGTCTGGGTGAAGCTGCTCTACAACTTGTCAATTATCCTGCAGGCTCTCCCCCACTCTACACACACACATGTGGATCTAAATTGAGCACGTTGGTTGCAGTACTGCGGCTGGCCAGCAGGGGGAGCCACCCACCCACCTGTTCCCCGTGCCTCAGCGTTTCATCCAGTTTGGACCAGAACAGTAAATAGATCACTTGATAACCTTCAAATAACAACAACTCCACAGGCTTCCTCTGATTTAGTGTGTGTGTGTGTGTGCGTGTGTGTGTGTGTGTGTGTGTGTGTGTGTGTGTGTGTGTGTGTGTGTGTGTGTGTGTGTGTGTGTGTGTGTGTGTGTGTGTGTGTGTGTGTGTGTGTGTGTGTGTGTGTGTGTGTGTGTGTGTGTGTGTGTGTGTGTGTGTGTGTGAGAGAGATAATAACGTGAAGAAGAGTCCAGCACATGGCCGGGCTGGAGTGTTTGACCTCTGACCTCTGTAGTGTTTTGATGAGAGCCCGGGCGTGAGGAGGTTGAACCTCATCTTGAGAGACGTGTGTTTTCTGTGGAGATGAGCTGACAGCCAGACTGAATGATGTAGTGAGGAGCTCAGCCCAGCAGGGGGCAGCAGAGGGACACGGGAGACGCTCCAGTGGGAGGCCCACCGTCTCCAGGTACCAGCTGGAGCTGCAGGCTGAGGCTGGGCCTTCAGGGGTGTGCAGGAGGAGCAGGGGCCCTGTGTCTGGTGGCTACATGAATACATGTAGCCACCAGAGTAGATCAGGAGAACATTCATGTGACCATCACGACAACATTCATGTAACCATCAGTAGATCAGGAGAACATTCATGTAACCATCAGGAGAACATTCATGTAACCATCAGAGTATATCAGGGGAACATTCATGTAACCATCAGGACAACATTCATGTGACCATCAGGACAACATTCATGTAACCATCAGTAGATCAGGAGAACATTCATGTAACCATCAGGAGAACATTCATGTAACCATCAGAGTATATCAGGGGAACATTCATGTAACCATCAGGACAACATTCATGTGACCATCAGGACAACATTCATGTAACCATCAGTAGATCAGGAGAACATTCATGTAACCATCAGGAGAACATTCATGTAACCATCAGAGTATATCAGGGGAACATTCATGTAACCATCAGGACAACATTCATGTGACCATCAGGACAACATTCATGTAACCATCAGTAGATCAGGAGAACATTCATGTAACCATCAGGAGAACATTCATGTAACCATCAGAGTATATCAGGGGAACATTCATGTAACCATCAGGACAACATTCATGTGACCATCAGGACAACATTCATGTTCCCATCAGTAGATCAGGAGAACATTCATGTAACCATCAGGAGAACATTCATGTAACCATCAGAGTATATCAGGGGAACATTCATGTAACCATCAGGACAACATTCATGTGACCATCAGGACAACATTCATGTAACCATCAGTAGATCAAGAGAACATTCATGTAACCATCAGGAGAATATTCATGTAACCATCAGAGTATATCAGGGGAACATTCATGTAACCATCAGAACAACATTCATGTGATCATCAGGACAACATTCATGTAACCATCAGTAGATCAGGAGAACATTCATGTAACCATCAGGAGAACATTCATGTAACCATCAGAGTATATCAGGGGAACATTCATGTAACCATCAGGACAACATTCATGTGACCATCAGGACAACATTCATGTAACCATCAGTAGATCAGGAGAACATTCATGTAACCATCAGGAGAATATTCATGTAACCATCAGAGTATATCAGGGGAACAGTCATGTAACCATCAGGACAACATTCATGTGACCATCAGGACAACATTCATGTTCCCATCAGTAGATCAGGAGAACATTCATGTAACCATCAGGAGAACATTCATGTAACCATCAGGACAACATTCATGTTCCCATCAGTAGATCAGGAGAACATTCATGTAACCATCAGGAGAACATTCATGTAACCATCAGAGTATATCAGGGGAACATTCATGTAACCATCAGGACAACATTCATGTGACCATCAGGACAACATTCATGTAACCATCAGTAGATCAGGACAACATTCATGTAACCATCAGGAGAATATTCATGTAACCATCAGAGTATATCAGGGGAACAGTCATGTCACCATCAGGACAACATTCATGTGACCATCAGGACAACATTCATGTTCCCATCAGTAGATCAGGAGAACATTCATGTAACCATCAGGACAACATTCATGTGACCATCAGGACAACATTCATGTAACCATCAGTAGATCAGGAGAACATTCATGTAACCATCAGGAGAACATTCATGTAACCATCAGAGTATATCAGGGGAACATTCATGTAACCATCAGGACAACATTCATGTGACCATCAGGACAACATTCATGTAACCATCAGTAGATCAGGAGAACATTCATGTAACCATCAGGAGAATATTCATGTAACCATCAGAGTACATCAGGGGAACATTCATGTAACCATCAGGACAACATTCATGTGACCATCAGGACAACATTCATGTAACCATCAGTAGATCAGGAGAACATTCATGTAACCATCAGGAGAACATTCATGTAACCATCAGAGTATATCAGGGGAACATTCATGTAACCATCAGGACAACATTCATGTGACCATCAGGACAACATTCATGTTCCCATCAGTAGATCAGGAGAACATTCATGTAACCATCAGGAGAACATTCATGTAACCATCAGGACAACATTCATGTTCCCATCAGTAGATCAGGAGAACATTCATGTAACCATCAGGAGAACATTCATGTAGCCATCAGAGTACATCAGGGGAACAGTCATGTAACCATCAGGACAACATTCATGTGACCATCAGGACAACATTCATGTAACCATCAGTAGATCAGGAGAACATTCATGTAACCATCAGGAGAATATTCATGTAACCATCAGAGTATATCAGGGGAACAGTCATGTAACCATCAGGACAACATTCATGTAACCATCAGTAGATCAGGAGAACATTCATGTGACCATCAGGACAACATTCATGTGACCATCAGGACAACATTCATGTAACCATCAGTAGATCAGGACAACATTCATGTGACCATCAGGACAACATTCATGTGACCATCAGGAGAACATTCATGTAACCATCAGAGTATATCAGGGGAACATTCATGTAACCATCAGGACAACATTCATGTAACCATCAGTAGATCAGGAGAACATTCATGTAACCATCAGGAGAACATTCATGTGACCATCAGGACAACATTCATGTAACCATCAGTAGATCAGGACAACATTCATGTAACCATCAGTAGATCAGGAGAACATTCATGTAACCATCAGGAGAACATTCATGTAACCATCAGAGTATATCAGGGGAACATTCATGTAACCATCAGGACAACATTCATGTGACCATCAGGACAACATTCATGTAACCATCAGTAGATCAGGAGAACATTCATGTAACCATCAGGAGAACATTCATGTAACCATCAGAGTATATCAGGGGAACATTCATGTAACCATCAGGACAACATTCATGTGACCATCAGGACAACATTCATGTAACCATCAGTAGATCAGGAGAACATTCATGTAACCATCAGGAGAATATTCATGTAACCATCAGAGTATATCAGGGGAACAGTCATGTAACCATCAGGACAACATTCATGTGACCATCAGGACAACATTCATGTAACCATCAGTAGATCAGGAGAACATTCATGTGACCATCAGGAACACATTCATGTGACCATCAGGACAACATTCATGTAACCATCAGTAGATCCGGACAACATTCATGTAACCATCAGGTCAACATTCATGTGACCATCAGGACAACATTCATGTTCCCATCAGTAGATCAGGAGAACATTCATGTAACCATCAGGAGAACATTCATGTAACCATCAGAGTATATCAGGGGAACATTCATGTAACCATCAGGACAACATTCATGTGACCATCAGGACAACATTCATGTTCCTATCAGTAGATCAGGAGAACATTCATGTAACCATCAGGACAACATTCATGTAACCATCAGTAGATCAGGAGAACATTCATGTGACCATCAGGACAACATTCATGTGACCATCAGGACAACATTCATGTAACCATCAGTAGATCAGGACAACATTCATGTAACCATCAGGACAACATTCATGTGACCATCAGTAGATCAGGACAACATTCATGTGACCATCAGGACAACATTCATGTAACCATCAGTAGATCAGGAGAACATTCATGTGACCATCAGGAGAACATTCATGTGACCATCAGGACAACATTCATGTGATCATCAGTAGATCAGGACAACATTCATATAACCATCAGTAGATCAGGAGAACATTCATGTAACCATCAGGACAACATTCATGTGACCATCAGTAGATCAGGACAACATTCATGTAACCATCAGGAGAACATTCATGTAACCATCAGAGTAGATCAGGAGAACATTCATGTGACCATCAGTTGATCAGGACAACATTCATGTGACCATCAGGAGAACATCCATGTAACCCTCAGTAGATCAGGAGAACATTCATGTGACCATCAGGAGAACATTCATGTAACCATCAGGACAACATTCATGTACCCATCAGTAGCTCAGGAGAACATTCATGTGACCATCAGGAGAACATTCATGTAACCATCAGGACAACATTCATGTAACCATCAGTAGATCAGGAGGACATTCATGTGACCATCAGGAGAACATTCATGTAACCATCAGGACAACATTCATGTAACCATCAGTAGATCAGGAGAACATTAATGTAACCATCAGGAGAATATTCATGTAACCATCAGAGTATATCAGGGGAACAGTCATGTAACCATCAGGACAACATTCATGTGACCATCAGGACAACATTCATGTTCCCATCAGTAGATCAGGAGAACATTCATGTAACCATCAGGAGAACATTCATGTAACCATCAGGACAACATTCATGTTCCCATCAGTAGATCAGGAGAACATTCATGTAACCATCAGGAGAACATTCATGTAACCATCAGAGTATATCAGTGGAACATTCATGTAACCATCAGGACAACATTCATGTGACCATCAGGACAACATTCATGTAACCATCAGTAGATCAGGACAACATTCATGTAACCATCAGGAGAATATTCATGTAACCATCAGAGTATATCAGGAGAACATTCATGTAACCATGAGGACGACATTCATGTGACCATCAGGACAACATTCATGTAACCATCAGTAGATCAGGAGAACATTCATGTAACCATCAGGAGAACATTCATGTAACCATCAGAGTATATCAGGGGAACATTCATGTAACCATCAGGACAACATTCATGTGACCATCAGGACAACATTCATGTAACCATCAGTAGATCAGGAGAACATTCATGTAACCATCAGGAGAATATTCATGTAACCATCAGAGTACATCAGGGGAACATTCATGTAACCATCAGGACAACATTCATGTGACCATCAGGACAACATTCATGTAACCATCAGTAGATCAGGAGAACATTCATGTAACCATCAGGAGAACATTCATGTAACCATCAGAGTATATCAGGGGAACATTCATGTAACCATCAGGACAACATTCATGTGACCATCAGGACAACATTCATGTAACCATCAGTAGATCAGGAGAACATTCATGTAACCATCAGGAGAACATTCATGTAGCCATCGGGACAACATTCATGTTCCCATCAGTAGATCAGGAGAACATTCATGTAACCATCAGGAGAACATTCATGTAACCATCAGAGTACATCAGGGGAACAGTCATGTAACCATCAGGACAACATTCATGTGACCATCAGGACAACATTCATGTAACCATCAGTAGATCAGGAGAACATTCATGTAACCATCAGGAGAATATTCATGTAACCATCAGAGTATATCAGGGGAACAGTCATGTAACCATCAGGACAACATTCATGTGACCATCAGGACAACATTCATGTAACCATCAGTAGATCAGGAGAACATTCATGTGACCATCAGGACAACATTCATGTGACCATCAGGACAACATTCATGTAACCATCAGTAGATCAGGACAACATTCATGTGACCATCAGGACAACATTCATGTGACCATCAGGAGAACATTCATGTAACCATCAGAGTATATCAGGGGAACATTCATGTAACCATCAGGACAACATTCATGTAACCATCAGTAGATCAGGAGAACATTCATGTAACCATCAGGAGAACATTCATGTAACCATCAGAGTATATCAGGGGAACATTCATGTAACCATCAGGACAACATTCATGTGACCATCAGGACAACATTCATGTAACCATCAGTAGATCAGGAGAACATTCATGTAACCATCAGGAGAACATTCATGTAACCATCAGAGTATATCAGGGGAACATTCATGTAACCATCAGGACAACATTCATGTGACCATCAGGACAACATTCATGTAACCATCAGTAGATCAGGAGAACATTCATGTAACCATCAGGAGAACATTCATGTAACCATCAGAGTATATCAGGGGAACATTCATGTAACCATCAGGACAACATTCATGTGACCATCAGGACAACATTCATGTAACCATCAGTAGATCAGGAGAACATTCATGTAACCATCAGGAGAATATTCATGTAACCATCAGAGTATATCAGGGGAACAGTCATGTAACCATCAGGACAACATTCATGTGACCATCAGGACAACATTCATGTAACCATCAGTAGATCAGGAGAACATTCATGTAACCATCAGGAGAATATTCATGTAACCATCAGAGTACATCAGGGGAACATTCATGTAACCATCAGGACAACATTCATGTGACCATCAGGACAACATTCATGTAACCATCAGTAGATCAGGAGAACATTCATGTAACCATCAGGAGAACATTCATGTAACCATCAGAGTATATCAGGGGAACATTCATGTAACCATCAGGACAACATTCGTGTGACCATCAGGGTATATCAGGGGAACATTCATGTAACCATCAGGACAACATTCATGTAACCATCAGTAGATCAGGAGAACATTCATGTAACCATCAGAGTATATCAGGGGAACATTCATGTAACCATCAGGACAACATTCATGTGACCATCAGGACAACATTCATGTAACCATCAGTAGATCAGGAGAACATTCATGTAACCATCAGGAGAACATTCATGTAACCATCAGAGTATATCAGGGGAACATTCATGTAACCATCAGGACAACATTCATGTGACCATCAGGACAACATTCATGTAACCATCAGTAGATCAGGACAACATTCATGTAACCATCAGGAGAATATTCATGTAACCATCAGAGTATATCAGGAGAACATTCATGTAACCATCAGGACAACATTCATGTGACCATCAGGACAACATTCATGTAACCATCAGTAGATCAGGAGAACATTCATGTAACCATCAGGGGAACATTCATGTAACCATCAGAGTATATCAGGGGAACATTCATGTAACCATCAGGACAACATTCATGTGACCATCAGGACAACATTCATGTTCCCATCAGTAGATCAGGAGAACATTCATGTAACCATCAGGAGAACATTCATGTAACCATCAGGACAACATTCATGTTCCCATCAGTAGATCAGGAGAACATTCATGTAACCATCAGGAGAACATTCATGTAACCATCAGAGTACATCAGGGGAACAGTCATGTAACCATCAGGACAACATTCATGTGACCATCAGGACAACATTCATGTAACCATCAGTAGATCAGGAGAACATTCATGTAACCATCAGGAGAATATTCATGTAACCATCAGAGTATATCAGGGGAACAGTCATGTAACCATCAGGACAACATTCATGTGACCATCAGGACAACATTCATGTAACCATCAGTAGATCAGGAGAACATTCATGTGACCATCAGGACAACATTCATGTGACCATCAGGACAACATTCATGTAACCATCAGTAGATCAGGACAACATTCATGTGACCATCAGGACAACATTCATGTGACCATCAGGAGAACATTCATGTAACCATCAGAGTATATCAGGGGAACATTCATGTAACCATCAGGACAACATTCATGTAACCATCAGTAGATCAGGAGAACATTCATGTAACCATCAGGAGAACATTCATGTAACCATCAGAGTATATCAGGGGAACATTCATGTAACCATCAGGACAACATTCATGTGACCATCAGGACAACATTCATGTAACCATCAGTAGATCAGGAGAACATTCATGTAACCATCAGGAGAACATTCATGTAACCATCAGAGTATATCAGGGGAACATTCATGTAACCATCAGGACAACATTCATGTGACCATCAGGACAACATTCATGTAACCATCAGTAGATCAGGAGAACATTCATGTAACCATCAGGAGAACATTCATGTAACCATCAGAGTATATCAGGGGAACATTCATGTAACCATCAGGACAACATTCATGTGACCATCAGGACAACATTCATGTAACCATCAGTAGATCAGGAGAACATTCATGTAACCATCAGGAGAATATTCATGTAACCATCAGAGTATATCAGGGGAACAGTCATGTAACCATCAGGACAACATTCATGTGACCATCAGGACAACATTCATGTAACCATCAGTAGATCAGGAGAACATTCATGTGACCATCAGGAACACATTCATGTGACCATCAGGACAACATTCATGTAACCATCAGTAGATCAGGACAACATTCATGTAACCATCAGGTCAACATTCATGTGACCATCAGGACAACATTCATGTTCCCATCAGTAGATCATGAGAACATTCATGTAACCATCAGGAGAACATTCATGTAACCATCAGAGTATATCAGGGGAACATTCATGTAACCATCAGGACAACATTCATGTGACCATCAGGACAACATTCATGTTCCTATCAGTAGATCAGGAGAACATTCATGTAACCATCAGGACAACATTCATGTAACCATCAGTAGATCAGGAGAACATTCATGTGACCATCAGGACAACATTCATGTGACCATCAGGACAACATTCATGTAACCATCAGTAGATCAGGACAACATTCATGTAACCATCAGGACAACATTCATGTGACCATCAGTAGATCAGGACAACATTCATGTGACCATCAGGACAACATTAATGTAACCATCAGTAGACCAGGAGAACATTCATGTGACCATCAGGAGAACATTCATGTGACCATCAGGACAACATTCATGTGATCATCAGTAGATCAGGACAACATTCATATAACCATCAGTAGATCAGGAGAACATTCATGTAACCATCAGGACAACATTCATGTGACCATCAGTAGATCAGGACAACATTCATGTAACCATCAGGAGAACATTCATGTAACCATCAGAGTAGATCAGGAGAACATTCATGTGACCATCAGTTGATCAGGACAACATTCATGTGACCATCAGGAGAACATCCATGTAACCCTCAGTAGATCAGGAGAACATTCATGTGACCATCAGGAGAACATTCATGTAACCATCAGGACAACATTCATGTACCCATCAGTAGCTCAGGAGAACATTCATGTGACCATCAGGAGAACATTCATGTAACCATCAGGACAACATTCATGTAACCATCAGTAGATCAGGAGGACATTCATGTGACCATCAGGAGAACATTCATGTAACCATCAGGACAACATTCATGTAACCATCAGTAGATCAGGAGAACATTAATGTAACCATCAGGAGAACATTCATGTAGCCATCAGGAGAACATTCATGTGACCATCAGGACAACATTCATGTAACCATCAGTAGATCAGGAGAACATTCATGTAACCATCAGGACAACATTCATGTAACCATCAGGAGAACATTCATGTAGCCATCAGAGTAGATCAGGAGAACATTCATGTGACCATCAGTAGATCAGGACAACATTCATGTGACCATCAGGAGAACATTCATGTAACCATCAGAGTAGATCAGGAGAACATTCATGTGACCATCAGTAGATCAGGACAACATTCATGTAGCCATCAGGAGAACATTCATGTAACCATCAGAGTAGATCAGGAGAACATTCATGTAACCATCAGAGTAGATCAGGAGAACATTCATGTGACCATCAGAGTAGATCAGGAGAACATTCATGTGACCATCAGGAGACCATTCATGTGACCATCAGAGTAGATCAGGACAACATTCATGTGACCATCAGAGTAGATCAGGAGAACATTCATGTAACCATCAGAGTAGATCAGGAGAACATTCATGTGACCATCAGAGTAGATCAGGAGAACATTCATGTGACCATCAGGAGACCATTCATGTAACCATCAGTAGATCAGGAGAACATTCATGTAACCATTTAGAAATATTAAACCACGTGAGACGAAAAACTGACGCTGCTGAAACTGTTCATGTTCACTTGGTGAGATCGTATGAGATTAATTCATCAGACTGTGATTAATCACCGTCACTTAATAATGGCAAAATATCGGCCAGAGCTCAAGTTACCGCGGGGAGGTACTCCTGAAGACAAACCCAGAGTTAATCCTGAAGAGAAAACCAGAGTTAACTCTGAAGTTAATCCAGAAGAGAACCAGAATCCTCAAGATAACCTAAAAGGTGGAACTGCTGTCTGGGGACTCGTCACACTGTCACTTGGTTCACATCTAGTTAATCCTGAATCACATCTGGTTTGGACTGGGATTAGACCTGGTTCAGACCTGATCCAGACCCTGGATTAGACCTGGATTAGACCTGGTTCAGACCCTGGTTCAGACCCTGGATTAGACCTGGTTGAGACCTGGTTGAGACCCTGGATTAGACCTGGTTCAGACCCTGGATTAGACCTGGCTCAGACCTGGTTCAGACCCTGGATTAGACCTAGTTCAGACCCTGGATTAGACCTGATTCAGACCCTGAATTAGACCTGATCCAGACCTGGTTCAGACCTGATTCAGACCTGGTTCAGACCCTGGATTAGACCTGGTTCAGACCTGGATTAGACCTGGTTCAGCTCAGCCTGGTAATCCTGCAGACAGGACACAGATTACCCTTCACTTGGAGTTTCCTGGTCAACCCACACACATGGAGGCTGTAATCTGAGTAATCTCGGTTGAGTTGAGGATAATCTGAGGAGTTCCTCGTGAAGGGTTGAGTTGAGGATAATCTGAGGAGTTCCTCCTGAAGGGTTGAGTTGAGGATAATCTGAGGAGTTCCTCCTGAAGGGTTGAGTTGAGGATAATCTGAGGAGTTCCTCCTGAAGGGTTGAGTTGAGGATAATCTGAGGAGTTCCTCCTGAAGGGTTGAGTTGAGGATGATCTGAGGAGTTCCCCCTGAAGGGTTGAGTTGAGGATAATCTGAGGAGTTCCTCCTGAAGGGTGGAGTTGAGGATAATCTGAGGAGTTCCTCCTGAAGGGTGGAGTTGAGGATAATCTGAGGAGTTCCTCCTGAAGGGTGGAGTTGAGGATAATCTGAGGAGTTCCTCCTGAAGGGTGGAGTTGAGGATAATCTGAGGAGTTCCTCCTGAAAGGTTGAGTTGAGGATAATCTGAGGAGTTCCTCCTGAAGGGTTGAGTTGAGGATAATCTGAGGAGTTCCTCCTGAAGCGTGGAGTTGAGGATAATCTGAGGAGTTCCTCCTGAAGCGTGGAGTTGAGGATAATCTGAGGAGTTCCTTAATTCAACACATCTAGAAATGTCACTGTTTTCCAGAATGTTGGATGTAAACCAGACTTGAGGTTCTCTAGAATCCTCAGGAAATGAAAGTCCAGTTCTAGTTGTTGTTTGTCTCTAATGAAGCTTCCTGGAGAAGCTCCTCTTCACACTCGGACACTGTATACACAGTGAAGTGTTGGAGGCTGTTGCCATGGTGACTGAGGTGACGTTGGCCTGTTGCCATGGTGACTGAGGTGACGTTGGCTGTGTGTTGCAGGTTGTTCATCCTGGGCTCCTACGACAGAGAGACCTACGTCCACTGTACCCTGGAGCTGAGCAGCCAGCAGTGGAAGGAGAAGAGCCGCAGCTCCATCAAGCAGGTGTGCTCCTGGTGCTCCACCCTCCTCCACACTCCTCCACACTCCTCCTGGTGCTCCACCCTCCTCCACACTCCTCCACACTCCTCCTGGTGCTCCACCCTCCTCCACACTCCTCCACCCTCCTCCACACTCCTCCACACTCCTCCTGGTGCTCCACCCTCCTCCACACTCCTCCACACTCCTCCTGGTGCTCCACACTCCACACTCCTCCTGGTTCTCCACCCTCCTCCTGGTCCTCCACACTCCTCCACCCTCTTCCTGATTCTCCACCCTCCTCCACCCTCCTCCTGGTCCTCCATACTCCTCCACACTCCTCCTGGTGCTCCACCCTCCTCCACACTCCTTCTGGTCCTCCATACTCCTCCACCCTCCTCCTGGTGCTCCTCACTCCTCGACCCTCCTCCAGGTCCTCCACCCTCCACACTCCTCCTGGTCCTCCACCCTCCACACTCCTCCACCCACCACACTCCTCCACCCTCCACCCACCACACACCTCCACCCACCACACTCCTCCTGGTCCTCCACCCTCCACACTCCTCCACCCTCCACCCACCACACTCCTCCACACTCCTCCTGGTGCTCCTCACTCCTCCACCCTCCCCACTCCTCCACACTCCTCCACCCACCACACTCCTCCACCCTCCCCACTCCTCCTGGTCCTCCACCCACCACACTCCTCCACCCACCACACTCCTCCACCCACCTCCACAGTGCCAGGCCTCACAGGGAGAAGATGCAGACTCAGACCTGGTTGCTATGAGACCACAGTGCCCCCCCCCCCCCACCACCCCCCCCCCAGGGTTTCTCTCTGAACCACACCTCCACCTCCAGATCATAATGATGATTCCAGTTTGTTTGTAGGGAGACTCATGAAGCCTTCATCCTTCCTTCATCCTTCCTTCATCCTTCCTTCATCCTTCCTTCATCCTTCCTCCATCCTTCCTCCATCCTTCCTTCATCCTTCCTTCATCCTTCCTCCATCCTCCCTCCATCCTTCCTTCATCCTTCCTCCATCCTTCCTTCATCCTTCCTCCATCCTCCCTCCATCCTTCCTCCATCCTTCCTCCATCCTTCCTCCATCCTTCCTCCATCCTTCCTCCATCCTTCCTCCATCCTTCCTTCATCCTTCCTCCATCCTTCCTTCATCCTTCCTCCATCCTTCCTTCATCCTTCCTCCATCCTCCCTCCATCCTTCCTCCATCCTTCCTTCCTCCATCCTTCCTTCATCCTTCCTTCATCCTTCCTTCATCCTTCCTCCATCCTTCCTTCATCCTTCCTCCATCCTCCCTCCATCCTTCCTCCATCCTTCCTCCATCCTTCCCCCATCCTTCCCCCATCCTTCCTCCATCCTTCCTTCATCCTTCCTCCATCCTTCCTCCATCCTTCCTTCATCCTTCCTCCATCCTTCCTTCCTTCATCCTTCCTCCATCCTTCCTGTGGTTCTCATCACTTTGTCCCTCCGCTGACATTTTGAGTGTCCAAGCAGATTTTCTTCCAGGTCCCTCTGGCAAATCTTTTCTAATTGCTGCAATCTGGAGATCCTCCAGTGATCACATCAGTGATCACATCAGTGATCACATCAGTGATCACATCAGCGATCACATCAGTGATGACATCAGTGATGACATCAGTGATGACATCAGGCGTGTCTGGAAGTGACTAATGAGCGTTCTCCAGGGAAATGTCAGCTGTAATGACTGTGGCTCCAGACGCTCCTGCTGACATTTTAGCGGCTCAGAGATAATGTGTATTGTGTCCAGCAGTAATTGTCCTGTTTTCTTCTGCTGCGTTGAATGACTGGGCAGTGGACTGAGTGCCCAGCAGGGGGCAGCAGTGCCCCGCTCCACTGGAGGCCAGTAGAAACTACAGTTCAGGTTGAAGAGCTGCCCCGTGTTGAGGACGTTTGTTTAGTTCCGTCAAGAGAGACTGAACCCCCCAGTGGTGGTGCTCTTCCTCCCCCTGGACTGGCTGGAACCCCACCCTGGCTCTACCGCTCCACCTGGACCGGCTGGAACCCCACCCTGGCTCTCCACCCTGGAACCCCACCCTGGAACCACACCCTGGCTCTCCACCCTGGAACCCCACCCTGGCTCTCCACCCTGGCTCCACCTGCACTTTGGCCTTTTCACCCTTTTGGTTCCTCCACTGATGTAAAACAAGATTTAGAGAGAAGAAAGCAGCGCTGCAGCCACACAGCCTGGTTTGTAGGAAGGTTCTCATGTTGGAGTCCAGCTCCTGAGAGCTGAGGAGAACACAGTCCTCTGCTCCATCGTTCCCACTGCTCCACCGTCGTCCCACTGCTCCACCGTCGTCCCACTGCTCCACCGTCGTCCCACTGCTCCACCACGTCGTCCCACTGCTCCACCGTCGTCCCACTGCTCCACCGTCGTCCCACTGCTCCACCACGTCGTCCCACTGCTCCACCGTCGTCCCACTGCTCCACCGTCGTCCCACTGCTCCACCACGTCGTCCCACTGCTCCACCGTCGTCCCACTGCTCCACCGTCGTCCCACTGCTCCACCGTCGTCCCACTGCTCCACCACGTCGTCCCACTGCTCCACCACGTCGTCCCGCTGCTCCACCACGTCGTCCCGCTGCTCCACCACGTCGTCCCGCTGCTCCACTTCAAAGCTCTTGTTTGTGTGAAGGAGCTCTCAGAATGCAGATTGGTGACATTTGAGTGGATTTATCAGGCGGCGCAGCGCCGAGCCCAGCAGGCCTCTGTAGTCCGGATCAAAGACCAGACCGTCTGGGAAAGGTCAACTCTTCCTCACCCTCTTCCTCTTCCTCACCCTCTTCCTCTTCCTGATGACCGTCTGAAAGCAGCTCCTCGTCTACAGCCCGACTCACATTTTCAATATATGCATGTTCCCCCTGTCTGCCCCCCAGGAGGGGCAATAAGAGCCCTCAGACCAGGTCTACCCCCCAGGAGGGGCAATAAGAGCCCTCAGACCAGGTCTGCCCCCCAGGAGGGGCAATAAGAGCCCTCAGACCAGGTCTGCCCCCCAGGAGGGGCAATATGAGCCCTCAGACCAGGTCTGCCCCCCAGGAGGGGCAATAAGAGCCCTCAGACCAGGTCTACCCCCCAGGAGGGGCAATAAGAGCCCTCAGACCAGGTCTACCCCCCAGGAGGGGCAATAAGAGCCCTCAGACCAGGTCTGCCCCCCAGGAGGGGCAATAAGAGCCCTCAGACCAGGTCTGCCCCCCAGGAGGGGCAATAAGAGCCCTCAGACCAGGTCTGCCCCCCAGGAGGGGCAATAAGAGCCCTCAGACCAGGTAATTGTTCTGGATTGTATTGGATTAGTTTCGACCTCATTGCTGGTTGGTGCAGCAATGAGGTCGAAACTAAGGGTGTCCAGTGTGTCTCCAGTGTGTCTCCAGTGTGTCTCCAGTGTGTCTCCAGTGAAACGGTCTCTTTAGACTGACCCAGGACCAGCGCAGCTCTCAAAGGTCACTGGAGGTCACATGGTTGTACAAAGCAGCAGATCTGGTTTTGCGTCAGCTGATGCAATAACAGATCATTGTGTGGCGGCGAGAAGCCCTGAATCCTCTGTTGAATCTCAACGTCTGTCTGAACCATGACGTTTCAGCTTCTTTCTGTTTCACTCATGCCGACTGTTGGTGAACAATCAAGCACTAATTGAATCTGGAGGAGAATCAAGTGGGAATCAGGTTCAGAGTTGTGTCCTGAAGAATAATGGAAGCAGCTGTTGTCTTGTCTCCAGCAGAGGAACAGCTTTGTAGTAAACACAACAACATCCTGTCGGTTACGTCATTTATTATATTTGTATTGTATTTATAATTCAACTTCTGGTGGCGGCATTCTCCTGCTCTGCTCTCCTCCAGGAGTTTCTTTGATATGGTGATTATTCAGGTGACGGAGAATCTCCTCCCGCCTGACCAGGGCTTTGTGGAGGTGGAGGTGGAGGTGGTGGTGGTGGTGGTGGTGGTGGTTGTTGATGTTGTGGTGCAGTCTTGGTGGTCGACTGCACCTGGGGGGAGGACGATGTGTCACATGGACCCACAGGTGGAGGAGAATATCTACGTCACATGGACCCACAGGTGGAGGAGAATATCTACGTCACATGGACCAACAGGTGGAGGAGAATATCTACGTCACATGGACCCACAGGTGGAGGAGAATATCTACGTCACATGGACCCACAGGTGGAGGAGAATATCTACGTCACATGGACCCACAGGTGGAGGAGAATATCTACGTCACATGGACCCACAGGTGGAGGAGAATATCTACGTCACATGGACCCACAGGTGGAGGAGAATATCTACGTCACATGGACCCACAGGTGGAGGAGAATATCTACGTCACATGGACCAACAGGTGGACAATATCTACGTCACATGGACCAACAGGGTGGAGGACGATGTCTACATCACATGGACCAACAGGGTGGAGGACGATGTCTACATCACATGGACCAACAGGGTGGAGGACGATATCTACGTCACATGGATCCTTGCAGACCCAGCAGACAGGGAAAGTATGACTTTTGTCTTCAAGCTGTTGCAGGTGACGTAGCATCGAGGTGGAGGCTCTGCCTGGACTCTGTCCACACCCTAACCCCCCCCAAAGAGACCCTCTGCTACCCAGAAGCCCCTGGCTGCGCCGTTGATGGGCGGAGTCAAGGCTGACGTGGGTTTGTGGGAGACGTGCTTGGCAGCGTGTGGTGAAGGCCGATTCTTCTTCCAGCTCTCCAACTGAACTCTGCTGCTGCTGCACTGTGGAAACTAAGGAGCACTCATCCCGGAATCATGTTCAGCTTGGAGCCTCGCTGCTGTAGGAGCTCCACAGCTCCTGAACACGTCAGAGGGCGGAGTTACGTGGTGCACCTGAAGGCATCACTCAGCTCCTGCAGTTAAAACCAGACCAACATGGCGGCTCAGACACAAACTGTCTTATTAGTGAAACAGTTCAGAGGAACGTTTTGATCATTGGAAGCTGCAGTTGAAAAGTTGAAACGCTGCTTCCCTGATGTGGGGGGCGTGGCCTGCTGTGGGGGCGTGGCCTGCTGTGAGAGACATGCCTGCACTGCATGGACCCACAAGACCTGATCCACTGTATGGACTGGGGTGGGCCGGGGGGGGCAGCTTGGGTAAACACTGTTGTTGAATGTTTAAACACCTGCGCGTGTGTGTGTGTGTGTGTGTGTGTGTGTGTGTGTGTGTGTGTGTGTGTGTGTGTGTGTGTGTGTGTGTGTGTGTGTGTGTGTGTGTGTGTGTGTGTGTGTGTGTGTGTGTGTGTGTGTGTGTGTGTGTGTGTGTGTGTGTGTGTGTGTGTGTGTGTGTGTGTGTGTGTGTGTTCCCACATCTGATGGTGACATTCAAAGTGTTGACTTGTAGCATTTCTACCTGCAGTTACAGTACACACACACACACACACACACACACACACACACACACACACACACACACACACACACACACACACACAAACCTTTCCCATTGCAGTGGTTGTTTGATGTTCCACTCAGAGCGTCTTTGTGTCTTTAATCTGCTCTGTACACCTGATGAAAGACACACACACACACACACACACACACACACACACACACACACACACCCCTACCTCCATTGAGTCATGGGTGTCTGAAGTAACAGACGGCCTCGTTCTCTCTTCCTATATTCTAGATTACAAACCGAATTCTGGCTTTGCTGATAAACTAATTTGATAATCTGCAGTAGATTTAATCCACTGGTTGTGCACTGACCTTGGTTTTACTCAGGGTTGTGGAAGTAAAGCCTGTAAAACCAATGAAAACGATTAATGAAGTGAAAAAACCTCACTTACTAAAAATAGCATTTTTATGTATTTTTATATAAGCTATTCAGTGTTTTGGTTCTTAAGTCCTTAAATGACTGTTAAATGATGTTTTGCAGAATTGTCTTTGATTATACCAGTAGATACTATTTTCCTATTAAAAAAAAGTCTTAAGTATTATTTGAATTCTATCATATTTTGTGTTGTATTAATTTAGCTTTCATGAGAAAAGCAAGTCAAAATCCAGGAGTTTTTTTACGGTGCAAGAGTTGTTTATGTTTACATTATTTGCACAACTTGTATAAATGAAAATATGTTCAGAAAGGTTTTTAAGCCACATGTTGCTCGTCTTCACAAGTGGCTGTCTGTCGTCCGGAAAACCAAAAACCAAGGGGCCCGAACAGGAGCCTCGGAGTCCTGGCTTTAGGCAGGAACTGGTGTTTTGGGTGTCCAGCCAAACATTCTGGGTGTCCAGGATGTATCTGGTCAGAGACCAGTGTGTGGGGGTGTGGCGGTGGTGTCCCGGTTCCACTTGTACTCCAAACTTCACTACCTGTACTTGTTTCCCCCCTGTAGTTTGACGCTGCTTCTCTCTGCAGCCTGAACTGAGCAGCTCTGAAGTGTGAACTAGTTCCTCTTCTCCTCTCATGAGTTCTTAGTTCTCTCAGAACTCCTCCAGCTCAGTCCGTCTGTCACACTGGATCACTGCTGAGGGAACAAGCGTCACTCTCAATACTTGGACAGTTTGGAAATGAAAGATTAGATAGATCAAAGGCCTATAGAGTTAAAAGCACCTGTGGATTCTGCAGATAGAATTCCTCAACTTCTTGGAAGCTAAATTCTTCTAAATTCATCAGGATGAGTCAGAATGAAGAACCAATCAGAGGCCGTCTTTCAAAACGTATAAACCACATGGTATGAACTGACCAATCACGTTGCTCGTTGCTGGACGTAATACAAACAGGAAGTCTCGAGATGATAATTCACTATATTTTGGTGAAGAAAGATGAATTTAGACCATACGGTGACAAGTCGTGAGGATGTTCTAGACAGATCTAGAGGATTTGAGCAACACGTCTGATGTCTTCAGCCGTCTTTTCTGAGCATTGAGCGTCCAGATGACGGCTGAGCCATGCTTGGACCTTGGAGCACAGCGTAGCTTCCAGCCGACGCACTTCCTGCTTTTTATTTTCCAGAACATTCAGACAAAGTGCGCTGGAGGAGCACTGCTGTCTGTAGCTCCCCCTGGTGGAGGGAGGCAGCGTGACAGTTGAGCTGCACTTGGCGTACAAGACGCCCGACGTGAATTCAACCCAACTCTGAATGTTTCTAGACAAGAAGTTTCATATTTCCTGGTTTTGATGAGTTCTGCACCGGAAACCTTCTACTTCTCCGCCACTTTGTGACAAACTGAGCTACTGACCTGAGCCTGTCGGTACTTTTCACGTTCCCATCTGCTGGACAAAGGAATGTCTGTCCACACAGTGAGGGTCCTTCTAAAAGATTAATGTCCAGTTAATTCAAGCTGTCGTAGTCGACATGATTTCAGTTTAATGGATTCCATCCTCTCTCCTCCTCTGAAGTAAAGAACATTCTTCTTCATCTGACATTTCTCCAGGCCTTCGGTGTGGAAACAATGATGTGATTATATTTGTTCTTCCTCTAATGAATTAATAACAAAACCTAGAGGCACAGAATCACATGGTGAAGATGCACATCCAGCCATAATCAGATATTACCTCGGGGAGACCTTTGTCACAGTGATGGCAGCAGGTGACACATGCATCATCTATTTCCGCTTTAGCTGCCAATTACAGGTCCGTTCTGAATGTGTGTGTCAGCAGCTGATCGCCCGGACACACACACACACACACACACACACACACACACACACACACACACACACACACACACACACACACACACACACACACACACACACACACACACCCAGGACACGAGAGGCTGTTTGTTTCTAATATCCATTCTCGCGATCGATCCAGCCCACAAGAACGTGGCTGGAGCGGCGGCGGCGTGCCTGACCGGCCGGGCGGCGGCCACATTACCACGCCACGCCGCGCTCGGGGGGGGATGTGGGACTCGCCACCTTGTCGGCGTCTTTCATTAAAGGAGAAATGAGCAGGTTGAAGCTCGTCACTGCAGATAATCTCCTGTCTGAAGGTACCGACCTGCAGACTGTCGGCTCAGGACAGGACTTCACTTGATGAACGGAATGTTTTGGTATTTCTCTTTATATATATATATATAGTTCACTTCACTTTGGACTCGATTCCATATTTATATAGTTCTATAGCTTCAGTCTTCTCCAAAAATATTCATTCCTCCACGTCTTGACATGAAATCTTGGTTTTAATCTCCACTTTTTCCTTTTCGTGAGGATTTCTTCTAAAACATGGTCGCGGTGAAAGGAAAGGTGAAGAAACCAACGTGTGAAATGTTTCACATTATCATGTTCGATGTCTGAGGTGGAAAAGAACCTGAAAGCCTCAGTCCAACTTCTACACACTCCAATCTGATCGGTCCGAACTAAACTGCGGCGTTTCATGGTTTTCCTGCTTTCGTTTTCAAAATGACGTGCGTTTCCACATAAACGGCAGACATGTTAAACCATGTAGTTCTCATGTTGGTCCGCCAGTTGGTTCTGTTGCTACCGTAGATATGAAACACTAGATGCCTCATGGCCCTGCCTGTGACGTGTCTCCAGCGCCGCCATCTTGGGGTGATCTCCCGCTCATGCTAAACATGAAGATGCTAGGCCAGATCATCCACAACAACGCCTGGAGCGCAGCTGCTGGTAGACTGTATCTAGTGTTTATACATCTATGGTTGTGAGTTTTAGTACTGAATACACACAAACCCCTTACTTCATGCTTCTTTGAATGTGTTTGAGATGTCAAATGAAAACGTCTCACTGCATGTCCTCTCCTCCGTCCACACGAGCTGAAACCATCTTTCTCTGGTCTTTCTTAAAAGACCTGTTGTCCAACAGTCACCATGAACACGGCTCAAAGTGATGTCGTACATATGATTGGTGAAAACATGGACCGTTGTGTTGTGGGCGGGGCCTCCGTTTGGCTGTGATGCTAATGCGGCTAGCTACAGGTGATCCGTGTTGGGACAGCAACTCAGACGGAGCAACACGTTGCAAACAAACTTAGCAGTTACCTCTCTGTCTGTCCTCTGAGTGTCTGTCCTCTGAGTGTCTGTCCTCTGAGTGTCTGTCCTCTGAGTGTCTGTCCTCTGTCCGTCCTCTGAGTGTCTGTCCTCTGTCCGTCCTCTGAGTGTCTGTCCTCTGAGTGTCTGTCCTCTGAGTGTCTGTCCTCTGAGTGTCCGTCCTCTGAGTGTCCGTCCTCTGAGTGTCTGTCCTCTGTCCGTCCTCTAAGTGTCCATCCTCTGAGTGTCTGTCCTCTGCCCGTCCTCTGAGTGTCTGTCCTCTAAGTGTCCGTCCCCTGAGTGTCCGACCTCTGAGTGTCTGTCCTCTGTCCGTCCTCTGAGTGTCCGTCCTCTGAGTGTCCGTCCTCTGTCCGTCCTCTAACTGTCCGTCCTCTGAGTGTCTGTCCTCTGTCCGTCCTCTGTGTGTCTGTCCTGTGTCCGTCCTCTGAGTGTCTGTCCTCTGTCCGTCCTCTGAGTGTCTGTCCTCTGAGTGCCTGTCCTCTGTCCGTCCTCTGAGTGTCCGTCCTCTGAGTGTCTGTCCTCTGAGTGTCTGTCCTATGTCCGTCCTCTGAGTGTCTGTCCTCTGAGTGTCCGTCCTCTGTCCGTCCTCTGAGTGTCTGTCCTCTGAGTGTCTGTCCTCTGTCCGTCCTCTGAGTGTCTGTCCTCTGAGTGTCTGTCTTCTGAGTGTCCGTCCTCTGAGTGTCCGTCTTCTGTCCGTCCTCTAAGTGTCTGTCCTCTGTCCGTCCTCTAAGTGTCCGTCCTCTGAGTGTCTGTCCTCTGTCCGTCCTCTGAGTGTCCGTCCTCTGAGTGTCCGTCCTCTGTCCATCCTCTAAGTGTCCGTCCTCTGAGTGTCTGTCCTCTGTCCGTCCTCTGAGTGTCTGTCCTCTGTCCGTCCTCTAAGTGTCCGTCCTCTAAGTGTCCGTCCTCTGAGTGTCTGTCCTCTGTCCATCATCTCTCTGTCTGTTCTTTGTCCTCTGTTCTCTCTGTCCAAACTCTGAGTGTCCATCCTCTTTGTCTGTCCTAGCTATTCTCTGTCTGTCCCCCCATCTCTTTCCTCTCTCTGTCCTCTGTTTGTCTGTCCTCTCTGCCCATCCTCTGAATGTCCATCCCCTCTGTCTGCCCTCTGTCCATCCTCTGTCTGTCCTCTGTCCTCTGTCCATCCCCTCTGTCCCAGGCAGTCTCAGCTGACGTGCTGGGTTCCGTCTGGTTTTCCTCTGCTGTCTTCCTCTGATCCAGACTGATGTTACAACCAGATTATATAGAACTTCTTCTTCTGCTGCACAAAAATGACATTATGTGGGACGTTCTGGACGAGCAAACCCAATCAAGAGTTTATTCTCAACTGGCCAGAGGACAAGTTTTAGTGATGAGCGAGCTTTGCCACGGAGCTCTCTTCTGATCGGATTCCCAGTAATGTGGATGCTTTGAATAAACTCCAGTGTAACCTGTGAGCTGATCTGCCAGATTTATTTTTTCAAGCACCATGGCCCCACAATGGGTCTTCATTGAATCCATCTTCGTCTTTGTTGTTTGACTGACGAATTCACTTTCACTCCCATTTTTATGTAACTTGATGCTCGACTCTTCACCTCGTATCATGAAGGTTTTTCTCCCACCCTTGTCTTTATCACACTTTTAACTGAAATTATTTTAATGAAGTTTAAATATAGTTCATGTTTGTTGTTTGAACACAGTGTGTTTGAAACCACTGAGTGTAATCCTGCTTTCCTCCATGAGGAGAGGTCTGAAGGCAGCTGCTTGGGAAGTCCAGCCTTGTTTACTGAAATCAGGCGAGAGAATGTGGAAATGTGAGTGGATGTGTGGCGGTGAGACGGCGGTGAAGTGGTGAGACGACGGTACAGTGGTGAGACGGCGGTGAAGTGGTGAGACAGTGGTGAGACGGCGGTGAAGTGGTGAGACAGTGGTGAGACGGCGGTGAAGTGGTGAGACAGTGGTGAGACGGCGGTGAAGTGGTGAGACGGCGGTGAAGTGGTGAGACGGCGGTGAAGTGGTGAGACAGTGGTGAGACGACGGTGATGTGGTGAGACGGCGGTGAAGTGGTGAGACAGTGGTGAGACGGCGGTGAAGTGGTGAGAAAGTGGTGAGACGGCGGTGAAGTGGTGAGACAGTGGTGAGACGGCGGTGAAGTGGTGAGACGACGGTACAGTGGTGAGACGGCGGTGAAGTGGTGAGACAGTGGTGAGACGGCGGTGAAGTGGTGAGACAGTGGTGAGACGGCGGTGAAGTGGTGAGACGGCGGTGAAGTGGTGAGACGGCGGTGAAGTGGTGAGACGACGGTGATGTGGTGAGACGGCGGTGAAGTGGTGAGACAGTGGTGAGACGGCGGTAAAGTGGTGAGGAAGTGGTGAGACGGCGGTGAAGTGGTGAGACAGTGGTGAGACGGCGGTGAAGTGGTGAGACGACGGTACAGTGGTGAGACGGCGGTGAAGTGGTGAGACAGTGGTGAGACGGCGGTGAAGTGGTGAGACAGTGGTGAGACGGCGGTGAAGTGGTGAGACAGTGGTGAGACGGCGGTGAAGTGGTGAGACAGTGGTGAGACGGCGGTGAAGTGGTGAGACGGCGGTGAAGTGGTGAGACAGTGGTGAGACGACGGTGATGTGGTGAGACGGCGGTGAAGTGGTGAGACAGTGGTGAGATGGCGGTGAAGTGGTGAGGAAGTGGTGAGACGGCGGTGAAGTGGTGAGACAGTGGTGAGACGGCGGTGAAGTGGTGAGACGGCGGTGAAGTGGTGAGACGGCGGTGAAGTGGTGAGACAGTGGTGAGACGGCGGTGAAGTGGTGAGACGGCGGTGAAGTGGTGAGACAGTGGTGAGACGACGGTGATGTGGTGAGACGGCGGTGAAGTGGTGAGACAGTGGTGAGACGGCGGTGAAGTGGTGAGACAGTGGTGAGACGACAGTGAAGTGGTGAGACGGCGGTGAAGTGGTGAGACAGTGGTGAGACGGCGGTGAAGTGGTGAGACGGCGGTGAAGTGGTGAGACGACGGTGAAGTGGTGAGACGGCGGTGAAGTGGTGAGACAGTGGCGAGACGACGGTGAAGTGGTGAGACGGCGGTGAAGTGGTGAGACGACGGTGAAGTGGTGAGACGGCGGTGAAGTGGTGAGACGACGGTGAAGTGGTGAGACGGCGGTGAAGTGGTGAGACAGTGGTGAGACGGCGGTGAAGTGGTGAGACGGCGGTGAAGTGGTGAGACAGTGGCGAGACGACGGTGAAGTGGTGACAGTGGTGAGACGGCGGTGAAGTGGTGAGACGACGGTGAAGTGGTGAGACGGCGGTGAAGTGGTGAGACAGTGGTGAGACGGCGGTGAAGTGGTGAGACAGTGGTGAGACGGCGGTGAAGTGGTGAGACAGTGGTGAGACGGCGGTGAAGTGGTGAGACGGCGGTAAAGTGGTGAGACAGTGGTGAGACGACGGTGATGTGGTGAGACGGCGGTGAAGTGGTGAGACAGTGGTGAGACGGCGGTGAAGTGGTGAGAAAGTGGTGAGACGGCGGTGAAGTGGTGAGACAGTGGTGAGACGGCGGTGAAGTGGTGAGACGACGGTACAGTGGTGAGACGGCGGTGAAGTGGTGAGACAGTGGTGAGACGGCGGTGAAGTGGTGAGACAGTGGTGAGACGGCGGTGAAGTGGTGAGACGGCGGTGAAGTGGTGAGACGGCGGTGAAGTGGTGAGACGACGGTGATGTGGTGAGACGGCGGTGAAGTGGTGAGACAGTGGTGAGACGGCGGTAAAGTGGTGAGGAAGTGGTGAGACGGCGGTGAAGTGGTGAGACAGTGGTGAGACGGCGGTGAAGTGGTGAGACGACGGTACAGTGGTGAGACGGCGGTGAAGTGGTGAGACAGTGGTGAGACGGCGGTGAAGTGGTGAGACAGTGGTGAGACGGCGGTGAAGTGGTGAGACAGTGGTGAGACGGCGGTGAAGTGGTGAGACAGTGGTGAGACGGCGGTGAAGTGGTGAGACGGCGGTGAAGTGGTGAGACGACGGTGATGTGGTGAGACGGCGGTGAAGTGGTGAGACAGTGGTGAGATGGCGGTGAAGTGGTGAGGAAGTGGTGAGACGGCGGTGAAGTGGTGAGACAGTGGTGAGACGGCGGTGAAGTGGTGAGACGGCGGTGAAGTGGTGAGACGGCGGTGAAGTGGTGAGACAGTGGTGAGACGGCGGTGAAGTGGTGAGACGGCGGTGAAGTGGTGAGACAGTGGTGAGACGACGGTGATGTGGTGAGACGGCGGTGAAGTGGTGAGACAGTGGTGAGACGGCGGTGAAGTGGTGAGACAGTGGTGAGACGACAGTGAAGTGGTGAGACGGCGGTGAAGTGGTGAGACAGTGGTGAGACGGCGGTGAAGTGGTGAGACGGCGGTGAAGTGGTGAGACGACGGTGAAGTGGTGAGACGGCGGTGAAGTGGTGAGACAGTGGCGAGACGACGGTGAAGTGGTGAGACGGCGGTGAAGTGGTGAGACGACGGTGAAGTGGTGAGACGGCGGTGAAGTGGTGAGACGACGGTGAAGTGGTGAGACGGCGGTGAAGTGGTGAGACAGTGGTGAGACGGCGGTGAAGTGGTGAGACGGCGGTGAAGTGGTGAGACAGTGGCGAGACGACGGTGAAGTGGTGACAGTGGTGAGACGGCGGTGAAGTGGTGAGACGGCGGTGAAGTGGTGAGACAGTGGCGAGACGACTGTGAAGTGGTGAGATGGCGGTGAAGTGGTGAGACGGCGGTGAAGTGGTGAGACAGTGGCGAGACGGCGGTGAAGTGGTGAGACAGTGGCGAGACGACGGTGAAGTGGTGAGACGACGGTGAAGTGGTGAGACGACGGTGAAGTGAGACGGCGGTGAAGTGGTGAGACGGCGGTGAAGTGGTGAGACGGCGGTGAAGTGGTGAGGAAGTGGTGAGACAGTGGTGAGACGACAGTGAAGTGGTGAGACGGCGGTGAAGTGGTGAGACAGTGGTGAGACGGCGGTGAAGTGGTGAGACGGCGGTGAAGTGGTGAGACAGTGGTGAGACGACGGTGATGTGGTGAGACGGCGGTGAAGTGGTGAGACAGTGGTGAGACGGCGGTGAAGTGGTGAGACAGTGGTGAGACGACGGTGAAGTGGTGAGACGGCGGTGAAGTGGTGAGACAGTGGTGAGACGGCGGTGAAGTGGTGAGACGGCGGTGAAGTGGTGAGACAGTGGTGAGACGGCGGTGAAGTGGTGAGACGGCGGTGAAGTGGTGAGACGACGGTGAAGTGGTGAGACGGCGGTGAAGTGGTGAGACGGCGGTGAAGTGGTGAGACAGTGGCGAGACGACGGTGAAGTGGTGAGACGGCGGTGAAGTGGTGAGACGACGGTGAAGTGGTGAGACGGCGGTGAAGTGGTGAGACGACGGTGAAGTGGTGAGACGGCGGTGAAGTGGTGAGACAGTGGTGAGACGGCGGTGAAGTGGTGAGACAGTGGCGAGACGACGGTGAAGTGGTGAGACGGCGGTGAAGTGGTGAGACAGTGGCGAGACGACGGTGAAGTGGTGACAGTGGTGAGACGGCGGTGAAGTGGTGAGACGGCGGTGAAGTGGTGAGACAGTGGCGAGACGACGGTGAAGTGGTGAGACGACGGTGAAGTGGTGAGACGACGGTGAAGTGAGACGGCGGTGAAGTGGTGAGACGGCGGTGAAGTGGTGAGACGGCGGCAGCTGACTGAGGACGAGACGAGCTCCAGATAAGAGCCGGTGCTCAAATGCCAGAGTGATAAGAAGCGAAGCTGCTCGCTCTCCAGGATTTAGTCGTCATTTAATCAACCAGGATGATGTAACATCATGACCGATCATTATTTTCAACGGCGGCACAATGACAGCGCCACAAAAAGGAGCATGTGGGCGCCTCAGCCGCTGTCGTGTTCATACAAGTGCAAATTAGGCAAAACACCTTTTTGTTCGCCTGCGTCTCCATAACAACTCCTTTGTTCTTCAAGCTTTTGAAACCTGCTTCCTTTGATTGAAAACACACACACACCGAGCAGCAGCCCACTTCCACACACTCCAAAATCTACATCTGAGCAGCTTTACACACTCAGCAGCCACAACATTATGAACAGCTGGATGATCACCAGTCATCAACTCACACAAACCGTTTTTTGACGAGTCAAAAAAAGGAAAGGAAAAGGAAAATGGTAGCGATTCGTTTCAAATGTATTACAAATGTCGTCCTTGAAACATCACGTGTGTATTTAGGTCCATTTGAAGCCTTTAATCACACTCTTCAGCAGCTCTATCACATTTTACAATCTGCTGAAGTGCGAGGCTCATTGCTCCCTGCAGGACTCTGGAGGTTAGCATTAGCATTGTGACTGCAGGACTCTGGAGGTTAGCATTTAGCATTAGCATTGTGACTGCAGGGCTCTGGAGGTTAGCATTAGCATTGTGACTGCAGGGCTCTGGAGGTTAGCATTTTGCATTAGCATTGTGACTGCAGGATTCTGAAGGTTAGCATTTAGCATTAGCATTGTGACTGCAGGACTCTGGAGGTTAGCATTTAGCATTAGCATTGTGACTGCAGGGCTCTGGAGGTTAGCATTTAGCATTAGCATTGTGACTGCAGGACTCTGGAGGTTAGCATTTAGCATTAGCATTGTGACTGCAGGGCTCTGGAGGTTAGCATTTAGCATTAGCATTGTGACTGCAGGGCTCTGGAGGTTAGCATTAGCATTGTGACTGCAGGGCTCTGGAGGTTAGCATTTTGCATTAGCATTGTGACTGCAGGATTCTGGAGGTTAGCATTTAGCATTAGCATTGTGACTTCAGGATTCTGGAGGTTAGGACTTGACATTTTTGATGGATTTTTTCATCAATACTTTTTGTAAAAAGTATTGTACAAAGCTGTGAAACAGAAACACTCAAGAGTTCGAACTGGAGAAAGGCTCCAGTTTATTTTAGTCCGGACTGGAGAAAGACTCCAGTTTATTTTAGTCCGGACTGGAGAAAGACTCCAGTTTATTTTAGTCCGGACTGGAGAAAGACTCCAGTTTATTTTAGTCCGGACTGGAGAAAGACTCCAGTTTATTTTAGTCCGGACTGGAGAAAGGCTCCAGTTTATTTTAGTCCGGACTGGAGAAAGGCTCCAGTTTATTTTAGTCCAGACTGGAGAAAGACTCCAGTTTATTTTAGTCCAGACTGGAGAAAGACTCCAGTTTATTTTAGTCCAGACTGGAGAAAGACTCCAGTTTATTTTAGTCCGGACTGGAGAAAGACTCCAGTTTATTTTAGTCCGGACTGGAGAAAGGCTCCAGTTTATTTTAGTCCGGACTGGAGAAAGGCTCCAGTTTATTTTAGTCCAGACTGGAGAAAGACTCCAGTTTATTTTAGTCCGGACTGGAGAAAGGCTCCAGTTTATTTTAGTCCAGACTGGAGAAAGACTCCAGTTTATTTTAGTCCGGACTGGAGAAAGGCTCCAGTTTATTTTAGTCCGGACTGGAGAAAGACTCCAGTTTATTTTAGTCCGGACTGGAGAAAGACTCCAGTTTATTTTAGTCCGGACTGGAGAAAGGCTCCAGTTTATTTTAGTCCAGACTGGAGAAAGACTCCAGTTTATTTTAGTCCGGACTGGAGAAAGGCTCCAGTTTATTTTAGTCCGGACTGGAGAAAGACTCCAGTTTATTTTAGTCCGGACTGGAGAAAGACTCCAGTTTATTTTAGTCCAGACTGTAGAAAGACTCCGGAGTTCGAAGGAAGGAAGAGTGTTTCTGATAAACCTCAGTATTTATACCTCAAACAATCTTTTCACATCTCACGGACGCCTGTGTTTTCTGATATCAATTCAACATGAATTCAATTTCCTCCCCGAGTAATGAAACTACAGAATAACCATGAAATTCAGATTTTAAAATGTATTTTGAAAAGATTGCCTGACGACTACTTCTTGGTAAAGACTCCCCCCCCCCCCCCCCCCCCCCCCCCGCTCAAGTTTCCAGTGTTTCTGAGAAAAAGAGGCAGCCTTAATAGAATGAGCTGAGGAGCATCCAGATGTGTGTGCCAGCCTGACAACATGTACTCCAGGACATGGCCACACCTGAGAGCCCCCGTCACCTCCAGCCCTGCTAATGGGACGTGGCAGGGAATTGCTCGACGCTTGCCTTGCAGCGACTCGTACCCTATAACCATACACAAATCGATTTGACATGTGGTATTAGATCAAATTACTGAGCAGCGCAGTGACGGAGAAAAGACCTGGCCTGCTCCGTGGGTGGGGGGGGGGGGGGGGGGGGGGGGCTCACTGTTAGCCTGCTGATGCAATCCCCCGCGTGACGATTAGCAGGAGCGCACTTTGTTCCATGTCCTAATGTCATTTCTCTCCCAGACGGACACACAAACGGTTTTCTGTCAGAATGGACTGCACTTTGACGCAGCGACTTGGTTCTCACGATCAGTGGGTCTGAAGGTTTGCTCTGCTAGGACCTCGCTGGCGAGCTGCTACAATCCTTCTAGCCTTCATGTGTACAAAACATCCTGGATTAAGATTAGTGCTTTCACTGTGTGGACCTGTCCTCACCTGTCCAGGTGTACCTGTCTACAGTCAGCCGGGGTCGGCTCCAGCTAGCCCTGACCTGGGTAGAACTGCTCGGGGGAAACGCTACATTGGCAAAGATGCTCCGACGAATTCATGGTTTCACTGGAAATGGTGGGATTAGGGTCATTTTTAACTGAATTACATGGCAAAGTATCACTGGGCATTAAGTCACATGCTATTTTGTTGTTTGCCTGGTCAAGCGACATCAATTCAAGAGATTTCTCTGACGTGTACCATCTGTGACCACCAGATGTCACTGCGTGACAACAGAGTGCTGCAGTCGTGGAGATTTTCTAAAGCTAATTTGTTTTTTTGTATCCGAGTGCTGAAACGGATGCTCCTTAAAACCACTGGAAACCTCAGCAAATCAAACTGTTTGGGACTACTTTCAGTGGCGGATGAATCCACGGCCGCTGAAAGAGGAATTTGAACAATACGAGTGCAAAATAAAGTGTCTGAGACTCCTTTCATCAAGTGAGTTGGAGAGTGGGCTCCCGTTGTGTGTGTGAGGGCTCCAGTGTGCAACAGGAAGTGTAATGGCAGCCTTTTATCACAATAAGTGTTCTATTGAGGCCATCAAAGGCAGGCTGGTCTGGTTTCTGTCCTGCAGCGACAGCAGAGCGGCGCGAGCTGCCATTTGAACATATTAACCTTTCATTTGTTTTGCGTGGCAGTGCAGATAAAAGAGGAGCAGCCTCCTCCAGAGATGCTGAAATGCTCCACGTACATGCAGCCGCTTCGTCGCTCCTCTTCTGCTCAGAGACCAGAGAGCTGCTGGTCGTCTCGCTCGATGCTAACCGGGTTAGCTGCTGCTGCTGCTGCGCTGCCCGAGAGGAAGACAAACACCACAATTAAAGTCTGTACCCAGCAAGTGTTTCAGAGACAACGCTCTCCACTCAGGTGCTCAGATTGAAGAACCTCCGTCAGCCAACTGTGGCCGACGGCCCGAGTGAGTCAGGAGACACCACCTGCCCTGTGTGGAGGCAGGCTGCGTTATCCCGTCTGGACTTGATTCATGACAATACCAGGTCCCGTCATATTTGGAAACCTGCTTATCCAGATCTTCCCCTTCCTTCTCTCGCAGTGTGTGAAATGATAAAGTAATAAAGCAGATAAGCAGGAGAGCAGCCGCCTTATCACTGCACCTCTGTGTGCAATGCAATAAAGTGGTGTGTGTGTGTGTGTGTGTGTGTGTGTGTGTGTGTGTGTGTGTGTGTGTGTGTGTGTGTGTGTGTGTGTGTGTGTGTGTGTGTGTGTGTGTGTGTGTGTGTGTGAGACCAGAATAGACTTGGTGCTCGTCTCTGAATCCATCAATGACACGCTGCGGATGCCCCTCATGCTGCCCCTCATGCTGCCCCTCATGCTGCCCCTCATGCTGCCCCTCATGCTGCCCCTCATGCTGCCGATGCCCCTCATGCTGCCGATGCCCCTCATGCTGCCGATGCCCCTCATGCTGCTGATACCCCCCTTGCTGCCCCTCACGCTGCCGATGCCCCTTGCTTGTTCAGACTGAGTATGACGGCACACGAGGGTTTCCCTGTCATCATTTGCTTGCTGGCAAAAGGAATATCTCAGGTCTTATTCAAGAGTGATGATGGAGGGATAGAGGAGTGATGGTGGAGGGATAGAGGAGTGATGGAGGGATGGTGGAGGGATAGAGGAGTGATGGAGGGATGGTGGAGGGATAGAGGAGTGATGGAGGGATGGTGGAGGGATAGAGGAGTGATGGAGGGATGGTGGAGGGATAGAGGAGTGATGGAGGGATAGAGGAGTGATGGAGGGATAGAGGAGTGATGGAGGGATAGAGGAGTGATGGAGGGATGTCGTTTCAGTTGAAGTTGTTTTTATGTGTTGAATTCGAGTGTTTTTACTTTGAATACGTTCTGTTGATGATCTGAATGTTGACGGAAGTGAAAATTTCAAAATGGCAAATTTCGACAGATTCCCGAGAAATGACGCGACGCTATCCAATCAGAATGCAGGTTTTCCAGGTCACTGACCAGAATGTGGAACACGAATAGGGAAGAAAATGGCGGCCGCGATCGGCGTCAAGCGTTTCCTACGCTATCATCTCCTTCACGCGAGAATCTGGTGGTCACGCTCTCGGGGTGAGAATCATGTGAAGCCTTGCAGACGTGATCTTCACTCCTGTTGGCTTTGACACAAGAACACCTCATGAATCCAGACCTCCTTCTTCCTGGCTCTTATTTCATGTTCTCATCTGAAGGCTTTCATTTGGAAAGGAAACCCCAGTCGCTTTTATTTTGGTCTCGCTTGCTGTTGCCTGGATGACACATTACTTCCAGTCATTTCCACTAAATCACAAGTCGCCTCTCCAGTTCTTATGGTGAATTATTGGTTTTGTTTTAAGATGAAAATGTCCCATCGGGGCTGTTTAATGAAAAGCACACATCAGTGAAGTGCAGGATTTCTTCTCATCCACTGGCTTGATTCCAGTCAAACGTTGCACGCCTGCATCAGTGAGCTGAGGTTTCCAGATGTTTCCAACTTCCATTTTGACAGAACCAGCCATCAGCTGTGTGAATAAACTTTCAATATCCTGCTTCATATCTGCTCTCCTCTGTGTATCTTATCTTCATCTCAAGATAAACTTCATTCCTTCGTAAAAGAAGACATTAATAAGGACGGCGCTCTGAACAAAACCAAAACTGAAAATCTGGCCGAATAATGAAGAAAAAGAAAGATGGAGGCTTGTAACGATGGTCCGTGATGTGATTTAAATGTGATGAAGTGTCGTGATGCTGACTGAGGTCACATAAACTATCTGACTGACAATTACTCCTTAAAGATGTTTTGAAACAAGTCATGAACATCAGCCTCAGTGTTCTTGTTCTCCAGGGCCTGTAATACACCTGGTCTAACATACCAGGATCTGTTTCCTGGTCTAACATACCAGGATCTGTTTCCTGGTCTAACATACCAGGATCTGTTACCTGGATTAACATACCAGGATCTCTGTTGCCTGGATTAACATACCAGGATCTCTGTTGCCTGGATTAACATACCAGGATCTGTTTCCTGGATTAACATACCAGGATCTCTCTGTTGCCTGGATTAACATACCAGGATCTGTTACCTGGATTAACATACCAGGATCTCTGTTACCTGGATTAACATACCAGGATATGTTTCCTGGATTAACATACCAGGATATGTTTCCTGAATCAACATACCAGGATCTCTGTTTCCTGAATCAACATACCAGGATCTCTGTTTCCTGGATTAACATACCAGGATCTCTGTTTCCTGGATTAACATACCAGGATCTCTGTTTCCTGGATTAACATACCAGGATATGTTTCCTGGATTAACATACCAGGATATGTTTCCTGGATTAACATACCAGGATCTCTGTTTCCTGGATTAACATACCAGGATATGTTTCCTGGATTAACATACCAGGATATGTTTCCTGGATTAACATACCAGGATCTCTGTTTCCTGGATTAACATACTAGGATATGTTTCCTGGATTAACATACCAGGATATGTTTCCTGGATTAACATACCAGGATCTCTGTTTCCTGGATTAACATACCAGGATATGTTTCCTGGATTAACATACCAGGATCTCTGTTTCCTGGATTAACATACCAGGATATGTTTCCTGGATTAACATACCAGGATCTCTGTTTCCTGGATTAACATACCAGGATATGTTTCCTGGATTAACATACCAGGATCTCTGTTTTCTGGATTAACATACTAGGATATGTTTCCTGGATTAACATACCAGGATATGTTTCCTGGATTAACATACCAGGATATGTTTCCTGGATTAACATACTAGGATATGTTTCCTGGATTAACATACCAGGATCTCTGTTTCCTGGATTAACATACCAGGATATGTTTCCTGGATTAACATACCAGGATCTGTTTCCTGGATTAACATACTAGGATATGTTTCCTGGATTAACATACCAGGATATGTTTCCTGGATTAACTAATCCAGAGATTGTGGATCTGATCAGCATTAACAGGTTATCAAGTCACTAGTTCAACCAGAGTTTCCCTCCAGGATCAAAGCGTTGACATGAAAGGGGTGGAGCTTGCAGCGTGTGACCAATCACAGAGGGAGAAACCCTGCAGAGCAGCTGACTTTACCATAGAGGAGCAGTTAATCTGAGATTATGAAGAATCCAAGCAGAACCTTCCTGACTTGGTGAGATGAGAACACATGAATTGAGGGACAATAGAAGGACTCACTTTCACTTGGTTCCAGCAGAACTTCTTCACTTTACATTTCACCTCCACTGGTTTGGAGGCGGAGTTTCCTCCGTGTGACTGTTTCCTGTTGGAATAGGAATTCATCGCCGTGACGACAGGAGTTGTGCTTCCATGAATTCCTGTTGGTGCAGTTGTGTCAGCATGAGCATTATTATGAAGCTCATGATTCCAGATCAGCCTTCGTGGAGCCAAACAGAGTTGGAACATCGTTCAAAGAGACCAGGATTGATTGATTCTGTCAAAATCCTGGTTCTCAATACTTTCTCCTCTCCTCTCCTCTCTCCTCCTCTCCTCTCCTCCTCTCCTCTCTCCTCCTCTCCTCTTTCCTCCTCTCTCCTCCTCTCCTCTCCTCTCCTCTTTCCTCCTCTCCTCCCCTCTCCTCTCTCCTCCTCTCCTCTTTCCTCCTCTCTCCTCCTCTCCTCTCCTCTCCTCTTTCCTCCTCTCCTCCCCTCTCCTCTCCTCCTCTCCTCTCTCCTCCTCTCCTCTTTCCTCCTCTCTCCTCCTCTCCTCTCCTCTCCTCTTTCCTCCTCTCCTCCCCTCTCCTCTTTCCTCCTCTCTTCTCCTCCTCTCGTCTCCTCTCCTCTCCTCTTTCCTCCTCTCCTCTTTCCCCCTCTCCTTCCCTCTCTTCTCCTCCTCTCCTCTTTCCTCCTCTCCTCCCCTCTCCTCTTTCCTCCTCTCCTCCTCTCCTCCTCCTCTCCTGCTCTCCTCCTCTCCTCTCCTCTCCTCTTTCCTCCTCTCCTCTCCTGCTCTCCTCTCCTCCTCCTCCTCTCCTCTTTCCTCCTCTCATCTCTCCTCTCCTCTGCAGAACCCCACCACTAATCACCATCATTTAAGAATGGGCGGGGCATTTCCCACGAGATGTGATTGGTCAGGGGGCGGGGCTTTACACTCACTGTGATCTTATCCAGAACCTATCCTGCTCCGGAGCAGGCTAGACGTTCAGAGTCGGTTACCATGGTGATTTATCCTGGTGAGAAGTAAACCAGCGTCATAGTACATAAAACCCGAGTTAATGCTGAAGTTACCTGGACAAGAGAGAACCGGCGTGGCGGTACCGCCCCTCATTCTAGTTCATGTTGTGATCGACCTCGACTCTGTTCTGCTTCATTAAACTGAGACCAGGAGAACAAACCTCCACTGATGCTTCTACCGAAACCTCCTTATATACTTTGATTTACTTGTATATTATCACAGTAGCAGCAACTGTGCTATCTCCATAAAGGTTTAGTGAGTCGTGTGTCTGATTATCACATGTAGAATTGTGCTGCACTTCTGGTAGACCATCACTACAGTTTGGAAACACAAGTCCTGAGGCCGCCAGGTGTCCTCTTCACACGTTATACACCTTATTCACTTTATGCATGTTATACAAGTTGAGCACATTACATGTTATACACATTAAACATGTTACACATGTTATACATGTTACACACTTTATACACGTTATATAGAGAGTAGAGAGCTTTATTCCTCCCCAGGGGGAAACACAAATATGTGTTATACTGTGAATTTCTCTTGGAGATCATTAAAGTATCTATCTATCTACACGTTGCACGTTATACATGTTACACACTTTGTACACGTTACACATGTTACACACGTTACACATGTTACACACGTTATATGTGATACATGTTGCATGTTATACATGGTATACACATTATGCGTGTTATGTGTGTTATACACATTATAAATGTTACACACGCTATACACGTTACACGTGTTATACACATACATATTACACACATTATACATGTTGCACGTTATACATGTTACACGTGTTACACACTTTATACAAGTTATACACGTTACACGTGGTATACATGTTATACACATTGTACATGTTGTACACGTTATACACATTGTACACATTAGTGTTGGCCAAGTGACTTTAAATTAGTAACTCAGTTCGTTACTAGTTATTACTTTCAAAAGTAACTCAGTTACTTTAAGTTGCTCGTTACTTTCAAAGTAACTAGTTACGAGGGAAAGTAACTTAATTTTTTAAACTCCAAATTCTCTTATGAATGCCTTGCCTCCCCAACAGGCCTCTGGCTTGCTTACATGGAAGTCCTACCCTACCACACCTTGTGACTTGAACGTGTAATGGCCAGTGAATGATGAAATGACTGGAAATACATTTTAACTTAAGTCTGTTTTCCTCTTATTTATTTTATCTTCCTGTTTTAATTCATTTCTATTGTTTCCAACCTTCTACAGACATTATGTTGGGGGTGTCGTGGCGTAGTACTCGAGTACACAACTGAAAAATGTGATCATTGTACCCAGTATCACTACGCTGAAGCAGTGGATCAACAAAACACAACATACAGTGTGTTGAGACGTTTGACAGGCACATTTATTGTAGCCATTGAAACAGGTAGAAACATTTAGCAGCTGCAGGAATAATCAATCAAAGTGCATATCTGGTCCAATAGATGGTTTCAACATAAACACAGTGAGGTTCATCTGTTCTTTTGAACCTGAATTCATCCACTCGTCGTGCTGTCACTGATACATCCAGCCACTAGAGGGCGGCGTTCCCCTCCAGTTGTATGTGATTGCATGGAGCTGGAGGAGAGTAAGACCAGATGGGAGCCACGATGCTACCGAGTGTTTATTCAAAGTTATCAAAGAACCAGACTTTCTTCAGCATTCAGAGAAACATCACAACTTGTACGTCACTGCGTCACGTGTGCTTCACGGTTACCACGGTAACTGTCGTTCTGAGTTATGCACGTGAAGTAACGAGTAACGAGCCTTTTAGATCGCAGTAATGATAAACGCGTTACTGGTTTTGACAAACTAGTTACAGCACTTAATGCAAAAGTAACGTAGTTACTGTAACGCGTTACTTAATAACGCGTTAGCACACTGCAAACTGCACATTATACACGTTGTACACGTTATACACAAGTTAGGGTTAGTGATAACTTAAACAAACCTTTTCCAAACCAGACTGATATTTTGATATTGGCGGTTTCCAGATTATCTGGTGGTGCCCCCTTTTTATTTTTAATAAATATGTAACAAGTTTATTCATTAATAATTTTTCATTAATACATTTTTGAGAATTTATTAACTGTAAGCAATTACTCGATTACTCTCGAAATGTTAATAAGTAAATGACTTTACCCATTAATAACTTAAATTTTTCATAAATTACTTCCAGTGATTTATTACTTTCAGTAATATATTACTTACAGTAATGTAATGCTAATAATCAACCATAGATTAGTGTGTGTGTGTGTGTGTGTGTGTGTGTGTGTGTGTGTGTGTGTGTGTGTGTGTGTGTGTGTGTGTGTGTGTGTGTGTGTGTGTGTGTGTGTGTGTGTGTGTGTGTGTGTGTGTGTGTGTGTGTGTGTGTCCACTGCCAGCTTGTATGCAGCCGATGCTTCTTCCCAGCCGGCGTAACTCAATCACTGCTTTCCAGCTGAACTGTAACAAATGACAGTGGAGGAAATTACAGTCATCCGTCTCCGTCCTGCTCCCCCTCTCTTTTGAAGCGGGACACCTGGGCCATCTTCATCCTCCTCTTCCTCTCCAGCCGGAAACAGTCCGGTTCACATGGTAGACTCTCCTGCCCCCTGTACGGCCTGCTGCTCGCCGCCGTCGGCACGGCGAGTCGCCCTCGCATCACAACAGGTGTGTGGCGCTGTGCGGCGGCAGCGTCTGAGCTGGCGCTCGTTAAAGCGGCCGGGGGCGGCGGCCTAATTGCAGCTCTCCACAGAATTAGCACTTTCACTTTGAATCTGTCATGAGAGCTGAAGCCGGATGTCACTGCTGCTTTTCCAGCAGGGGTTTTCTTTTCCTCGGAGGAAGACGTGAGGAAGGGTGGGCTCGGCTTTCATCTGCAGCAACTTGAAATATTCCACTCTGCGTTTTTCAAGTTCTGAAGCACAGCAGATACTGTCAAATTCTTTTGTCACTGCTCTCCTGTACACACCTGGCTGGTTTTTACTTTGGTTTTTGTGTTTGATCCACTTAGCGCCACCGTTCCCCTTCCCTCCACTAGTGGGAGCTGCAGAGGTTCAGGCAGCAGTACTCGAGTAAACTCCCAACAGCAGGAGGTTTACTTGAGTACTGCTGCAGGGAGGAAGCAGCATGTAGGCTGAGTCAGAGAAGAACGTAATCCACTGGATCCCCAGAAACCAAAGCAACCGCATGGAGCAACTTTAACCTGCAGCAACTGCATGGAGCAACTTTAACCTGCAGCAACTGCATGGAGCAACTTTAACCTGCAGCAACAGCATGGAGCAACTTTAACCTGCAGCAACAGCATGGAGCAACTTTAACCTGCAGCAACCGCATGGAGCAACTTTAACCTGCAGCAACCGCATGGAGCAACTTTAATCTGCAGCAACTGCATGGAGCAACTTTAACCTGCAGCAACCGCATGGAGCAACTTTAACCTGCAGCAACCGCATGGAGCAACTTTAATCTGCAGCAACCGCATGGAGCAACTTTAACCTGCAGCAACCGCATGGAGCAACTTTAACCTGCAGCAACTGCATGGAGCAACTTTAACCTGCAGCAACCGCATGGAGCAACTTTGACCTGCAGCAACTGCATGGAGCAACTTTAACCTGTAGCAACCGCATGGAGCAACTTTGACCTGCAGCAACCACCTGCAGCAACCACTTGGTGGAACACTGGATTTCAGCCACGCTGCTGCTAGCTAGCCTCTCTCAGGCTGGTTTGCCATGTTGGAGGTCTGAGAAGAAACAGAACATCTCCACAAGATCTGGGCTCCGGGGTTAGGAGACCTTCATGAGGAACCCGGGGTTAAGAACACAGGCCACTGAACCCTGGGCTCTTAACCCCGGGTTCCCCATGAAGGCCACTGAACCCTGGGTTCATAACCCCGGGTTCCTCACGAAGGCCACTGAACCCTGGGTTCTTAACCCCGGGTTCCTCATGAAGGCCACTGAACCCCGGGTTCTTAACCCCGGGTTCCTCACGAAGGCCATTTAACCCAGGGTTCTTAACCCCGGGTTCCCCACGAAGGCCACTGAACCCTGGGTTCTTAACCCCGGGTTCCTCATGAAGGCCACTGAACCCCGGGTTCTTAACCCCGGGTTCTCCATGAAGGCCACTGAACCCCGGGTTCTTAACCCCGGGTTCTCCATGAAGGCCACTGAACCCCGGGTTCTTTACCCCGGGTTCCTCATGAAGGCCACTGAACCCCGGGTTCTTAACCCCGGGTTCTCCATGAAGGCCACTGAACCCCGGGTTCTTAACCCCGGGTTCTCCATGAAGGCCACTGAACCCTTGGTTCTTAACCCCGGGTTCCTCATGAAGGCCACTGAACCCCGGGTTCTTAACCCCGGGTTCCTCACGAAGGCCACTGAACCCCGGGTTCTTAACCCCGGGTTCTCCATGAAGGCCACTGAACCCCGGGTTCTTAACCCCGGGTTCTCCATGAAGGCCACTGAACCCCGGGTTCTTAACCCCGGGTTCTCCATGAAGGCCACTGAACCCCGGGTTCTTAACCCCGGGTTCCTCATGAAGGCCACTGAACCCCGGGTTCTTAACCCCGGGTTCCCCATGAAGGCCACTGAACCCTTGGTTCTTAACCCCGGGTTCTTAACCCCGGGTTCTCCATGAAGGCCACTGAACCCCGGGTTCTTAACCCCGGGTTCTCCATGAAGGCCACTGAACCCCGGGTTCTTAACCCCGGGTTCTCCATGAAGGCCACTGAACCCCGGGTTCTTTACCCCGGGTTCCTCATGAAGGCCACTGAACCCCGGGTTCTTAACCCCGGGTTCTCCATGAAGGCCACTGAACCCCGGGTTCTTAACCCCGGGTTCTCCATGAAGGCCACTGAACCCTTGGTTCTTAACCCCGGGTTCCTCATGAAGGCCACTGAACCCCGGGTTCTTAACCCCGGGTTCCTCACGAAGGCCACTGAACCCCGGGTTCTTAACCCCGGGTTCTCCATGAAGGCCACTGAACCCCGGGTTCTTAACCCCGGGTTCCCCATGAAGGCCACTGAAACCTTGGTTCTTAACCCCGGGTTCTCCATGAAGGCCACTGAACCCTGGGTTCTTAACCCCGGGTTCCTCATGAAGGCCACTGAACCCCGGGTTCCTCATGAAGGCCTCTTAACCCAGTAAACCACCAGAAGAACAAAAACTCAAATGAGTCATAGACTACAAAGGAATTCATGAGTTTTGCTCCTCTAGATTTGTCTCTCTGATGTTTGTCACATTTTGTCCAACATTTTTTTTGCTATTTCACCTTTTATTTCAAGTTCTATTTTTTGAATGGGGTTTTCTGGTTTTTCCACCTTTGGTAACTTTTTCTATCTGAACCAGGGGTATTTTGAATTCACTTTTATTTAAAGAGCGTTCTTAATCCTTGTTTCTGTAATGACCCTGTGTATCCTTGTTATCTGGCCGTCTTCTCTGGAGCTCTTCCTGTATGAAAGGTGATTTACAAATATAGAGGAAAGGTTCTGAGCTCTTGGTCTCAGGCTGTATTTAATAACTGTTGAACCTCATTTGTTTCGTCCTAATCTTTCATCTCTTAATATGTGTGATGAATCGAGGCTCATCCATCCACTTTGAGAGTATATATATATATAAAAAAAAAACTTCATGAAAGGGCAGATTTTTCTTTGGCAGCTTGCATAAAATCTCTTGCAGTTAATGAGAAATGATTTATCTTGTGGTCGCTCACCACCGCTCCTCCAAGTCCACAGATCTGTGCCAAACGGACAAGATGAGCACATGAAAAATGTGCTTCCAGGGTTTTGCACTTCCAGTTTAGTTTTCAGAGGCTTCGGGAGGCCGTCCTGTTGGACGCCGCTTTAAAATAGACTCACTTCAACCTCGTGGGCACTAATGAGTCAGAACGAGGAAAAAAAGGGTTTCATCTTTTAGGTTTTATGGGAGGACCATGAAGATTTTACACCATTATGTTGTTAAAATGCGGTTAAGTCCATCAATATCTGCGTTCAGAAAAGCTCCCAGTGACCCAATTCTGTTTTTGTCTTTAGTACAAAACATATCAACAAGTACGTTATGATTTTATATATAAATATATCATGAAAGACAGCAGATTCCAAATGACGGGATTTTCAATGTGAACTTAAACTGAGGTTAATGTGAAGCAGTGATGTTTGATTGATGGTTCAGACTCAGACTCGTGTGAGTCTGCAGCTGCTTTGCTACGTGACGTGTCGACCCTGATGAGTTCCTCTGATTCCGTGCTGCTCTTCATGGTTGTCCCTCTTCTTTCTGCTGGTCAGACGGAGGTCATCAAGGGGCCGTGTGGCAGCGTGGGCATGACGTTCCGACACGTTCCCGCCAGCGAGGGCGACGCCGTGCACGTCAGCATCGAGACGGTCACGCCCAACTCCCCCGCGGCCGCGGCAGACCTGCAGAGAGGGGACCGCCTCATCGCCATCGGAGGTCCTGCAGCTCACTGCACTTGAGTAATGAAGGACATGTACCAATGTGTTTGAATGTCCTGCTTTGTTTGTTTCAGGGGTCAAAGTCACGTCCTCGGTTCAAGTGCCCAAACTGTTGAAGCAGGCTGGAGACCGTGTGCTGGTGCTGTACGAGAGGCCGGTCCGTCACCAGACCCCCCCCTCAGGGAATCTGCCGACTCTGCAGGAAGGGTTCGGGCAGCTCGAGGAAACGGGTTTTGTTTCCCACCCAGGTGGTTACGAGGAAGACCCAGCCCCCATCACCACCCTCTCCGACATATCCGACAGCAAAGACATGGACTCTGAGTTTGAAGAGTTGATTGTGGACTCCAGATCTGGCCAGGCCGGTGGCTTGAACAGCAGCACCACTAATCCCAGTGACACCAAGGAGGATTTCCTACTGACAGTAAACCAAAGCCCTAAAAGGACTGTGGCCACTTTGGCCTCCAAGCCCCTCGGTTCCATATCACCCATCCTCAACCGGAAGCTAAACCTGGTGGGTCTCCAGTCACCCTTAAAGCCCCAGTCCAAAGAATCTCCAAAGCCCTCTCCACATAAGACCAGTAGTGACCCAGGGGAGGGTCTTCAGCGCCCCACAGTCCCACCCCCACCTCCTCCCGCTCGGCCCCCGGTCCCTCCAAGACCTCAGATCAGGCTAACGTCGGCGTCCTCAGAAACCAGTCTTTTGGAAGGAGTGGATTCTGTTTCAGCATCTCATGCTGCCGTTGCTCCTACCGTGACGACCACCGTCAGCACTTCTGAAAAGTCCCCAGAAAAAGTGCCCCCCGGTGGGTCGACTGACGACAGAGTCAGTTCTGAGAAGGTCTGTGTGAAAGCGGCTGAAGCGAAGCAGCCTGCGAAGGCAGTGGAGTCCAGTGAGGAGGGTGTCAACCCTTCCGCCATGGCCAGCAGTAGCAGGGCCGATCAGACAAAAGACAAAGCTTCAGAGAGCTCCTGCAGTACTCGGGACAGTCTAGAAGACCACTCCCTCTGGGAATCACCCGAAACCATGTTTCGTAATCAGACGGGCCGCTGGTCCAAAGCCTCTGTGGTGTTTGAAGTGGAAAGCAACCAAAAGTACCTTAATGTGGCTCTGTGGTGCAAAGATCCCTTTAAGCCGGGCGGTTTGTTGTGCCTGGGCCACGTCAGCCTGCAGCTGGAGCACGTCGCCCTGGAATGTATGGCCACATCGTCAGCAGAGTACCAGAGCACCTTCAGGCTGGGGCCTCCAGAACCCCGAGCTAACGTCAGCCGCACTGCGCTGCGCAGCCTCAGCACTCACAAGGGCTTCAACGAGAAGCTGTGTTACGGAGACGTCACCCTGAACTTCTGCTACCTGGCGGAGGGCGAGGTGGAGTGTCCGGGGGGGGCCGCGGAGAGGGAGCGCGAGGGCAGCCTCTACGATGAGGACTTGAGGGAAAGGGAGAAGGACCCCGTCCCTTCAGCGCCCCGCGATGAGCTGCCCTACAGCGCCATGCAGTTAGCGGAAGTCCGGCATAACTTCCAGGACACGCAGTTCCAGAACCCGACCTGGTGCGAGTACTGCAAGAAGAAGGTTTGGACCAAGGCGGCCTCGCAGTGCATGATCTGCGCCTACGTTTGCCACAAGAAGTGTCAGGACAAGTGCCTCGCTGAAAACCCGTTCTGTGTGGCGGCGGCCGAGCGTCGTGGAGCCGACCCCGAGGCCAAGTCCACCATTAACCGCGCCACCACCGGCCTGACGCGCCACATCATCAACACCAGCTCGCGCCTGCTCAACCTCCGGCAGGTGCCCAAGACCCGGCTGGTGGAGCAGGTGACGGACGTGGCGCCCGGAGCGGTGGAGCCGTCGCCCAAGCAGACCCCCAACACGTCGGACAACGAGAGCAGCGACACGGAGACCTACACCGGCGGCGCCAGCCCCTCCAAGCAGCCCGCCGGCTCCGGCAGCAGCAAGCTAGTGCGCAAGGAGGGGGGCCTGGACGACAGCGTGTTCATCGCCGTGAAGGAGATCGGCCGGGACCTGTACCGGGGGCTCCCCACTGACGAGCGCTCCCAGAAGCTGGAGCTGATGCTGGACAAGCTGCAGCAGGAGATCGACCAGGAGCTGGAGCACAACAACGCCCTACTGCTGGAGGAGAGGGAGGCCGCCGACCACCGCCGCAAGGCCCTCATCAGCACCGCCCTGTCCAAGTCCGGGGAGCGGCTCCAGGCCCTCACCCTGCTCATGATCCACTACCGGGCCGGCATCGAGGACCTGGAGTCTGTAGAGAGCACGTCCCCGTCAGAGCAGCACGGCTTCAAGGGCAAAGCGGAGAGCCTGGAGGAGGAGGCGCTGATGGGTCCGGAGGCGTACGACAGTGACATGTGCAGCCCGGTGGAGGTGCAGCTGCTGGACGACATCACGGAGGAGCAGATCTGCGTGGAGGCTCTCCACTGAGCCTCCCCTCCCCCGACCGGCAAGGACAACAGTCTTTGAGCTTGTGCCTGCCTGCAGCAGCATTTCGTCCACGTCGGGACTCTCAGCCGGACATTTGAGGTGTGGGGGGCGTAAGGGACGTAAGGGACGTAAGGGACGTAAGGGACATAAGGGACATAAGGGAACGCCGCTCGAGGCACACATGCTTCTTTTGTAACCTGGAGGAGTCTGGTCCCTTCAACGAGACATGGTGGACGTTTTTCTCTTCTTTGGATTTGCACATTGTGACGTGGGTTCTGTACTCCAGAGGTCTTTGAAGGGAAGCTTGAAAGCTGCTCCGTTCTGCTGCACGTTTGTCCTCTAGTTTTCTTTTGTGGCTTTAAAGTGTCACTGTGAGCATTTCATTTAGTTTGCTTTCCTGCGTTGACGTAAGGATTTCACAGCTGTCTGGTTTCAGAGTCTGAAACAGGAAACCTGACGAACTAATGAAGGTCACAACAACAAATACCTTTTGGAAATTTAAGTGAATGAAAAGTGATGAAGGCTTGTTTTAAAATCACACTTCAGGCTTGTTTAAAAGACAAAATATGTGATATTTGTAGTGGGGGGGGGAAAAAACCCCAAGAAAGCGGTTATCAAAGTTAACGAGCCTAATTCATCCTGTAGTACCACGTCGTACCACCCGGTGGTGTCGCGAGTCACTTTACCTCCTTGAGGTTTCCATTCGAAGAGAAGAAGCTGCAAATTGTGGCGAAAGCTGAAACAGACTAAACGTGCCTCAGTGCTGCCACCCCGGGCACACAAAGGGCCTTACATGAGTTTGACATACTGTACGTTCAATGCTTTTGTTTGTCATCATGTTGGTTTCAGGTCACGTCAAAGAACATTTATGCAATTTTGTACAAAGGCCGCAATGAATGTACCTGAATTCCGACCAGAAAAAGCGGATTTATAGATTCTGTTTATCTTTTAATTATTCTGTATATATTTGTAATGGAAAAATAGGACATGAAGGTGTTTATTTGTCTCTTTTTTGTGTTTACTCTTGTTGGAAATAGTGTAATTTCCATTTTAAAATGCGATTAAAGTGACTTGACGTCAAACTAAGATCCAAACAAACCTGAGGCCTGATTTTAAAACCAGTTTTCACTCGTGGGTTCCTGCTGGAAGCAGGTAGAACCTGGGAGGTTCTCCAGAATTTGAAGGATCTTGTTGGGAGCACTTTGGACCGCGGCGTCGCAGAAACAGTAACATTGCTCTTTTTGGTTGTTTGCTTTGTGTTTGATTGTGTAATTGAATTAGTTTTTCTATATTTCTATTTTCTTCAAGAAGCCGGGTCACGATTTATTGGCGCCTCCTTCACACACTGAGCTCACACTTTACCACCTCCTCCTCTCCAGGGTGGAGCTGGATGCTCCTCCTCCTCTCCAGGGTGGTGCTGGATGCTCCTCCTCCTCTCCAGGGTGGAGTTGGATGCTCCTCCTCCTCTCCAGGGTGGAGTTGGATGCTCCTCCTCCTCTCCAGGGTGGTGCTGGATGCTCCTCCTCCTCTCCAGGGTGGAGCTGGATGCTCCTCCTCTCCAGGGTGGAGTTGGATGCTCCTCCTCTCCAGGGTGGAGCTGGATGCTCCTCCTCCTCTCCAGGGTGGAGCTGGATGCTCCTCCTCCCCAGGGTGGAGTTGGATGCTCCTCCTCTCCAGGGTGGAGTTGGATGCTCCTCCTCCTCTCCAGGGTGGAGCTGGATGCTCCTCCTCCTCTCCAGGGTGGAGCTGGATGCTCCTCCTCCTCTCCAGGGTGGAGTTGGATGCTCCTCCTCTCCAGGGTGGAGTTAGATGCTCCTCCTCTCCAGGGTGGAGTTGGATGCTCCTCCTCCTCTCCAGGGTGGAGCTGGATGATCCTCCTCCTCTCCAGGGTGGTGCTGGATGCTCCTCCTCTCCAGGGTGGAGTTGGATGCTCCTCCTCTCCAGGGTGGAGTTGGATGCTCCTCCTCTCCAGGGTGGAGTTGGATGCTCCTCCTCCTCTCCAGGGTGGAGTTGGATGCTCCTCCTCTCCAGGGTGGAGTTAGATGCTCCTCCTCTCCAGGGTGGAGTTGGATGCTCCTCCTCCTCTCCAGGGTGGAGCTGGATGATCCTCCTCCTCTCCAGGGTGGAGCTGGATGCTCCTCCTCCTCTCCAGGGTGGTGCTGGATGCTCCTCCTCTCCAGGGTGGAGTTGGATGCTCCTCCTCTCCAGGGTGGAGTTGGATGCTCCTCCTCTCCAGGGTGGAGTTGGATGCTCCTCCTCCTCTCCAGGGTGGAGTTGGATGCTCCTCCTCCTCTCCAGGGTGGAGCTGGATGCTCCTCCTCTCCAGGGTGGAGTTGGATGCTCCTCCTCTCCAGGGTGGAGTTGGATGCTCCTCCTCCTCTCCAGGGTGGAGTTGGATGCTCCTCCTCTCCAGGGTGGAGTTGGATGCTCCTCCTCCTCTCCAGGGTGGAGCTGGATGCTCCTCCTCTCCAGGGTGGAGTTGGATGCTCCTCCTCTCCAGGGTGGAGTTGGATGCTCCTCCTCCTCTCCAGGGTGGAGTTGGATGCTCCTCCTCCTCTCCAGGGTGGAGTTGGATGCTCCTCCTCCTCTCCAGGGTGGAGTTGGATGCTCCTCCTCCTCTCCAGGGTGGAGTTGGATGCTCCTCCTCTCCAGGGTGGAGCTGGATGCTCCTCCTCCTCTCCAGGGTGGAGTTGGATGCTCCTCCTCTCCAGGGTGGAGTTGGATGCTCCTCCTCTCCAGGGTGGAGTTGGATGCTCTTCTTTCACCTCCTTCTAGTTGGACCTGATGACGAATTGAGATGAAAGGACAGAAGCTGCCGTCCTGTTTGAGAATGAACTTCCTGTTAGCGAGTACGTTGTAGTAAAATGTAAAATGAGCCGTCCTCCTCTGAATGTTCCTGTGCCGCTCTGACCCGTCCTGTCGAAGGCGTCCTCACTTCGTTCTCCGCAGTATGAATGAGAACAAGAGGCTCTTCAATCACACCTGCTGTCCAAACTGGCTTGTTCCCACAAAGGTTCCAGAGTCCTGACTCAGTCCATCAGGCAACGAAACAGCCAATACCTGTCCAATACCCGTCCAATACCCGTCCAATACCCGTCCAATACCTGTCCAATACCCGTCCAATACCCGTCCAATACCTGTCCAATACCCGTCCAATACCCGTCCAATACCCGTCAAATACCCGTCAAATACCTGACCAATACCCGTCCAATACCCGTCAAATACCTGACCAATACCCGTCCAATACCTGACCAATACCCGTCAAATACCTGACCAATACCCGTCCAATACCTGTCCAATACCCGTCCAATACCCGTCCAATACCTGACCAATACCCGTCCAATATCTCTACAATACCTGACCAATACCCGTCCAATACTCGTCCAATACCTGTACAATATCTACAATACCCGTCCAATACCTCTACAATACCTGACCAATACCTGTACCCGACAATACCTGTCCAATACCTGACCAATACCGTCCAGTACCCCTCTAGTCCCTCTACAATACTCTCTAGTCCCTCTACAATACTCTCTAGTCCCTCTACAATACTCTCTAGTCCCTCTACAACACCCCTCTAGTCCCTCTACAACACCCCTCTAGTCCCTCTACAACACCCCTCTAGTCCCTCCACAACACCCCTCTAGTCCCTCTACAACACCCCTCTAGTCCCTCTACAACACCCCTCTAGTCCCTCCACAACACCCCTCTAGTCCCTCTACAACACCCCTCTAGTCCCTCTACAACACCCCTCTAGTCCCTCTACAACACCCCTCTAGTCCCTCCACAACACCCCTCTAGTCCCTCTACAACACCCCTCTAGTCCCTCTACAACACCCCTCTAGTCCCTCTACAACACCCCTCTAGTCCCTCCACAACACCCCTCTAGTCCCTCTACAACACCCCTCTAGTCCCTCTACAACACCCCTCTAGTCCCTCCACAACACCCCTCTAGTCCCTCTACAACACCCCTCTAGTCCCTCCACAACACCCCTCTAGTCCCTCTACAACACCCCTCTAGTCCCTCTACAACACCCCTCTAGTCCCTCTACAACACCCCTCTAGTCCCTCCACAACACCCCTCTAGTCCCTCTACAACACCCCTCTAGTCCCTCTACAACACCCCTCTAGTCCCTCTACAACACCCCTCTAGTCCCTCTACAATACCCCTCTAGTCCCTCTACAACACCCCTCTAGTCCCTCTACAACACCCGTGTAGCAGCTGCTCGTGTTCCTGGCAGGCTGCAGCCTTCCACCAGTTAGTCTGGACGCCATGTTTGTGTGAAGACGAGCACCGAGCTAGAAGAAGGTTGGTTCCATCAGATCAAAGCTCGACACCCTGGAACTCGTCCAGCTCGCGTTTTAACATGAAGCTGAATGAATGAATGAAGGGCGACGTTAATGTGGGTGAGGGTCCACGCTCTCCTCTCATTGGTCAGCGTTCTTCGACCTGTGAAACTCTTAAAGAACCAGCAGCTGTGGTTGAACCGGCCCCTCGGCAGCCTGCTGGGACTCTTCAGGACGGCTGCGGCACTGGAATTAAAGGTCAAAGGTCACCAGTGTGTTTACCAGGTTCTAGCAATGTCCTGCTGCACATCTAGAGGAAACTCAGATTAAAGTGGGATTGCTTTCAGCCCGCTGCTCTATTTCTGTCTGTTAGTGGGCGTGGCCACGCTCTGGCTTCATCTGAAAGGGTGACCAATCAGAGACCGTCTTCATCTCCTGCTTGCACAAAAGTTGAAAAATGAAGTTGCACCTTTTTTAAATGTGACCTTCTGAGGGAGAAGAAAAGTGAGCTGAGCATCTATTGGACGTCACTCTGCACTGAAACATGTGACCTGCTCAGGCTGGTCGGTTGCTCCGGTCGGCTTGGAGCTGCAGTTGATTCTGGAAGAGGTCAGAGGTCAGAGGTCAGAGAACCACCTCCAGCCTGCAGGAAGCTCCTCCTCTTCCTCCCTTTAGTCTTCATCATTCCTTTCTGCTGGAGATATCACTGGCTGCTCCCCCCACCTCCTCCATTCTCCTCCACCCTCCACCTCCTCCACCCACCACCTCCTCCATTCTCCTCCACCCCCCAGACCTCCTTGATTGTCCTCAATCTCTGAGTAAACATCCAGATTGTTCAGTATTTTTGTAGAAACTGAAGATAATCAGGAATGAATCGCCTTGACTTGCATTCTTTGTGCCGGTCTGTCTGGTGGTGTGACGGGGGGGGGGGGGGGCGTAGGAATCATGAAGAGCCTGGGAGGAGGAGCTCATTCACTCATTCATTCACTCATTCATACGTCTGCGGCCTGAGAAGCACTGCTTGCTGCTGCTGTTAACACACTCACATGGTTGGTTTTGTGTGTGTGTGTGTGTGTGTGTGTGTGTGTGTGTGTGTGTGTGTGTGTGTGTGTGTGTGTGTGTGTGTGTGTGTGTGTGTGTGTGTGTGTGTGTGTGTGTGTGTGTGTGTGTGTGTGTGTGTGACGGACGCTCTACTTCAGTTTTCAAGAAAGTCTCATGTGATGAAGCTTTATTGTACATAAGCTGAATAAACCAGATGAAATGAATTCAGTGTGGTTCCTTCAACTCCAACATCTCCAAAACTCTGAGCTCCAAAAACTGTCACCAGGAAAATCAAGCTGCAAGACGTTGGTGTGACGAGTCTGAAACCTGCAGCCATGCTGTGGTCATTTTGCATTTGATCTTTTTAGGAACAAACAGGTATTTTATTCATCTGAGAACTTTAGTCTTAGTCTAGTTTTAGACGTCTTCTTTCACAAAGGTCTTCGTTGACCACGTGTCTCCAGAATATCGGGTCATTGGAAACGTCCATCAGTCTGTTATTTGATGGTGTTCCGGTTTCAATATGCAGCACAGCAACTGGTTTAACTTGTACAAATGTTTTATTTTATTGTTGATGTCAAAAACACGAGCATAGCATTTTTACTACAGATAGTCTTGCAAATTAAGCACAAGTCACTTTTATATCTATACAGCATTTTTAAACGTTTCTTGAATGTTGAATTTATTGTCTCTTGACTGATATTTCCAGATCACACACTGCAGCCGTACACAGCATCCACTATAATAAAGCACATTTGATTCAATCTGATCACGTTGAATATTTACACTCTGATTAATTCAGAGTTGATCTTCCAATGAATAACCGATACAAGTTGAAAGAGAAACGTTTATCTGATCAAAGAACCCCAGCGTGTGGGTTCACCTTCACATGCTGGTCTACAGCCGGTCTTCTGGTCCTCGTTCTCCAATATGAAGACACAATGTCGCTAGTGGAGGAGTTGGTGACCTGCTGCATGCACTGGACTTGGACCGGCAACACGTTGAGCAACTAAACTGAAAGGCAACTGCAATGAAGCAAAGCTGTATAACTCAGACTGTAACTAAACAGGAGTAAATACAAGGTAAGATAGAAGAGGCACTCAGTGGAGTGCAGCCCTTCACCAACCCTACATTTGTGTGCGGAACTGAGTTGCTATCACTCACATGTTAGCCTTGTTAGCCATGTTAGCCATATCAACGCTAAGCATCCTGTCAGATGGCGATGAGCGGGGGACACAGATGAACCACTGCCTCGAGTCGATGCAGTCACTCCGGTGTTTCTGGATACTTGCCAAAGCGAGGAGTTTGCTGCAACCTCTGCAGCAGCGTTAGCAGTGTGCTAGTTGGGGGCTAATGGCAGCGGCTCCTTGGTGCAGCAGTACTGACTGACGGCTCACCACAGAGCTCATCAGTCCTCAAGGTTCACAACTACAGCCTTCTACTGCTGGTGGTCTGCAGACGCAGACACACAGTCTGCAGATGCACCCCTCGTCTGCAAACACCTCATCCGCAAACACACACCCCGTCTGCGTAGCCCTCGTCTGCACACACACACCCCGTCTGCGTAGCCCTCGTCTGCAGACACACACCTCGTCTGCGTAGCCCACCTCTGCAGACACACACCTCATCTGCGTAGCCCTCGTCTGCACACACACAACTAGTCTGCGTAGCCCTCATCTGCACACACACACACCCCATCTGCGGAGCCCTCGTCTGCAGACACACACCTTGTCTGCGTAGCCCACGTCTGCAGACACACACCTTGTCTGCGTAGCCCTCGTCTGCAGACACACACCTGGTCTGCAGACACACACCTCGTCTGCGTAGCCCACGTCTGCAGACACATACACCTCGTCTGCGGAACCCTCGTCTGCACACACACACCCCGTCCGCACACACACACCTCGTCTGCAGACACACACCTTGTCTGCGTATCCCACGTCTGCAGGCACACACCTCGTCTGCGTAGCCCTCGTCTGCACACACACACACCTCGTCTGCGTAGCCCTCGTCTGCAGACACACACCTCGTCTGCGTAGCCCTCGTCTGCACACACACACACCTCGTCTGCGTAGCCCTCGTCTGCAGACACACACCTCGTCTGCGTAGCCCTCGTCTGCACACACACACACCTCGTCTGCGTAGCCCTCGTCTGCACACACACACACCTCGTCTGCGTAGCCCTCGTCTGCACACCCACACACCTCGTCTGCGTAGCCCTCGTCTGCACACACACACACCTCGTCTGCGTAGCCCTCGTCTGCACACACACACACCTCGTCTGTGTAGCCCTCGTCTGCAGACACACACCTCGTCTGCGTAGCCCTCGTCTGCACACCCACACACCTCGTCTGCGTAGCCCTCGTCTGCACACACACCCCCCGTCTCCACACTCCATGCAAGCAAGGTTTTCTGTGAACATCTGTAAAATAATTGAAGGCCAGTTTTGACAAGATGGACGGGCTGATCACAGTCTGTCTGCTCCCACATTTCTTCCGTTGACACACACACACACACACACACACACACACACACACACACACACACACACACACACACACACACACACACACACACTTAGGAGAAAATCAGGAAATGAGAGAAATATCAGCAAAACTGAATCTCATCGATTGAAGCATCACTTGGTTCTGGTTCTGGTTTTGTACCCGCTTTGTATATTTATAGCTCTTTGTGTCTGTGTTATTATTTGATGTGCTTTATCAATAAAGATTGATTGAAGTCTGTTACGGTGGGACTTCGGAGGCTCAGGTGCGGAGAAACCAGCGGGAGACAGATGAGTACATTTGGCGGAGTTTATTCTCTTTACAAGAGTGAATCAAAGGTTCTGCAGGCTCCAGAGGAAGGAGGTCAAGACTGCTAGCTGAGGCAGGAGCTACTGGGGTACGAGTTTGGTCTGGTCAGGGATCCAAGGAAGCTGAGGCTGGCGAGTCTTCAAAGAGAAGTAAAAGGAAGCGGCGCTAGTTAAAAGACTAAACTGGGACACAGCACATGCAGGTCTACTAACTCAGGGAGTTTTACGATCCAGCGCCGAGTGGAGTCGAGCACCGTTTAAGAGGTGTAGCTGATCAGGAGACAACGAGCTCCACCCGGTCGTCGCAGCTGAACTGAATTAGGTGATGAATCCCTCAGCAGCTCCACTTCCTGAAAACCAAAAGGAGAGGAGAGAGAAACACACCCAACCACGCCCCTAGGAGGCCTCTGAGGAGTAGGGCGTGACAGTACCCCCCCCTCTACGTGCGCCACCTGGCGCACGACTCAGCCGGCCCGGGTTCTGACGGTGGAACTCCGGGATCAGGTCCGGGTCTTCAATGCGTCGCCGGGGAACCCAGGAGCGTTCCTCGGGACCATAGCCCTCCCAGTCCACCAGGTACTGGAGGCCCCGTCCCCGGCGACGAACGTCCAGTAGCCGGTGCACTGAATAGACCAGGCCACCATCCAACATCCTGGGTGGTGGAGGGGGACGGACAGGGGGGGCCAGACTACTCTCCTCCACTGGTTTCACCTGAGACACGTGAAAGGTGGGGTGAATGTGCATCGAGGAGGGAAGGTTGAGGCGTACCGCACTGGGGTTGATGATCCTCTCGATTTCGAACGGGCCCACGAAGCGGGGTGCCAATTTCCTGGACTCCACTCTCAGTGGCAGGTCCTTGGCTTTAAGCCACACTCGTTGTCCAGGAGAGAACACGGGAGCCGCGACCCGTCTTCGGTTGGCCTGGGACTCCATCCTCTTGGAGGCCTGGACCAGTGCTGCCCGGGCCCGCTTCCAGACCCTCTAACACCTCTTCATTGATGCCTGAATGGAGGGGACTGAGAGTTCAGGTTCCTCGGATGGGAACAAGGGAGGCTGATACCCCAAGGAACACTGAAAAGGGGAGAGGCCAGAGGATGCGTTAGTGTGGAAATTGTGCGCATACTCCACCCAGGGTAGATGGTCGCTCCAGGTAGAGGGGTTCCCAGAGGCTGCGCATCGGAGGAAGGTCTTCATCTCCTGGTTGAGCCTCTCGGTCTGGCCATTAGACTGGGGGTGGGAACCAGATGACAAGCTCACCTTGGCTCCCAGCGCAGAACAAAAGGCTCGGCAAACCTCTGAGGTGAACTGGGGGCCGCGGTCAGACACTATATCTGAGGGGATTCCATGCACCCTCGGCCACCAGCATGTCTGCAGTCTCTCTTGCTGTGGGGAGCTTAGGCAGGGAGACGAAATGTGCGGCCTTGGAGAAACGGTCCACTATCTTCAAGATAGTGGTCTTACCGTTGGAGGGGGGAAGGCCTGTGACGAAATCGACAGCAATATGAGACCAGGGACGGGTTGGAATGGGCAGCGGTTGTAAGAGACCCGAGCTTGGTTGGTGGGAGGTCTTGTTCCGGGCGCAAACCGTGCAGGCTGCCACGAACCCTCTGGTGTCGCGGTCCAAGGTGGGCCACCAGAACTTCCGCCGCAGGACCCCCAAGGTGCAGGTTGCGCCCGGGTGGCAGGATAGGCGAGAGGAGTGGGCCCATTGCAGGACCTGGGAACGTACGGACTCAGGCACAAACATGGAATGAGGGGGACCATCACCTGGATCAGGTTGTTGCTGGAGAGCCTGTCGAACCAGGTCCTCAATCTCCCATGTGAGGGAGCCAATGGTGCAGGTCTTAGGGAGGATCGGAGCGGGTTCCGGAGACTGTTCCTCCACGGAAAACTGACGGGACAGAGCGTCAGGCTTGATGTTTCGGGAGCCAGGACGATAAGTCAACGTGAACCTGAAACGATCAAAAAACAAAGTCCATCGAGCTTGGCGGGAATTGAGGCGCTTGGCTGACCTGATATTCGATGTTCTTGTGATCCGTCCACACGATGAAAGGTTGTTCAGCTCCCTCCAACCAGTGCCTCCACTCCTCTAGGGCCAGTTTTACCGCAAGCAGCTCCCGATTACCAAGATCATAATTACGTTCTGCAGAGGAGAGCCTACGGGGAAAAAACGCACAAGGGTGGAGCTTCTTGTCTGTGAGTGACCGTTGGGAGAGAACGGCTCCCACCCCAGAGTCAGAGGCATCCACCTCAACCACGAACTGGAGGCTGGGGTCAGGTTGGGTGAGGATGGGTGCAGACGTAAAACGATTCTTAAGTTCTTGGAATGCCTTGGAGGCTTCAGCAGTCCACACAAACTGACGGGAGGTCGAGGTGAGGGCAGTGAGAGGAGCCGCTGTTCTACTGTAATTTCTAATGAATCGCCGATAGAAGTTTGCGAATCCGAGAAAGCACTGGAGCTGTTTGCGGGTCTCAGGCTGTGGCCAGTCCAGAACCGCCATGAGTTTGGTGGGGTCCATCTTTATTTCATTTTGGGAATTATGTACCCCAAAAATGACACCGTGTGCTTGTGAAACTCGCATTTCTCGGCCTTGACGTACAGCTGGTTCTTCAGGAGCCTCTCCAGGACTTGGCGGACGTGTCGGGCATGTTCTTTGGGGTCTCGGGAATAGATCAGGGTGTCGTCTAGATAAATGAACACGAACCGGTCAATCATGTCTCTCAGGATATCGTTCATAAGATCCTGAAAGACTGCAGGTGCATTTGCGAGTCCGAATGGCATCACCAGGTACTCGAAGTGTCCAAGGGGGGTGTTGAAGGCCGTCTTCCACTCGTCCCCCTCCCGGATGCGTACCAAGTGGTAAGCATTCCGGAGATCCAACTTGGTGAAGATGGTGGCGCCGTGGAGGGGGGTGAACGCAGAGTCGAGGAGGGGCAACGGGTACCGGTTCTTGATGGTAATGTCATTTAGGCCTCTGAAGTCGATACAGGGACGAAGAGAGCCGTCTTTCTTGGTGATGAAGAAGAATCCAGCTCCCACTGGGGACGAGGAGGGACGAATGATGCCAGCAGCCAGAGACTCCCGGATGTAGGTTTCCATGGCAGCACGCTCAGGACGAGACAGATTGTACAGTCGGCTGCGGGGCAGTGTGGTTCCGGCGAGGAGATCGATCGGGCAGTCATAAGGCCGGTGTGGGGGAAGGGACAGTGCCTTACCCTTACTAAAAACTGGCACCAGGTCGTGGTAGGAAGCAGGTACTGTGGTGAGGTCTACCACTTTGGGGGGTGCAGGCCTTGGAGTATCTGAGGGGGTCAGGGCTGCACGGAGACAGTTAGTTGTACACAGGGAACCCCAAGAGCTCACCTCCTCCTTCTCCCAGTCAATACGGGGGTTGTGGCTCCTCAACCAAGGGAAACCCAGAACTAGGGGAGGTCGAGAGTGGTTGATCAGGTGAAACGTGAGTGTAGCTGATAGTCATAATTTATCTCAGTTTATACTATTATTGTCTTTTGGCACATGTTTCAGGTGTTTTGTGTGTTTGTGGGCCTTAAGAGTGCTGTCAACTTTTATTTTGAAAAGACCGCTTTTACTTTGATATGCGGGGTACTGCTGCGCCGTTCCGGGGGAGTGAAGGAAAACCCAGGAGAAGGTGAAGACGCACATGTTGCTGTATTAAGAAAACCAGCGAAATTAAGGACCAATTTAAGTGGTCACAAAGTGTGAAGCGTTTAAGGAACATCCGGAGGCTAAAGATAACCCCCCTTTTACACGGCACGCAGCCAACGAGGTACTTAATGTATTTTCTTTATTCTACTTTTCCGAGTGTTTCATGTTTATGTTACTTTGTTGATGTAATCATTAATACTGTGTGGCTGTATGTGTGTATGTTATAGTTTTCACGGTGGATTTGGAGGGCTCTTCAAATAAACCAGTGCCAAGGAAGCCACTTGTGTTGTTCGTGCCTCGAGGGAGTTACAGTGAAAACTCGGACTGTTCACCTGGTGCAAGTGACTAATTGACGACGCGGCAAGTTCAAAGGATCGCCTGCAACTTCTTTTAAGTTTGTTTTTCTGTTAATACAAGTTGCTGTAGAGCATATTTCAAGTTTTGTGATTACTAACTGCCATTTAAGATTTGAGATTTTCTGATTGTTTGTGATATTGAGAGTGTATAGTAATGTTTAAAGGTTAATTGCGTGATTTTGCGCACTTTAATTTTCTAAGGTGCATTTTGAGTTACAAATTGAAACATTTGAGTTGTTAATAGATGCAACAGATGTTTATGTTAAGCTTCATTTGTGAACACCCTAACTGCTAATGTTTAGTGAAGTTAAATAGTGAATTAACAATGTCAGAACCAAAAGAACATATAAGTCAGGAGAGGGACAGCCTTAGGGACATTCTCAGGAACAGTGAACATCACCAAGACCAAGCTGAAGATGGAGAAGCAGGTTTGGCTGAAGGTCACCAAGAGGAATCTCAGGAGCTTAGACGAGGTCAGAGAGCCAGAACCCTCACAGAAAAGGGTAAAGCAATGTATGAAGGGAAAATCAAAAAGCTTCAACAAAGGTTCAATTACATATATGGCAAGTGGAGAATACATGTTAAAGCAGCTAAGTAAACATTGTCACAGTCAACAGAGCCTTTATCTGATGATCTGCTTCAAGATATTATTGGTGATGCCAGGGGGCTTTCTGCAGATGTCCAGCGCAGTTATGATGAACTGCGCAAAGTCTCACCTCCAGATCAGGACACACGTCGAAGAGTGGATCTGTGTGTAGGGATTTCGAAGTTCATTGTATCCAGAGCTTCAAGTCGACTGGGTGGAAACATTCCAGAACAAGAGCAAGATTGGCCAGAAGCAGGTTCTCTCTTCAATTCAGGTAGCAGTAAATCAGGTTCTTTGCTGTCTATCTTAAAGGGCGCCTCAGAACATTCAAGCAACTCTATTGTGAAACGTCAAGAAGCTGCTGCTGAAGCTGCTGCGAGTCAAGCTATTCTGAAAGTGCTGCAAGAGCAAGAAAAGGAAGAACAAGAATTACAGCGCTTAGAAGCAGAAGCTAAGAAAAAGGTGGCAGACGAAGAAGCAGCAGCCATCAAGCGTCGCTTAGAGCGAGAAGAAGAAGAAGCTAAAATTAGAGCTCAACGAGATGAAGAACATGCAGCTCTACAAAGGACTCTCGAGGAGAAGAGGAGAAAGATTCAGCAATTGGAGGCAATGAAAAGTCTTAATGCTGCACAAGCAAGAATACATGTTTACGATCAGATGAAACCTGTAGAAGGGCAGAGACAAGACGCTGTAAAATACACTGTAGAACAAGAGAGAGTAGAAGTTACTCAAGATTCTGGTCCAACAAGACAACAGGTAAAGATACCTTTCGTTCCCCAAGCTATAACGACCTCCTCAAATGACAGTATAGCAGAGCTCGTTAAAATACTGGCTGGTGCTTTAACTGCCAATAGGATTCCAGTTCCAGAGCCATCAGTATTCAGTGGAGATCCATTGAGATACAATGATTGGAAACTCTCATTCGAAACACTAATTGACCAGAAAACCATTCAAGATAAAGAGAAGATATACTACCTGCGTAGATACGTAGGTGGACAAGCAAAGAAGGCATTTGAGGGCTATTTCCTACTTGGAACTGAATCTGCTTATGCGGCAGCATGGGAGATTTTAGAAGAAAGGTATGGAAATCCTTTCACGATTGCAAAATCGTATAGGGACAAACTTCAAGCATGGCCTAAGATAGGCTTGAAAGACAGCTTTGAGCTTAGAGAGTTTGTGGATTTCCTCCGCAGTTGTGAAGCTGCCATGGTCCACATTAAAGCATTGGAGATCTTGAATGACTGTAACGAGAACAGGAAAATTCTGTTAAAGTTGCCAGACTGGCTTACAGCAAGTTGGAACCGGAAAGTTATTGATATTCTAGAAGAGAGCAACCAATTCCCTTCCTTCAGCCAGTTTGTTAAATTTCTGACAAGAGAAGCAAAAATCGCTTGTAATCCTGTCACGTCATTGCAGTCACTGAAACAAGCTGAGTCTGAGAAACCGAAGTACCAAAGACCTCAAAGCTTAGGAGCAAAGACATTAGCCACAAGTTCAAGTGAAAGAGCTAATATGTTATGTGTTTTCTGTCAGAAAAGTGGGCACACTCTGCACAAATGTAGGAAGTTCATTGAGAAAACAGTTCTGGACAGGATCAAGTTTGTTCAAAGTGAAAGGTTATGCTTTGGCTGTCTCAAGTCCGGCCATCAATCAAAGAGCTGCCAAAGTAGAAGCATCTGTGATGTGTGTCAAAAGCGACATCCCACTTGTTTACATGCAGTACAGCCTAAAGAAGAGCGAAATTCACCACCACCTCAAAGTCAAGAACAGTTAAGTGCAACTCAAGAAAAATACAGAGTGAATCCGCAATCTGTGCAACATATAGGAGCAACCACAGTTGCTACTTCAAACCGAGTGATATTGGAAGAAGTTGACAAACACACAGCTGCAATCATTCCAGTATGGCTTTCATCGTCATCTCAGCCAGCGCAAGAAGTGCTTATGTACGCACTTTTGGATTCTCAAAGCGACACAACCTTTGTTCTCAGTGAAATCGCTGAATCTTTGGAAGCAAACAAAGAACCTGTCAAGCTCAAGCTCTCTACTATGACCTCAAAAACCACCTTAGTGAGCTCCCATAGAATAGAGAACTTACAAGTTAGAGGGTTTTACACTAACAAGAAGGTTTCTCTACCACCAGTCTATACAAGAGACTTTATTCCAGCCAACAGATCTCACATCCCAACAGATGAGACTGCAAAGGCTTGGTCTCATTTAGCGCACCTTCAAGAAGTAATTGCACCTTTACAGGACTGTGAAGTTGGATTGCATATTGGATACAACTGTTCACAGGCTTTACTTCCAAGAGAAGTCGTGTCCGGCAAGGAAGACCAGCCTTACGCACAGCGTACAGACCTCGGATGGAGTGTTGTTGGGCATGGCAATCCCTGTCTAGACTATGGCGACGCCATCGGCATCAGTCATCACATGGTAGTGAGACAAGTGACAGCAGCGATGGATGCATCTGTCAATCTCAGAACTAAAGTACACTATGTGAACAGAATCAGAGTGAAAGAGATCATTCCTTCAGACATCATACACATCTTGGAATCAGATTTCTCAGAAAGAGCAAGAGAAAATGATCTAGTGTCTCAAGATGACTTGAAGTTTCTTGCAAAGCTGAAAGAGAACATTACACAAAAAGAGAGTGGTCACTTTGAGATGCCATTACCGTTTAAAGAGGAAAGACCAAAGTTGCCAAACAATAAGGCGTGTGCAATGCATCGTCTCAACTGTCTTGAAAGGAGACTAAAGAGAGATCAGACATACTACCAAGATTATGTCAAGTTCATGGACGACATCATATCAAGAGGTGACGCAGAAAAGGTCCCTGAGGATGAAATTGACAACAATCCGGCTTGGTATATTCCACATCACGGAATCTATCATCCGCAGAAGCCAGGAAAAATACGCATAGTATTCGACTGTTCTGCCAAGTATCAAGACACCTCCCTCAACGATCATCTGCTCACTGGTCCTGACTTAACGAATACCCTGGTGGGTGTCCTGTGCCGCTTCAGGAATGGTTCCATAGCAGTCATGTGTGACGTGGAACGCATGTTCCACCAGTTCCACGTAAAAAGGGAAGACCAAGATTATTTGAGGTTTCTTTGGTGGGAGAATGGCAATTTGCGAGCCAAGCCATCTATCTACAGAATGAGAGTCCACTTGTTTGGAGCGGCCTCATCTCCTGGCTGCGCTAATTTTGGCCTGAAACATCTGGCAGCGCAAGGTCAAGGTCAGTTTAGTGACGACACTGTACGCTTCATTCAAAGAAATTTCTATGTTGATGATGGTTTAGCAAGTGTTCAAACTGAGAAGGAAGCTATCAAGCTTGTCAAAGAATCAAGAGAACTTTGCTACACTGGCAAGTTAAGACTCCACAAGTTTGTATCTAACAATGAGAACGTGATTGCAACCATTCCAGAAGAAGAACGTGCAATAGTCAAAGATCAAGATATGGCTTTGGGTTCACCACATATAGAGAGAGCTCTCGGAGTGGAATGGTGTATTACATCGGACTCATTCAAATTCAGAGTTCAAGTGAAGCTGAATCCTTTGACAAGGAGAGGTGTACTGTCTACAGTTGCTTCTGTGTATGACCCCCTAGGGTTCATGGCACCCTTTGTCCTTTTGGGGAAACAAATACTACAAGAAATGTGTAGAGAGAAGTTAGGCTGGGACGAGGATCTTCCAGAGCATTTAAAGCCACAGTGGAAGTCCTGGATTCGAGATTTACCCACCCTAGCTGAAATCGAAATCGAAAGATCATTCTTACCTCCACATTTCAGCAGTGTCAAAAGGTATGAGCTGCACCATTTTGCGGATGCAAGCGTCTCTGGCTATGGCGTATGTACTTACCTTCGAGCTGTCAGTTCATCTGATGAAGTTCACTGCTGTCTAGTAATGGGTAAATCAAGAGTTTCACCAACCAAAATAACAACTATACCAAGGTTGGAACTGTCGGCAGCAGTAGTCGCAGTTAGAAGTAGCGACATGCTTCTCAAAGAACTAGACATAGAAAATATTCAAGAGTTCTTCTGGACCGACTCTACGGTTGTTCTCGGCTATATAAACAACGACGCCAGAAGGTTTCAGGTGTTTGTGGCCAACCGCATACAAAGAATCAAGGCAAGTACAAAACCTGAACAATGGGCTTATGTTGCATCTGAGAACAATCCGGCGGATCATGCGTCGCGAGGTTTGACTGCACAACAGCTCAAGAACTCCACTTGGTTCACAGGGCCAAAGTTTCTGTGGCAGGGTGAATTGCCAGCCAGAGAACTCAAGGTGGGAGTAATCGAAGACGATGATCCTGAAATCCGTAAGAGTTTTGTGTGTAACACTAAAGCAAAGAAAGAAAAGTCATTTGTGGAATGCTTCAAGAAGTTTTCAGATTGGTCTAGAGTTGTAAAGGCAGTCGCTAGACTCAGAAGACAGATCAGTGAATACAAAGACAAGAAGCAAAAAACTAATGAGTGTACAAGCTTAGAAGAAATGAAAGAAGCAGAACTTGTAATAGTCAAGCTAGTACAAGAAGAAGCATTTCCGGAATTGATAAAGAACTTAAAACAAAAGAATGCTACCATCAAGACAAAAGACAGGAAACTGTGCAAGTTGAGTCCATTCTTGGATGAGGATGGTATCCTAAGAGTAGGAGGACGTCTGACTTATGCCACACTACACCCATTTGTGAAGCATCCAGCACTTTTACCAAAAAATAGTCATACATCATCTTTACTTGTCAAACATTTCCATGAGAAGACCCAGCATCAAGGCCGTGGAATGACGATGAACGAACTGCGAGCTAGCGGATGGTGGATCCTGGGATGTAGCAGTGTCGTTTCAACACACATTTTCAAATGTGTCAAGTGCAGAAGGTATCGTAGACCAGCAGAAGAACAAAAGATGGGTGACTTACCACAAGACAGATTGGAGGCTACTCCACCCTTTACCTATGCTGGCATAGACTGTTTTGGTCCGATCTATGTAAAAGAGGGAAGAAAAGAACTCAAAAGGTATGGTCACAGGGCTCACCTGTCTATGTTCTAGAGCCATACACATAGAGATGCTGGACGACATGACAACTGATGCATTTATCAATGCCTTGAGAGCATTCATCGCTATAAGAGGAAATGTACGTCAGTTAAGATGTGACCAGGGCACTAATTTCATTGGTGCAAGGAGAGAGTTCGCCAAACTAATGGAAGAAATGGATCAAGAAAGAATTAAGAGTCTTGGATGTGAATTCCTTACGAACCCCCCAGCAGCAAGTCACATGGGTGGTGTCTGGGAGAGGCAAATAAGGACGGTAAGGAGTGTTCTTACAGCCATTCTTGACAAGTCAGCACGAAGACTCGACAGTTCTTCTTTAAGGACATTCTTGTATGAGGTTATGGCTGTCATTAACAGCAGACCACTAACAGCTGAACATTTGAATGACCCATCCGGACCGGAGCCTTTAACTCCGAACCATATCCTCACAATGAAGTCTGCGGTTATTCTGCCCCCACCTGGACAATTTGTCAAAGAAGATCTTTATCTTCAAAAGAGGTGGCGCCGGGTACAGTATTTGACCAACGAATTTTGGACACGGTGGAAGAAAGAATATCTTCTGAACTTACAGTCAAGACAGAAGTGGTTCAAAACCAGACGGAACATGAAAGTCAATGATATTGTCCTTCTACAAGAGGATATGGCACCACGCAATGAATGGAAGCTAGCCAGAATCACAGAGGTTTACCCAAGGTCAGATGATAGGGTGAGAAAACTAAAGTTGATGGTTAGTGATACCACTTTTGACAAAAAAGGGAAACTAACAACTAAGAGAATGGTACTTGAAAGACCCGTACAGAAAGTTGTTACTCTGATTGAAGCAGACTAAAATGTTTGACTGAAATTCCATGTCACATAGTTAATAATCAGAAATGTTTTGTGTTTCAAGAAATTGATGAATCTTGATTTCAGTATTGTATTAAGAGAAATCCCACGATAAGATTTGTGTGATTTGGTGGGAGTGTAGCTGATAGTCATAATTTATCTCAGTTTATACTATTATTGTCTTTTGGCACATGTTTCAGGTGTTTTGTGTGTTTGTGGGCCTTAAGAGTGCTGTCAACTTTTATTTTGAAAAGACCGCTTTTACTTTGATATGCGGGGTACTGCTGCGCCGTTCCGGGGAGTGAAGGAAAACCCAGGAGAAGGTGAAGACGCACATGTTGCTGTATTAAGAAAACCAGCGAAATTAAGGACCAATTTAAGTGTTCACAAAGTGTGAAGCGTTTAAGGAACATCCGGAGGCTAAAGATAACCCCCCTTTTACACGGCACGCAGCCAACGAGGTACTTAATGTATTTTCTTTATTCTACTTTTCCGAGTGTTTCATGTTTATGTTTACTTTGTTGATGTAATCATTAATACTGTGTGGCTGTATGTGTGTATGTTATAGTTTTCACGGTGGATTTGGAGGGCTCTTCAAATAAACCAGTGCCAAGGAAGCCACTTGTGTTGTTCGTGCCTCGAGGGAGTTACAGTGAGGGTCTCCCGGTGATTCCCAGCGAGGACCAAGGTGACAGGGACCGTCTTATGGCTGACCTGGGCTAAGTGTAGGCCATTGAGAGAGTGGGCCTCGAGCTTGGAGTCTAGCCGAACAGATGGGATTTTGAGCTGACGAGCTAGCTGGAGATCCATAAAATTCTCCTCTGCTCCAGAGTCCACCAGAGCAGAGACGGACAAAGTCTGAGTCAGGTAACAGAGAGTACCAGGCAGTTGGAGACGTTGAGGGGAACTAGTAACAGTTCGACTCACCAGTAGCCCCTCACCTACTGGGGAGCCCGTCCTTTTCCCGGGCGCTGAGGACAGTTGGCGATGTAGTGACCCGGCTCTCCACAGTAGAGGCAGGCATTGGTCGTCCGGCGATGGCTCCTCTCCTGTGGAGTGAGGCGAGCCCGACCTAACTGCATGGGCTCAGCGTCCGTGGCGGTTGACGAGTCCTCCATACTGCCTCGCTCGGCCTGAGGTTGGGACGTAGTCCGGGTCCAGCGGGAAGAACGCTCACGCTGACGCTCCCGGATGCGGTTATCCACGCTGATGCAGAGGGAGACCAGACCCTCCAGGTCTCGTGGGCGTTCACGAGCAGCCAGCTCATCCTTCAGGTGTTCCGGCAGACCTCGGAAGAAGACCCCTTGGAGGGCTCGATCATTCCACCCACTTCCAGCGGCCAGGGTCCGGAACTCCACAGCGAACTCAGCCGTGCTGCGAGTGCCCTGGCGAATGAGTGTCAGTCGATCCCCAGCATCCATGCCGTGGACCGGATGGTCAAAAACCTTCCTCATCTCCACGATGAAGGACTGGTAGGACTGGTAAACTGGGGCCTGGCTCTCCCACAGGGCGGTTCCCCAGTCCCTAGCGGCCCCAGACAGGAGTCCCAGCAGGTACGCCACCCGGGCGCGGTCAGATGAGTAGGTTATGGGTTGCAGCTCGAAAACCAGGCCCACCTGGGTTAGGAAGGCCTGACAGGAACCCAGATCTCCCACATACCTCTCCGGAGTTGGTGCAGGGGGCTCACGGAAATAGTAGGCAGGTTGGCGAGCTGGGTTGTCGGGGCGGGGAGCTGGAGCCGGTGCCGTGGTGCTCGGTGAAGCAGAGAGAGCAGAGAGCTGGGAGGTTAGCTGTGAGACCTGGTTTAATATCGCACGGTTATTCTCTACCAGACTCTGAAGCAGGGCATTGTGATGACCCAACCGAGAGTCCTGGTTCTCCAAGGCCTGTTGGACGGCAGCGGTCAAGTCTGCTCCTTGTTGGTTCTCCGCTGAGCTCATGTTGGCTGGATCGTACTGTTATGGTGGGACTTCAGAGGCTCAGGTGCGGAGAAACCAGTGGGAGACAGATGAGTACGCTTGGAAGAGTTTATTCTTTTCACAAGAGAGAATCGAAGGTGCTGCAGGCTCCGGAGGCAGGAGGCCAAGGCGGCTAGCTGAGGCGGGAGCAACTGGGGTACGAGTTTGGTCTGGTCACGGTGGGTCAGGAAACCAAGGAAGTTGAGGCTGGCAAGTCTTCAAAGAGAAGCAAAAGGAAGCGGCGTTAGTTAAAAGACTAAACTGGGACACAGCACATGCAGGTCTACTAACTCAGGGAGTTTTACGATCCAGCGCCGAGTGGAGTCGAGCACCGTTTAAGAGGTGTAGCTGATCAGGAGACAACGAGCTCCACCCGGTCGTCGCAGCTGAACTGAATCAGGTGGTGAATCCCTCAGCAGCTCCACTTCCTGAAAACCAAAAGGAGAGGAGAGAGAAACACACCCAACCACGCCCCTAGGAGGCCTCTGAGGAGTGGGGCGTGACAAAGTCATCCTCGGCTAGAAACATGAATCTATACAGAATCAACATTATTATAATAAATAAAAGCCTCGGGTGTCCTCCTGGTCTTTAAATGATAATAGGATTTCTCCGTGTGATGGTTTTCAGGCTCTCCTTGCCTCACCTCCACTCTATCAACGTTCTCATCATTTAGTCGGTTTCTCTCACTTGTACTTCTTGTTGAATTGCCTTTATCTCGTCTGCCAGTTGTGTGACGGGACTCCAGGATTCACTGCAAACAGACTTTACACTGCTTTGTTCAAACTGTGGTCACCACATGCAACGTTCTGGCTGATCAGAGGTCTTCGCAGGTTTTAACCTGACAGGAAGTCACGTGTTTGATATTTGAAAACATTTAAAATAATAATAGATGAGCTAATCTGCCAGGATGAGAGGAACCCGACCAAACAGCTCCATGGTGACTGGTGACCACTTCACTCAGGAGGGAAGCACCAGGACAAGACCACAGGTGAGCAGCATGGAAGACGTAGCAGAGAGAAGAAGAGGACAAGAGCGAGAGCTGATGGAGGTACAGGACGGAGAGTGACGGCCACCCAGAGCCCTCTGTTTGGTTTCTGAAGCGCTGAGAGGAACCACATGGTCCAGAAGGCAGAAATCACTGCTTTGGTTTGTTCAACCCAAACAATCTGGGCGTCCCCATTTTTTATTAGCAACATATTTCGTTTTCTCCATCACATTGCTGCTGATGCTTCTAATATCTTTTCTTGATTTGTTAAAACATTAATTTTTTTCTTTTAAGATGATGGCTTTTTTTCATTTGTGATGGTTTCCACCTGTACCTGTACCTGTACTGGTACTTGTACCTTTGCCAGCACCTGTACCCGTACCTGTACTCCAAACTTCACTACCTGTACTTGTTTCCCCCCTGTAGTTTGACGCTGCTTCTCTCTGCAGCCTGAACTGAGCAGCTCTGAAGTGTGAAGCAGTTCCTCTTCTCCTCTCATGAGTTCTTAGTTCTCTCAGAACTCCTCCAGCTCAGTCCGTCTGTCACACTGGATCACTGCTGAGGGAACAAGCGTCACTCTCAATACTTGGACATTTTTGAAATGAAAGATTAGATAGATCAAAGGCCTATAGAGTTAAAAGCACCTGTGGATTCTGCAGATAGAATTCCTCAACTTCTTGGAAGCAAAGTTCCTCTAAATTCATCAGGATGAGTCAGAATGAAGAACCAATCAGAGGCCGTCTTTCAAAACCTAGAAACCACATACAGAGAGGGGAGTGGGGAGAGCACCACTTCAGCCCGTTCAGCTTCATGCAGAGCCTCGGTGAGTGACCGGGGCAACGACAGGCGAACATGCTGACGTAGCTGCTCAGGTCGAAGGCGTGGAGGGCCAGCTCCTCTTGGACAGCTGCTTCAAAGTGAGGGTAACCTTGTTGGGGCGTACAGTTGCAGATCGGCGGCGAAGGTGCCCAGGCTCTCACCCTCCTGTCGGCAGCGACTGGCCAGATGCTCCCTGCTGTGGTCAGTGGAACGTCGCTGCCCAAACCGCCTCTGCAGTGCTGTCGTCAGGTGGTGGAGGTCTCGCTGGTCTGCCGGGGTGAGGTCAAGCACCACTTGTACCGCCTTCCCTTCCAATGCCAGGGCCAGGTGAGTGGCTGCCTCCCCGTCACTCCATCCACTGTGCAGTGCGGCGAGCTGAACTTGACAAAGGTACGGCGCCAGCAGCGTTGTCCCGTTGTATCTGGGAAGCTTCACAGGTGTCCTGGGTGCAGTTACCGGGAGCGATGGGCTTGGTGTGGTTAATGGAAAAAGCCCATCTGCATTAGCCACAGTGCTAACGGTTGGTGGGCAGAGACCAGCAGCTCTCCTGGAACTAGCTGCAGTGTCCCTCCCGGCCTCCAGGGGATGATGTCTTTCAAAACCATAAACACAACTGACCAATCACGTTGCTCGTTACTGGGCGTAATACAAACAGGAAGTCTCAAGACGATAATTCACTATATTTTGATGAACAAATATGGATTTAGACAAAATGATACGGTGACAAGTCGTGAGGATGTTCTAGACAGATCTAGAGGATTTGAGCAACACGTCTGATGTGTCTTCAGCCGTCCTTTCTGAGCATTGAGCGTCCAGATGACTGCTGAGCCATGAAGAGGACTGACTGCAGTACATGACGCACAAAAAACTAAAAACTTAAAAACACAACAAACTAAAAAAAAAAAAAATACAAATGTTTCAAATGTTTCTGTGCATGTGCACAATCTGATGTATTTTCTCCCATTTGAACTATTTTAGTAGTATGGCAAAGTGTAGTAAGAAGAGAACGTCCCATCCTGCTCAGCAGTGTGTTGACCAACCAGACGAACATCTGGTGATACAACTGAAGTGTTGGTGCAAAAGTTTGACCCTAATGCCGTATGTAGTTTTGGTTGAAGGACATGCAAGGTATTTTGCACTTTGGATGTGTGGTTTTGTGAGTTATGTGACGAGTATTTTGACGAGACCAGCTGAGTTGGCAAATTGTGTTTTAGCAAATGTAAAAACCTGTAATATAGTGGCTGATTCCTCCACACACACACACACACACACACACACACACACACACACACACACACACACACACACCCTCCCGCAGCAGTCGATGTGAGGTGGAGAGAAATGAAGAGAGTTTTTCTAAATGACCACATGGAAGTTTCCAGTTTATTGAAATCAGCTGCTTCCAGTCTCACGACTCATCAAACACAGTTTTAGATTTTTCTCAGCGAGACACACGAGGCTTTTAAGACAACACCACATATATATTGTTTGTGTGTGTGTGTGTGTGTGTGTGTGTGTGTGTGTGTGTGTATGTGTGTGTGTGTGTGTGTGTCAGAGCTGGTAATTTTTCCCAAAGACAAACACTTTCTGCACAAACATCTTCATTATAGTACAACCGACAGTTTGGGAGCAGTGAGGAGACACACAGCAGATCATCAGAGGACGGACACATCTGGATTACAAACAGTGAAAGCAAGACCCCCCCCCATACACACACACACACGCACGCACGCACACACACACACACACACACACGCACACAAACCCCTTACTTCATGCTTCTTTGAATGTGTTTGAGATGTCAAATGAAAACGTCTCACTGCATGTCCTCTCCTCCGTCCACACGAGCTGAAACCATCTTTCTCTGGTCTTTCTTAAAAGACCTGTTGTCCAACAGTCACCATGAACACGGCTCAAAGTGATGTCGTACATATGATTGGTGAAAACATGGACCGTTGTGTTGTGGGCGGGGCCTCCGTTTGGCTGTGACGCTAATGCGGCTAGCTACAGGTGATCCGTGTTGTGACAGCAACTCAGACGGAGCAACACGTTGCAAACAAACTTAGCAGTTACTTTAATTGATGAATAAAAATAGAAGATATTGTGTGAATTTGTGGCTGCGCTTGATCCTGCCACCTGATTGGACCACGCAGCTTCCTTTCTGACGCCCCGGGTCTGAACCCGCCACGAGACTCGTGTCTCCGTCTCGTGAGGCTGTCGGCTGGAATTAATATGTGAATGAAACCCCTCCCACACAAACGGCCTGCAACCACAGAAGAAGAAGCTGCTTTGCTGCAGAACGGCTACGAAGACACCAAACAGTGAGGACTGAACGCAGGACTTTCACACGCAAACATCTTGGCTGTTTTTTTTTTTATTTTCTTGTGTATTTCTTCCTTTTTCGTAGAACAAAATAGATCCTCTGAGGGTAACCTGTGTCCTGTCAGTCATACTCGTCGTCTTCTGGATCCATGTCGCCGCCCTGGTAGAAGGTCCCCTGAGTGGAGTACGACCTGGTCTTCATGGAGCAGCTGGAGTCCATCAGAATGGCCTGGAGAGAGAGAGGCGTGGGGCGAGCGGTGAATTACTGGGCTGGCCTCACAACACCTTGCTTCCACCTTGACTTTTTAATGCTTCTCACTTTATAACATGGTTTTGTCCTGCAGTGAAAAGCTCCCGAAATGCTTTTCTTTTTAAAATATGTCCTGCGTCTTCACGTTCCCATCAGTCACCTATAATCTCAGTTAAACTTCCAATAAATTCAGATTAGAAAAAACGATTTTTGAGCTAAAACATTTGTCTGTGGCCGTCGTCGTCCGGTTTTTCCCTACAGGTAAGTTCACACTCTGTCCAGAAGGAAGTCCAAACAGCAGGAACCTGCAGCTCCTGGAGCTGCTGGTCCAACAATCCACAAGGTCCTGAGGCTTCTCACAGTCACACATGGAAAATATGGACTGGATTCCTGGACTGGATGGAGCCATGGAGCGGAGCAGATGGTTGGAAGGAATGATGAGTGGATGGAAGCGGGTCAGATGTTAGAACACGACGTCTGCACAGAGTGATGGAGAGCAGCAGGTCATGCAGGTGGTGGAGGAGGTAGAGGAAGAGGAGGCAGAGGAAGAGGAGGAAGAGGAAGAGGAAGAGGAGGAAGAGGAGGTAGAGGAAGAGGAGGTAGAGGAAGAGGAGGCAGAGGAAGAGGAGGAAGAGGAGGCAGAGGAAGAGGAGGTAGAGGAAGAGGAGGTAGAGGAAGAGGAGGCAGAGGAGGTAGAGGAAGAGGAGGCAGAGGAAGAGGAGGTAGAGGAAGAGGAGGCAGAGGAAGAGGAGGTAGAGGAAGAGGAGGTAGAGGAGGTAGAGGAAGAGGAGGTAGAGGAAGAGGAGGTAGAGGAAGAGGAGGCAGAGGAGGTAGAGGAAGAGGAGGCAGAGGAGGTAGAGGAAGAGGAGGTAGAGGAAGAGGAGGCAGAGGAGGTAGAGGAAGAGGAGGCAGAGGAAGAGGAGGCAGAGGAAGAGGAGGCAGAGGAGGTAGAGGAAGAGGAGGCAGAGGAAGAGGAGGCAGAGGAAGAGGAGGCAGAGGAAGAGGAGGTAGAGGAAGAGGAGGAAGAGGAGGCAGAGGAAGAGGAGGTAGAGGAAGAGGAGGTAGAGGAAGAGGAGGCAGAGGAAGAGGAGGCAGAGGAAGAGGAGGCAGAGGAAGAGGAGGTAGAGGAAGATGAGGTAGAGGAAGAGGAAGAGGAGGAAGAGGAGGTAGAGGAAGAGGAGGCAGAGGAGGTAGAGGAAGAGGAGGTAGAGGAAGAGGAGGCAGAGGAAGAGGAGGCAGAGGAAGAGGAGGCAGAGGAGGTAGAGGAAGAGGAGGCAGAGGAAGAGGAGGCAGAGGAAGAGGAGGCAGAGGAAGAGGAGGTAGAGGAAGAGGAGGCAGAGGAAGAGGAGGTAGAGGAAGAGGAGGCAGAGGAAGAGGAGGTAGAGGAAGAGGAGGCAGAGGAGGTAGAGGAGGCAGAGGAAGAGGAGGCAGAGGAAGAGGAGGAAGAGGATGCAGAGGAAGAGGAGGTAGAGGAAGAGGAGGTAGAGGAAGAGGAGGCAGAGGAAGAGGAGGTAGAGGAAGAGGAGGCAGAGGAAGAGGAGGCAGAGGAAGAGGAGGTAGAGGAAGAGGAGGAAGAGGAGGTAGAGGAAGAGGAGGAAGAGGAGGTAGAGGAAGAGGAGGTAGAGGAAGAGGAGGCAGAGGAGGCAGAGGAAGAGGAGGTAGAGGAAGAGGAGGCAGAGGAAGAGGAGGCAGAGGAGGTAGAGGAAGAGGAGGCAGAGGAAGAGGAGGCAGAGGAAGAGGAGGTAGAGGAAGAGGAGGCAGAGGAAGAGGAGGTAGAGGAAGAGGAGGCAGAGGAAGAGGAGGCAGAGGAAGAGGAGGCAGAGGAAGAGGAGGCAGAGGAGGTAGAGGAAGAGGAGGCAGAGGAGGTAGAGGAAGAGGAGGCAGAGGAAGAGGAGGCAGAGGAAGAGGAGGTAGAGGAAGAGGAGGAAGAGGAGGTAGAGGAAGAGGAGGAAGAGGAGGTAGAGGAAGAGGAGGTAGAGGAAGAGGAGGCAGAGGAGGTAGAGGAAGAGGAGGCAGAGGAAGAGGAGGTAGAGGAAGAGGAGGCAGAGGAAGAGGAGGCAGAGGAGGTAGAGGAAGAGGAGGTAGAGGAAGAGGAGGCAGAGGAAGAGGAGGCAGAGGAAGAGGAGGTAGAGGAAGAGGAGGCAGAGGAAGAGGAGGTAGAGGAAGAGGAGGCAGAGGAAGAGGAGGTAGAGGAAGAGGAGGTAAAGGAAGAGGAGGCAGAGGAAGAGGAGGTAGAGGAAGAGGAGACAGAGGAAGAGGAGACAGAGGAAGAGGAGGCAGAGGAAGAGGAGGCAGAGGAAGAGGAGACAGAGGAAGAGGAGGCAGAGGAAGAGGAGGCAGAGGAAGAGGAGGCAGAGGAAGAGGAGGTAGAGGAAGAGGAGGCAGAGGAAGAGGAGGTAGAGGAAGAGGGGGTAGAGGAAAAGGAGGTAGAGGAAGAGGAGGTAAAGGAAGAGGAGGCAGAGGAAGAGGAGGTAGAGGAAGAGGAGGTAGAGGAAGAGGAGGCAGAGGAAGAGGAGGCAGAGGAAGAGGAGGTAGAGGAAGAGGAGGAAGAGGAGGTAGAGGAAGAGGAGGTAGAGGAAGAGGAGGCAGAGGAGGTAGAGGAAGAGGAGGCAGAGGAAGAGGAGGCAGAGGAAGAGGAGGAAGAGGAAGAGGAGGTAGAGGAAGAGGAGGCAGAGGAAGAGGAGGCAGAGGAAGAGGAGACAGAGGAAGAGGAGGTAGAGGAAGAGGAGGCAGAGGAAGAGGAGGCAGAGGAAGAGGAGGTAAAGGAAGAGGAGACAGAGGAAGAGGAGGCAGAGGAAGAGGAGGCAGAGGAAGAGGAGGTAGAGGAAGAGGAGGCAGAGGAAGAGGAGGCAGAGGAAGAGGAGGTAGAGGAAGAGGAGGTAGAGGAAGAGGAGGCAGAGGAAGAGGAGGTAGAGGAAGAGGAGGCAGAGGAAGAGGAGGTAGAGGAAGAGGAGGCAGAGGAAGAGGAGGCAGAGGAAGAGGAGGTAGAGGAAGAGGAGGTAGAGGAAGAGGAGGCAGAGGAAGAGGAGGCAGAGGAAGAGGAGGCAGAGGAAGAGGAGACAGAGGAAGAGGAGGCAGAGGAAGAGGAGGCAGAGGAAGAGGAGGCAGAGGAAGAGGAGGTAGAGGAAGAGGAGGTAAAGGAAGAGGAGGCAGAGGAAGAGGAGGTAGAGGAAGAGGAGGAAGAGGAGGTAGAGGAAGAGGAGGCAGAGGAAGAGGAGGCAGAGGAAGAGGAGGTAGAGGAAGAGGAGGCAGAGGAAGAGGATGCAGAGGAAGAGGAGGTAGAGGAAGAGGAGGCAGAGGAAGAGGAGGCAGAGGAAGAGGAGGCAGAGGAAGAGGAGGCAGAGGAAGAGGAGACAGAGGAAGAGGAGGCAGAGGAAGAGGAGGTAGAGGAAGAGGAGGTAGAGGAAGAGGAGGCAGAGGAAGAGGAGGTAGATGATGAGGTTGAGTCGGTTTATGAGGTTGAGTTGATCCATGAGTTTGAGTTGGTTCATGAGGTTCAGTCAGTCGGTCCATGAGGTTCAGTCAGTCGGTCCATGAGGTTCAGTCAGTCGGTCCATGAGGTTCAGTCAGTCGGTCCATGAGGTTCAGTCAGTCAGTTCATGAGGTTCAGTCAGTCGGTCCATGAGGTTCAGTCAGTCAGTTCATGAGGTTCAGTCAGTCGGTCCATGAGGTTCAGTCAGTCAGTTCATGAGGTTCAGTCAGTCGGTCCATGAGGTTCAGTCAGTCGGTCCATGAGGTTCAGTCAGTCAGTTCATGAGGTTCTCAGCTGTTGCTCCCCTCCAGTTAAAGCCTGTAAAACACGACACACTTCAATTCCCCTGAAGCTCCGGCGCAAAAGTCAAAATGTGTTCATGTCAAAACAGTTTCTGGTTCACAGGAGAAGAATCATCAGTTATTCTGGGAGGAAAAAAGAACCTGTGTGTGTGTGTGTGTGTGTGTGTGTGTGTGTGTGTGTGTGTGTGTGTGTGTGTGTGTGTGTGTGTGTGTGTGTGTGTGTGTGTGTGTGTGTGTGTGTGTGTGTGTGTGTGTGGGGTGAATGAATGAAGATAATGAAGATTGACACTGACCAGACCTCCACCCAGATCAAATTCTCCAAATACTGATACTCAGAGAAGAGTGGCTGGAAACCCTACCAGAGGTCATGACCTGTACTGATGGAGGTTTAGGGTTAGACTGATGGAGGCTCAGACTGATGGAGGTTTAATGATGGAGGTTAATGATGGAGGTTCAGACTGATGGAGGTTAATTATGGAGGTTCAGACTGATGGGGGTTAATGATGGAGGTTCAGACTGATGGAAGTTAATGATGGAGGTTCAGACTGATGGAGGTTAATGATGGAGGTTCAGACTGATGGAGGTTAATGATGGAGGTTCAGACTGATGAGGTTAATGATGGAGGTTCAGACTGATGGAGATTCAGACTGATGGAGGTTAATGATGGATTTTCAGACTGATGGAGATTCAGACTGATGGAGGTTAATGATGGAGGTTCAGACTGATGGAGGTTTATGATGGAGGTTCAGACTGATGGAGATTCCGACTAATGGAGGTTTATGATGGAGGTTCAGACTGATGGGGTTAATGATGGAGATTCAGACTGATGGAGGTTAATGATGGAGGTTCAGACTGATGGAGGTTTATGATGGAGGTTCAGACTGATGGGGTTAATGATGGATTTTCAGACTGATGGAGATTCAGACTGATGGAGGTTAATGATGGAGGTTCAGACTGATGGAGGTTAATGATGGAGGTTCAGACTGATGGGGGTTAATGATGGATTTTCATACTGATGGAGATTCAGACTGATGGAGGTTAATGATGGAGGTTCAGACTGATGGAGGTTGATGATGGAGGTTCAGACTGATGGAGGTTAATGATGGAGGTTCAGACTGATGGAAGTTAATGATGGAGGTTCAGACTGATGGAGGTTAATGATGGAGGTTCAGACTGATGGAAGTTAATGATGGAGGTTCAGACTGATGGAGGTTAATGATGGAGGTTCAGACTGATGGAGGTTAATGATGGAGGTTCAGACTGATGGAAGTTAATGATGGAGGTTCAGACTGATGGAAGTTAATGATGGATTTTCAGACTGATGGAGGTTCAGACTGATGGAAGTTAATGATGGAGGTTCAGACTGATGGAGGTTAATGATGGAGGTTCAGACTGATGGAAGTTAATGATGGAGGTTCAGACTGATGGAGGTTAATGATGGAGGTTCAGACTGATGGAGGTTAATGATGGAGGTTCAGACTGATGGGGTTAATGATGGATTTTCAGACTGATGGAGGTTCAGACTGATGGAGGTTAATGATGGAGGTTCAGACTGATGGAGGTTAATGATGGAGGTTCAGACTGATGGAGGTTCAGACTGATGGAAGTTAATGATGGAGGTTCAGACTGATGGAGGTTAATGATGGATTTTCAGACTGATGGAGATTCAGACTGATGGAGGTTAATGATGGAGGTTCAGACTGATGGAGGTTAATGATGGAGGTTCAGACTGATGGAGGTTTATGATGGAGGTTCAGACTGATGGGGTTAATGATGGATTTTCAGACTGATGGAGATTCAGACTGATGGAGGTTAATGATGGAGGTTCAGACTGATGGAGGTTAATGATGGAGGTTCAGACTGATGGAGGTTAATGATGGAGGTTCAGACTGATGGAAGTTAATGATGGAGGTTCAGACTGATGGAGGTTAATGATGGAGGTTCAGACTGATGGAAGTTAATGATGGAGGTTCAGACTGATGGAGGTTAATGATGGAGGTTCAGACTGATGGAAGTTAATGATGGAGGTTCAGACTGATGGAAGTTAATGATGGAGGTTCAGACTGATGGAGGTTAATGATGGAGGTTCAGACTGATGGAGGTTAATGATGGAGGTTCAGACTGATGGAGGTTAATGATGGAGGTTCAGACTGATGGAGATTCAGACTGATGGAGGTTTATGATGGAGGTTCAGACTGATGGGGTTAATGATGGCTTTTCAGACTGATGGAGATTCAGACTGATGGAGGTTAATGATGGAGGTTCAGACTGATGGAGGTTAATGATGGAGGTTCAGACTGATGGGGGTTAATGATGGATTTTCATACTGATGGAGATTCAGACTGATGGAGGTTAATGATGGAGGTTCAGACTGATGGAGGTTAATGATGGAGGTTCAGACTGATGGAGGTTAATGATGGAGGTTCAGACTGATGGAAGTTAATGATGGAGGTTCAGACTGATGGAGGTTAATGATGGAGGTTCAGACTGATGGAGGTTTATGATGGAGGTTCAGACTGATGGGGTTAATGATGGATTTTCAGACTGATGGAGATTCAGACTGATGGAGGTTAATGATGGAGGTTCAGACTGATGGAGGTTAATGATGGAGGTTCAGACTGATGGAAGTTAATGATGGAGGTTCAGACTGATGGAGGTTAATGATGGAGGTTCAGACTGATGGAGGTTAATGATGGAGGTTCAGACTGATGGAAGTTAATGATGGAGGTTCAGACTGATGGAGGTTAATGATGGAGGTTCAGACTGATGGAAGTTAATGATGGAGGTTCAGACTGATGGAAGTTAATGATGGAGGTTCAGACTGATGGAGGTTAATGATGGAGGTTCAGACTGATGGAGGTTCAGACTGATGGAAGTTAATGATGGAGGTTCAGACTGATGGAGGTTAATGATGGAGGTTCAGACTGATGGAGGTTAATGATGGATTTTCAGACTGATGGAGGTTAATGATGGATTTTTCAGACTGATGGAGATTCCGACTGATGGAGGTTAATGATGGAGGTTCAGACTGATGGAGGTTAATGATGGAGGTTCAGACTGATGGGGGTTAATGATGGATTTTCAGACTGATGGAGATTCAGACTGATGGAGGTTAATGATGGAGGTTCAGACTGATGGAGGTTAATGATGGATTTTCAGACTGATGGAGGTTAATGATGGATTTTCAGACTGATGGAGATTCAGACTGATGGAGGTTAATGATGGAGGTTCAGACTGATGGAGGTTAATGATGGAGGTTCAGACTGATCAGCTTCTCTGGTCTGCCAGATGTTGATCAGAACACTGAATCTTTGACGAGGGAACCATGTTGTGGTTCCAGGCATTGGTTCTCTCCAGGCTTCCTGTGGTTCTGACATGAAGGTGGAGGAGTGGAGGTCTGGCTGAAGAGCAGGAAGAACAGGAGCCTGCAGGTCCTGACGCCTCCCAGTCACACACCTCCGTCTCATGGTGAAGTCACCAGCCAGTTAGACCGACCAATAAGCAGCTCTCTTGGTTTCAGGGGTGTGGCCCTGGGAGAGGGCTGGAGCCTGCAGGGCTTCACAATGTGTTCGTCTCGGCTCTGGTTACTTTTGATAAGCTGCTGAGATTCTTACTATTTTCTCTTCTTGTCCTGGAGGATTTCTGAGGAAGATGCAGAGAGGAGAGAATAAGATATCCACGATCCCGATGATGGTCATGAGCCAGGGGAAGCCGATGCTCTCGGCGATGGATCCCCCGATGGACGGACCTGGAGGAGGAGGTGCCAGCAGGTTATCTGACCGAGCGCTCCCTGGCGGAGCAAAGAGCAAAGAGCAAAGAGCTTTTCTCACCCAAAGCGAAGCCCATGCAGAACGCCACGTCAGCAATGGCGTAGACGCTCCCGTACACGGACACGTGCCTCAAGTCCACCAGGTAGCCCATGATGGGCATCATGGAGGAGTCCACCATGCCTGGAACACAGCTCCTCGTTAGCCCTGCCACACCCCACCGCCGCCACACTGCCAGCGCCACACTCACCGATTGCAAAGCCAATGCCGAAGTTCGGCAGGATCAGGCCGTAGATGTTGGAGGCGAACGGGACCTGAGCAGAAACAGTGTAGATTATCATCTACAGGACTATCATAGACACAGAAGCATTCATTCCCTCTGCAGTCACACCCCCAACAGCAGAGGAAACAGAATTCCAACAACTTGCAGCCGGCCCGTTGCCTTCTAGGTCAATTCAAGTAATAATGTTGTTGTATACTGTCCTTTAAATACTAATTATATGAATATTGCTGTTCTGTTCTTAATGACTTTTATGTTTGTGTGTATTCAGCATTTTCTTTTGTCAAAAGACAGATTTCTGACAACCTTGGGTCAGACAATAAAACTCTATCCCCAAAACACAGATTTCTGCCTGAAACCATGTTCAGACGTTCACATTGTTCTGAGACCTTCAGCCACTCAAACCATTTCCTCTCAATCAAAATCACTGGAATGATGAATATCAAAACATTATTATTACTCTTTTCAGTTGTTTTCCATGTGTTGAGCAGTATTGGACTTTTGGATAGTCTGCAATATTTTTAGCACTTTGATCATATTTAGCCACTTATTTGACATTTTGCTTTTTGGGTAATTCATTCTTTTTTCATTGTTTTGGCCTTTTTAGTTGCAGTCACCATTTATTCAGTTTGTTTCCTGTTTGTTTCTCATTGAGGTGAACCCTGGCAGCAAATAAAACCACTTCTCCCCAGGATTATCCTGGAAACTTCTTCCTCTCCCCAGGATTATCCTGGAAACTTCTTCCTCTCCCCAGGATTATCCTGGAACCTCAACTCCAGCAGCTGCAGTCAGTCAGCAGAGCGTCAGTGGGTAAAGTGTGTTTCCTGGTTCTACTTACACAAATCACACTGATTCCAACCAGGGCCATTCCAACGAGAGCACAGAGCCACCTGGGGAGGAGAGGAGGAGTCAGCGTCACCTGAAGCTGCATCACAGGCAAGTTCATGTCTCCAGGACCAACCTCCACCTGGTCTGGACCAACCTCTACCTGGTCTGGACCAACCTCCACCTGGTCTGGACCAACCTCCACCTGGTCTGGATAAACCTACACCTGGTCTGGATTAACCTCCACCTGGTCTGGACCAACCTCTACCTGGTCTGGACCAACCTCCACCTGGTCTGGACCAACCTCCACCTGGTCTGGATCAACCTCCACCTCGTCTGGATAAACCTACACCTGGTCTGGATTAACCTCCACCTGGTCTGGACCAACCTCCACCAGGTCTGGACCAACCTCCACCTGGTGTGGATCAACCTCCACCTGGTCTGGATCAACCTCCACCTGGTCTGGATTAACCTCCACATGGTATGGACAAACCTCCACCTGGTCTGGACCAACCTCCACCTGGTCTGGACCAACCTCCACCAGGTCTGGACCAACCTCCACCTGGTCTGGATTAACCTCCACCTGGTCTGGATCAACCTCCACCTGGTCTGGATTAACCTCCACCTGGTCTGGACAAACCTCCACCTGGTCTGGACCAACCTCCACCTGGTCTGGACCAACTTCCACCTGGTCTGGATTAACCTCCACCTGGTCTGGACCAACCTCCACCTGGTCTGGACCAAACTCCACCTGGTCTGGACCAACCTCTACCTGGTCTGGACCAACCTCCACCTGGTCTGGACCAACCTCCACCTGGTCTGGATCAACCTCCACCTCGTCTGGATAAACCTACACCTGGTCTGGATTAACCTCCACCTGGTCTGGACCAACCTCCACCAGGTCTGGACCAACCTCCACCTGGTGTGGATCAACCTCCACCTGGTCTGGATCAACCTCCACCTGGTCTGGATTAACCTCCACATGGTATGGACAAACCTCCACCTGGTCTGGACCAACCTCCACCTGGTCTGGACCAACCTCCACCAGGTCTGGACCAACCTCCACCTGGTCTGGATTAACCTCCACCTGGTCTGGATCAACCTCCACCTGGTCTGGATTAACCTCCACCTGGTCTGGACAAACCTCCACCTGGTCTGGACCAACCTCCACCTGGTCTGGACCAACTTCCACCTGGTCTGGATTAACCTCCACCTGGTCTGGACCAACCTCCACCTGGTCTGGACCAAACTCCACCTGGTCTGGATAAACCTCCACCAGGTCTGGACCAACCTCCACCTGGTCTGGATTAACCTCCACCTGGTCTGGACCAACCTCCACCTGGTCTGGATTAACCTCCACCTGGTCTGGATTAACCTCCACCTGGTCTGGATAAACCTCCACCTGGTCTGGACCAACCTCCACCTGGTCTGGATCAACCTCTACCTGGTCTGGATCGACCTCTACCTGGTCTGGATCAACCTCTACCTGGTCTGGACCAACCTCTACCTGGTCTGGACCAACCTCCACCTGGTCTGGATTAACCTCTACCTGGTACCTCCACCTGGTCTGGACCAACCTCCACCTGGTCTGGATTAACCTCCACCTGGTCTGGACCAACCTCTATCTGGTCTGGATCAACCTCCACCTGGTCTGGACCAACCTCTACCTGGTCTGGATCAACCTCCACCTGGTCTGGACCAACCTCCACCTGGTCTGGATTAACCTCCACCTGGTCTGGATCAACCTCCACCTGGTCTGGATTAACCTCCACCTGGTCTGGATTAACCTCCACCTGGTCTGGACCAACCTCCACCAGGTCTGGACCAACCTCCACCTGGTCTGGCTCAACCTCCACCTGGTCTGGATTAACCTCCACCTGGTCTGGATCAACCTCCACCTGGTCTGGATTAACCTCCACCTGGTCTGGATCAACCTCCACCTGGTCTGGATTAACCTCCACCTGGTCTGGACCAACCTCCACCTGGTCTGGACCAACCTCCGCCTGGTCTGGATAAACCTCCACCTGGTCTGGACCAACCTCCACCTGGTCTGGATCAACCTCTACCTTGTCTGGACCAACCTCTACCTGGTCTGGACTAACCTCCACCTGGTCTGGATTAACCTCCACCTGGTCTGGATTAACCTCTACCTGGTACCTCCACCTGGTCTGGACCAACCTCCACCTGGTCTGGATCAACCTCCACCTGGTCTGGACCAACCTCCACCTGGTCTGGATCAACCTCCACCTGGTCTGGACCAACCTCCACCTGGTCTGGATCAACTTCCACCTGGTCTGGACCAACCTCCACCTGGTCTGGATTAACCTCTACCTGGTCTGGATCAACTTCCACCTGGTCTGGACAAAGCTGCAGGTGTGTTCAGAACTGCAGGTGTGTTCAGAACTGCAGGTGTGTTCAGAACTGTAGGTGTGTTCAGAACTGCAGGTGTGTTCAGAACTGTAGGTGTGTTCAGAACTGTAGGTGTGCTCAGAACTGCAGGTGTGTTCAGAACTGCAGGTGTGTTCAGAACTGCAGGTGTGTTCAGAACTGTAGGTGTGCTCAGAACTGCAGGTGTGTTCAGAACTGCAGGTGTGTTCAGAACTGCAGGTGTGTTCAGAACTGCAGGTGTGTTCAGAACTGTAGGTGTGTTCAGAACTGCAGGTGTGTTCAGAACTGAGGGGGGAGCGACTGGTAACAGACACAATAAACTCAGCGTTCTGAACAAAGCCACAGTCAAATCAAACAGTGAGTCAATAAAGGCAAAGTGACAAACATGAAAGAGAGAAAGTCATTTGCAGCAGCGGAAGCATGGAGGCGTCTCACCTCCCCATCCTGTGGGCCAGGGAGCCGAAGATGTAGGTTCCAATAAGGTAGGAGATGGAGGCTGGCAGGAACGCCACGCCTGGACACACACACACACACACACACACACACACACACACACACACACACACACACACACACACACACACACACACACACACACACACACACACACACACACACACACACACACACACACACACACAAACAAGGTGAGATAAGCAGATCTCTATCTCTGCTGCTGTACGTCTTCCATTGTCTCTAATCATGACTTGGTGCTTTGCACCTGCCAGCATGTGGCAGCCTAATATCCTGTCCCCCACCCCCACCCACACCCCCACGCCCACACCCACCCCCACCCCCACCCCCACATTATCTCATCCAGACTTCATAGAGCCGACGGCACCAACAAACTCATAAAAGTCTCCCTTCAGAAAACCTTTCATTTAGGTCTTCCTCTTTCAGTGAGGAAGATGCTCTACAATCTGATGTTAGAGGAGGAAGATGGTCTATAATCTGATGCTAGAGGAGGAAGATGCTCTATAATTTGGTGTTAGAGGAGGAAGGTGCTCTATAATGTGGATGTTAGAGGAGGAAGATGCTCTATAATCTGATGTTAGAGGAGGAAGATGCTCTATAATGTGGATGTTAGAGGAGGAAGATGCTCTATAATCTGGTGTTAGAGGAGGAAGATGCTCTATACTGTGGATGTTAGAGGAGGAAGATGCTCTATAATCTGGTGTTAGAGGAGGAAGATGGTCTATAATCTGATGTTAGAGGAGGAAGATGCTCTATAATCTGGTGTTAGAGGAGGAAGATGCTCTATAATCTGATGTTAGAGGAGGAAGATGCTCTATAATCTGGTGTTAGAGGAGGAAGATGCTCTATAATCTGATGTTAGAGGAGGAAGATGCTCTATAATCTGGTGTTGGAGGAGGAAGATGGTCTATAATCTGATGTTAGAGGAGGAAGATGCTCTATAATCTGATGTTAGAGGAGGAAGATGCTCTATAATCTGGTGTTAGAGGAGGAAGATGCTCTATAATCTGGTGTTAGAGGAGGACGATGCTCTATAATCTGATGTTAGAGGAGGAAGATGCTCTATAATCTGGTGTTAGAGGAGGAAGATTCTCTATAATCTGGTGTTAGAGGAGGAAGATGGTCTATAATCTGATGTTAGAGGAGGAAGATGCTCTATAATGTGGATGTTAGAGGAGGAAGATGCTCTATAATCTGGTGTTGGAGGAGGAAGATGGTCTATAATCTGATGTTAGAGAAGGAAGATGCTCTATAATGTGGATGTTAGAGGAGGAAGACGCTCTATAATCTGGTGTTAGAGGAGGAAGGTTGTCTATAATCTGATGTTAGAGGAGGAAGGTGCTCTATAATCTGATGTTAGAGGAGGAAGATGCTCTATGATCTGGTGTTAGAGGAGGAAGATGCTCTATAATGTGGATGTTAGAGGACGATGCTCTATAATCTGGTGTTAGAGGAGGAAGATGCTCTATAATCTGATGTTAGAGGAGGAAGGTGCTCTATAATCTGATGTTAGAGGAGGAAGATGCTCTATAATCTGGTGTTTGAGGAGGAAGGTGCTCTATAATCTGATGTTAGAGGATGGTGCTCTATAATCTGAGGTTAGAGGAGGAAGATGCTCTATAATCTGATGTTAGAGGAGGAAGATGGTCTATAATCTGATGTTAGAGGAGGAAGATGCTCTATAATCTGGTGTTAGAGGAGGAAGATGCTCTATAATCTGATGTTAGAGGAGGAAGATGCTCTATAATCTGGTGTTAGAGGAGGAAGATGCTCTATAATCTGATGTTAGAGGAGGAAGATGCTCTATAATCTGGTGTTGGAGGAGGAAGATGGTCTATAATCTGATGTTAGAGGAGGAAGATGCTCTATAATCTGATGTTAGAGGAGGAAGATGCTCTATAATCTGGTGTTAGAGGAGGAAGATGCTCTATAATCTGGTGTTAGAGGAGGACGATGCTCTATAATCTGATGTTAGAGGAGGAAGATGCTCTATAATCTGGTGTTAGAGGAGGAAGATTCTCTATAATCTGGTGTTAGAGGAGGAAGATGGTCTATAATCTGATGTTAGAGGAGGAAGATGCTCTATAATGTGGATGTTAGAGGAGGAAGATGCTCTATAATCTGGTGTTGGAGGAGGAAGATGGTCTATAATCTGATGTTAGAGAAGGAAGATGCTCTATAATGTGGATGTTAGAGGAGGAAGACGCTCTATAATCTGGTGTTAGAGGAGGAAGGTTGTCTATAATCTGATGTTAGAGGAGGAAGGTGCTCTATAATCTGATGTTAGAGGAGGAAGATGCTCTATGATCTGGTGTTAGAGGAGGAAGATGCTCTATAATGTGGATGTTAGAGGACGATGCTCTATAATCTGGTGTTAGAGGAGGAAGATGCTCTATAATCTGATGTTAGAGGAGGAAGGTGCTCTATAATCTGATGTTAGAGGAGGAAGATGCTCTATAATCTGGTGTTTGAGGAGGAAGGTGCTCTATAATCTGATGTTAGAGGATGGTGCTCTATAATCTGAGGTTAGAGGAGGAAGATGCTCTATAATCTGATGTTAGAGGAGGAAGGTGCTCTATAATCTGGTGTTAGAGGAGGAAGATGCTCTATAATCTGATGTTAGAGGAGGAAGATGCTCTATAATCTGGTAACCAGTTGTTTTGCAGTTTGCATTGCAGAGCAGGTTCATTAATAAATCTTCTACTCGATTAAACATCTTCCTCCAGTTCAGCATTGATCCTGCATTTCACATGTTTTCTATCAATAAAGTGAGTGAGTGAGTGAGTGAGTGAGTGAGTGAGTGAGTGAGTGAGTGAGTGAGTGAGTGAGTGAGAGAGTGAATACCGAGCTGCCACTTCCTGGCACACATGGTCTCCATCATCCAGATGGGCAGGGTGGGCTCCAGCATGGCGATGGCCATGTTCCCGAAGCAGATGGCCCCTGAGGGCCAGAGGAGGAAGTGAGAAGAGACCAGCTCCTTTCTGCTGTTTGGCTCTGAGGGATTATTTCATTTTTGTTTCCACACCAACAGACTCCACTTCATTTCGTCTGTAAAGATGACGACTCAGCACAGCAGGACAAATTCCTCTCTGGACTAAACTAAAACTAAACTAAAATCACTGGTCAAACACACTTTTAGAATCAGAATCTAATTTCAAATATGCTTTGATGGTGTAATTGAAAGCAGATGCAATCATTTAAAATCTCAAAAATCAAAGTTCTACTTTCAGTAGAGGGCACATTATTGAGAATTGCTTGGTTTGACTTTAATCACAACAAAATATCTCAAAGGGAAGTTTAGAGAAAGTCAGTCAGCTGATGTTTTAACTTACTGTATGAAAAGACAATTCAATGCCTGAGCCCAGAAACTGGAACAATACTGGTGTGTACTGCAGTTATTAGAGGTAGTAGTTATTAGAAATATTACTGCAGTTATTGGAGATATTAATTATTAGACTTATTAGTTATTAGAGATATTAATTATTAGACATATTAGTTATTAGAGATATTAATTATTAGAAATATTACTGCAGCTGATCTTACTTCAGTAATAACTAGTGGATAATATTACTTTGAACTTTGTCTTCCAGGACCACTGTGAGGAACCTGAGTTACTTTGGGCCTGGTCCTGGTCCTGGACCTGGACCTGGACCTGGACCTGGACCTGGACCTAGACCTAGACCTAGACCTAGACCTAGACCTGGACCTGGACCTGGACCTGGACCTGGACTCTTTATTTTACCTAGTGTCTGTAAATCAGGACCATGATGACTCAGAATGACGCTGAGAAATAGTCCATTATCATGTCCTTCCAGAGTGGACTGGAGTACTGACAGGAAGTACTGACAGGAAGTCCTGACAGGAAGTACTGACAGGAAGTACTGACAAGAAGTACTGACAGGAAGTACTGACAAGAAGTACTGACAGGAAGTACTGACAGGAAGTCCTGATAGGAAGACCTGACAGGAAGTCCTGACAGGAAGTCCTGACAGGAAGTCCTGACAGGAAGTACTGACAGGAAGTCCTGACAGGAAGTCCTGATAGGAAGACCAGACAGGAAGTACTGACAGGAAGTACTGACAGGAAGTCCTGATAGGAAGACCTGACAGGAAGTACTGAAAGGAAGTCCTGACAGGAAGTCCTGATAGGAAGACCTGACAGGAAATACTGACAGGAAGTACTGACAGGAAGTCCTGATAGGAAGACCAGACAGGAAGTCCTGACAGGAAGTACTGACAGGAAGTCCTGACAGGAAGTACTGACAGGAAGTACTGACAGGAAGTACTGACAGGAAGTCCTGACAGGAAGTACTGACAGGAAGTCCTGACAGGAAGTACTGACAGGAAGTCCTGACAGGAAGTACTGACAGGAAGACCTGACAGGAAGTACTGACAGGAAGTACTGACAGGAAGACCTGACAGGAAGTACTGACAGGAAGTACTGACAGGAAGACCTGACAGGAACCAGGAGAGATCACTCCAATATGAGCTTCCTGTTCAATCTACTATAGAATTTAGAATAGAATCCTTCTTAACAAGCAGCTTCACCGTCTGTTAGACTGTTAGTCCATCTGATCCAGAACACTGGGTTCTCAGGTCTGCTCCCTGGAGGTTCCTAGGTTTTCTACAGAACACTGGGTTCTCAGGTCTGCTCCCTGGAGGTTCCTAGGTCTTCTACAGAACACTGGGTTCTCAGGTCTGCTCCCTGGAGGTTCCTAGGTCTTCTACAGAACACTGGGTTCTCAGGTCTGCTCCCTGGAGGTTCCTAGGTTTTCTACAGAACACTGGGTTCTCAGGTCTGCTCCCTGGAGGTTCCTAGGTCTTCTACAGAACACTGGGTTCTCAGTACTGCTCCCTGGAGGTTCCTAGGTCTTCTACAGAACACTGGGTTCTCAGGTCTGCTCCCTGGAGGTTCCTAGGTCTTCTACAGAACACTGGGTTCTCAGGTCTGCTCTCTGGAGGTTCCTAGGTCTTCTACAGAACACTGGGTTCTCAGTACTGCCCCCTGGAGGTTCCTAGGTCTTCTACAGAACACTGGGTTCTCAGTACTGCCCCCTGGAGGTTCCTAGGTCTTCTAGAGAACACTGGGTTCTCAGTACTGCCCCCTGGAGGTTCCTAGGTCTTCTACAGAACACTGGGTTCTCAGTGCTGCTCCCTGGAGGTTCCTAGGTCTTCTACAGAACACTGGGTTCTCAGTACTGCCCCCTGGAGGTTCCTAGGTCTTCTACAGAACACTGGGTTCTCAGTACTGCTCCCTGGAGGTTCCTAGGTCTTCTACAGAACACTGGGTTGTCAGGTCTGCTCCCTGGAGGTTCCTAGGTCTTCTACAGAACATTGGGTTCTCAGGTCTGCCCCCTGGAGGTTCCTAGGTCTTCTACAGAACACTGGGTTCTCAGGTCTGCCCCCTGGAGGTTCCTAGGTCTTCTACAGAACACTGGGTTCTCAGGTCTGCCCCCTGGAGGTTCCTAGGTCTTCTACAGAACACTGGGTTCTCAGGTCTGCCCCCTGGAGGTTCCTAGGTCTTCTACAGAACACTGGGTTCTCAGGTCTGCCCCCTGGAGGTTTCTAGGTCTTCTACAGAACACTGGGTTCTCAGGTCTGCTCCCTGGAGGTTCCTAGGTCTTCTACAGAACATTGGGTTCTCAGGTCTGCCCCCTGGAGGTTCCTAGGTCTTCTACAGAACACTGGGTTCTCAGGTCTGCCCCCTGGAGGTTCCTCGGTCTTCTACAGAACACTGGGTTCTCAGGTCTGCCCCCTGGAGGTTCCTAGGTCTTCTACAGAACACTGGGTTCTCAGGTCTGCCCCCTGGAGGTTCCTAGGTCTTCTACAGAACACTGGGTTCTCAGGTCTGCCCCCTGGAGGTTTCTAGGTCTTCTACAGAACACTGGGTTCTCAGGTCTGCCCCCTGGAGGTTCCTAGGTTTTCTACAGAACACTGGGTTCTCAGGTCTGACCCCTGGAGGTTCCTAGGTCTTCTACAGAACACTGGGTTCTCAGGTCTGCTCCCTGGAGGTTCCTAGGTCTTCTACAGAACACTGGGTTCTCAGGTCTGCCCCCTGGAGGTTCCTAGGTCTTCTACAGAACACTGGGTTCTCAGTGCTGCTCCCTGGAGGTTCCTAGGTCTTCTACAGAACACTGAGTTCTCAGGTCTGCTCCCTGGAGGTTCCTAGGTCTTCTACAGAACACTGGGTTCTCAGGTCTGCTCCCTGGAGGTTCCTAGGTCTTCTACAGAACACTGGGTTCTCAGGTCTGCTCCCTGGAGGTTCCTAGGTCTTCTACAGAACACTGGGTTCTCAGGTCCGCCCCCTGGAGGTTCCTAGGTTTTCTACAGAACACTGGGTTCTCAGGTCTGCTCCCTGGAGGTTCCTAGGTCTTCTACAGAACACTGGGTTCTCAGGTCTGCCCCCTGGAGGTTCCTAGGTTTTCTACAGAACACTGGGTTCTCAGGTCTGCCCCCTGGAGGTTCCTAGGTCTTCTACAGAACACTGGGTTCTCAGGTCTGCTCCCTGGAGGTTCCTAGGTCTTCTACAGAACACTGGGTTCTCAGGTCCGCCCCCTGGAGGTTCCTAGGTTTTCTACAGAACACTGGGTTCTCAGGTCTGCTCCCTGGAGGTTCCTAGGTCTTCTACAGAACACTGGGTTCTCAGGTCTGCCCCCTGGAGGTTCCTAGGTTTTCTACAGAACACTGGGTTCTCAGGTCTGCCCCCTGGAGGTTCCTAGGTCTTCTACAGAACACTGGGTTCTCAGGTCTGCCCCCTGGAGGTTCCTAGGTTTTCTACAGAACACTGGGTTCTCAGGTCTGCCCCCTGGAGGTTCCTAGGTCTTCTACAGAACACTGGGTTCTCAGGTCTGCCCCCTGGAGGTTCCTAGGTTTTCTACAGAACACTGGGTTCTCAGGTCTGCCCCCTGGAGGTTCCTAGGTCTTCTACAGAACACTGGGTTCTCAGGTCTGCCCCCTGGAGGTTCCTAGGTTTTCTACAGAACACTGGGTTCTCAGGTCTGCTCCCTGGAGGTTCCTAGGTTTTCTACAGAACACTGGGTTCTCAGGTCTGCCCCCTGGAGGTTCCTAGGTCTTCTACAGAACACTGGGTTCTCAGGTCTGCTCCCTGGAGGTTCCTAGGTTTTCTACAGAACACTGGGTTCTCAGGTCTGCCCCCTGGAGGTTCCTAGGTCTTCTACAGAACACTGGGTTCTCAGGTCCGCCCCCTGGAGGTTCCTAGGTTTTCTACAGAACACTGGGTTCTCAGGTCTGCTCCCTGGAGGTTCCTAGGTCTTCTACAGAACACTGGGTTCTCAGGTCTGCTCCCTGGAGGTTCCTAGGTCTTCTACAGAACACTGGGTTCTCAGGTCTGCTCCCTGGAGGTTCCTAGGTCTTCTACAGAACACTGGGTTCTCAGGTCTGCTCCCTGGAGGTTCCTAGGTCTTCTACAGAACACTGGGTTCTCAGGTCCGCCCCCTGGAGGTTCCTAGGTTTTCTACAGAACACTGGGTTCTCAGGTCTGCTCCCTGGAGGTTCCTAGGTCTTCTACAGAACACTGGGTTCTCAGGTCTGCCCCCTGGAGGTTCCTAGGTTTTCTACAGAACACTGGGTTCTCAGGTCTGCCCCCTGGAGGTTCCTAGGTCTTCTACAGAACACTGGGTTCTCAGGTCTGCCCCCTGGAGGTTCCTAGGTTTTCTACAGAACACTGGGTTCTCAGGTCTGCCCCCTGGAGGTTCCTAGGTCTTCTACAGAACACTGGGTTCTCAGGTCTGCCCCCTGGAGGTTCCTAGGTTTTCTACAGAACACTGGGTTCTCAGGTCTGCTCCCTGGAGGTTCCTAGGTTTTCTACAGAACACTGGGTTCTCAGGTCTGCCCCCTGGAGGTTCCTAGGTCTTCTACAGAACACTGGGTTCTCAGGTCTGCTCCCTGGAGGTTCCTAGGTTTTCTACAGAACACTGGGTTCTCAGGTCTGCCCCCTGGAGGTTCCTAGGTCTTCTACAGAACACTGGGTTCTCAGGTCTGTCCCCTGGAGGTTCCTAGGTTTTCTACAGAACACTGGGTTCTCAGGTCTGTCCCCTGGAGGTTCCCAGGTTTTCCTCCAGTAGAATGGAGGCGGAGCTTCCCGCAGGCTGACGGTCTCTGAGACGTTTTATTGAATGTTTATTTCACGTTCTCTCTTCGGTTCTCTGTCCAAACACTTTTTCCCCTCGGCCTCATGCGGTGACTTTGAAAACAGAAAATCAAAGCAGTTTTCTTACCGGCTGCAATCACGATGTATGGATCCTTCATGAGTGTGAGCAGCGGCGTTCCCTTCTGACTCTGTGGAGGAAAGCAGCTGTTAACGCTCCACTTCTCCTGACATGTACTTCTTCTCCTTCTTCTCCTCCTTCTTCTTCTCCTTCACTGCTCCTGAACCGGAGCAGTGAAGTCAGGCCACTGGTTTGAATCCAACATGTTATCATCAGGTTAATTACATTAGAGAACAATATCACAGGAATGGCTTTTTAAATGGTGAAATATGATGCATGTAATCTGTGTGACTACTACCAACTCATGTTTGCTCCATAAACATTTAGTTGTGTTTTTAAGAGTTTCTAATAGTAACTGGACAATAAAACAAACATAATCATGAGTTCTTAATGTAATAATCTTGCTCCATGCTGGAATCATCCATTTGCAAATACAGTAGAACCTGTAATTTATATGTATATATATATATATATATATATACATACACACACATACACATACACACGCCTGCTGCACATGAAGACTTGGTTCCTTCACATTTCATGTCTTTTAAATAAGGAGGCTTTAGAAAGAAGAGAGTTGATGAGGATTGTAGTTTAATGAGAACCAATGTGAGCGTGTGAAGGTTTTACTGTCTGTGGGACTGGAAGCTGAAGCAGGAGTTTACTGGGAGCTCTGGCAGGTGAAGGAGTGGAGCGTCACATGACTAAAGCAGGAGTTTACTGGGAGTTCTGGCAGGTGAAGGAGTGGAGCGTCACATGACTAAAGCAGGAGTTTACTGGGAGTTCTGGCAGGTGAGGGAGTGGAGCGTCACATGACTAAAGCAGGAGTTTACTGGGAGTTCTGGCAGGTGAAGGAGTGGAGCGTCACATGACTAAAGCAGGAGTTTACTGGGAGTTCTGGCAGGTGAAGGAGTGGAGCGTCACATGACAGAAGCAGGAGTTTACTGGGAGCTCTGGCAGGTGAGGGAGTGGAGCGTCACATGACAGAAGCAGGAGTTTACTGGGAGTTCTGGCAGGTGAAGGAGTGGAGCGTCACATGACTAAAGCAGGAGTTTACTGGGAGTTCTGGCAGGTGAGGGAGTGGAGCGTCACATGACTAAAGCAGGAGTTTACTGGGAGCTCTGGCAGGTGAGGGAGTGGAGCGTCACATGACAGAAGCAGGAGTTTACTGGGAGCTCTGGCAGGTGAGGGAGTGGAGCGTCAGATGAATGGCAGTGCTGCCTGAGTGAAGCTCTGTTTGCTCAGGTCAAACAAACCGTGTTGAGACTGTATGAAGGTCAGAGAGTGTTCATTGTGTGTAGTCCTGTTAGAACTGTGTCATCAAGGAAAAGGCCAGGTGACGCTGAAATGTTTGTGCCTGAAAAGGTCCTTTCAATAAAGTCAGATCCTGTTCAGGAAATGAAGGACGAGTCAACAAACTCACCTCAGGCTCCACTTTGGTTGGCTGAAGAACCACGAGCTGCAACGCTGAGAAGACAGAGACACTGGGCCTCAACACGCCGCTGCTACGTGTTCAGTGCTGCCACGTGTTCAGTGCTGCCACGTGTTCAGTGTGGCTACATGTTCAGTGTGGCTCTGTGTTCAGTGTGGCTCTGTGTTCAGTGTGGCTCCGTGTTCAGTGTGGCTACATGTTCAGTGTGGCTCCGTGTTCAGTGTGGCTCCGTGTTCAGTGTGGCTACATGTTCAGTGTTGCTACGTGTTCAGTGTGGCTCCGTGTTCACTGTGGCTCCGTGTTCAGTGTGGCTACATGTTCAGTGTGGCTCCGTGTTCAGTGTGGCTCCGTGTTCAGTGTGGCTACAGGTTCAGTGTTGCTCCGTGTTCAGTGTGGCTACATGTTCAGTGTTGCTCCGTGTTCAGTGTGGCTACATGTTTAGTGTTGCTACGTGTTCAGTGTTGCTCCGTGTTCAGTGTGGCTACATGTTCAGTGTTGCTACGTGTTCAGTGTGGCTCCGTGTTCAGTGTGGCTCCGTGTTCAGTGTGGCTACATGTTCAGTGTGGCTCCGTGTTCAGTGTGGCTCCGTGTTCAGTGTGGCTACAGGTTCAGTGTTGCTCCGTGTTCAGTGTGGCTACATGTTCAGTGTTGCTCCGTGTTCAGTGTGGCTACATGTTTAGTGTTGCTACGTGTTCAGTGTTGCTCCGTGTTCAGTGTGGCTACATGTTCAGTGTTGCTACGTGTTCAGTGTGGCTCCGTGTTCAGTGTGGCTCCGTGTTCAGTGTGGCTACATGTTCAGTGTGGCTCCGTGTTCAGTGTGGCTCCGTGTTCAGTGTGGCTACAGGTTCAGTGTTGCTCCGTGCTCAGTGTGGCTACATGTTCAGTGTTGCTCCGTGTTCAGTGTGGCTACATGTTTAGTGTTGCTACGTGTTCAGTGTTGCTCCGTGTTCAGTGTGGCTACATGTTCAGTGTTGCTACGTGTTCAGTGTGGCTCCGTGTTCAGTGTTGCTCCGTGTTCAGTGTGGCTCCGTGTTCAGTGTGGCTCCGTGTTCAGTGTGGCTCCGTGTTCAGTGTGGCTCCATGTTCAGTGTGGCTACAGGTTCAGTGTTGCTCCGTGTTCAGTGTGGCTACTTGTTCAGTGTTGCTCCGTGTTCAGTGTTGCTCCGTGTTCAGTGTTGCTACGTGTTCAGTGTGGCTACGTGTTCAGTGTGGCTACATGTTCAGTGTTGCTACGTGTTCAGTGTGGCTCCGTGTTCAGTGTGGCTACATGTTCAGTGTGGCTCCGTGTTCAGTGTGGCTACATGTTCAGTGTGGCTCCGTGTTCAGTGTGGCTACATGTTCAGTGTTGCTCCGTGTTCAGTGTGGCTACATGTTTAGTGTTGCTACGTGTTCAGTGTTGCTCCGTGTTCGGTGTGGCTACGTGTTCAGTGTGGCTCCGTGTTCAGTGTGGCTACGTGTTCAGTGTGGCTCCGTGTTCAGTGTGGCTACATGTTCAGTGTTGCTTCGCGTTCAGTGTTGCTTCGCGTTCAGTGTTGCTACATGTTCTGTGTGGCTACGTGTTCTGTGTGGCTACGTGTTCTGTGTGGCTCCGTGTTCAGTGTGGCTACATGTTCAGTGTTGCTTCGCGTTCAGTGTTGCTTCGCGTTCAGTGTTGCTACGTGTTCTGTGTGGCTACGTGTTCTGTGTGGCTACGTGTTCAGTGTGGCTCCGTGTTCAGTGTGGCTCCGTGTTCAGTGTGGCTACAGGTTCAGTGTTGCTCCGTGTTCAGTGTGGCTCCGTGTTCAGTGTGGATACATGTTTAGTGTTGCTACGTGTTCAGTGTTGCTCCGTGTTCAGTGTGGCTACATGTTCAGTGTTGCTACGTGTTCAGTGTTGCTACGTGTTCAGTGTGGCTCCGTGTTCAGTGTGGCTCCGTGTTCAGTGTGGCTCCGTGTTCAGTGTGGCTACAGGTTCAGTGTTGCTCCGTGTTCAGTGTGGCTACATGTTCAGTGTTGCTCCGTGTTCAGTGTGGCTACATGTTTAGTGTTGCTACGTGTTCAGTGTTGCTCCGTGTTCAGTGTGGCTACATGTTCAGTGTTGCTACGTGTTCAGTGTTGCTACGTGTTCAGTGTGGCTCCGTGTTCAGTGTGGCTACATGTTCAGTGTGGCTACATGTTAAGTGTTGCTCCGTGTTCAGTGTGGCTACATGTTCAGTGTTGCTCCGTGTTCAGTGTGGCTACATGTTTAGTGTTGCTACGTGTTCAGTGTTGCTCCGTGTTCGGTGTGGCTACATGTTCGGTGTGGCTCCGTGTTCAGTGTGGCTACATGTTCAGTGTTGCTACGTGTTCAGTGTTGCTACGTGTTCAGTGTGGCTCCGTGTTCGGTGTGGCTACATGTTCAGTGTGGCTCCGTGTTCAGTGTGGCTACATGTTCAGTGTTGCTACGTGTTCAGTGTTGCTCCGTGTTCGGTGTGGCTACATGTTCAGTGTGGCTCCGTGTTCAGTGTGGCTACGTGTTCAGTGTGGCTCCGTGTTCAGTGTGGCTACATGTTCAGTGTTGCTTCGCGTTCAGTGTTGCTACATGTTCTGTGTGGCTACGTGTTCTGTGTGGCTACGTGTTCAGTGTGGCTACGTGCTCAGTGTTGCTACGTGTTCAGGGTGAGAGGAAGTGTGTTTACCTCCATCAAACAGAGCGAGGAAGGCGAGGATGAGGAAGGGCGCCGTCTTCCCTACGAACTCGTACATCACACTGCCAAACGGAGGCCCGACTGCAGAGACACCAAATACAGTTGTTTTTACAGAGGCGGCGGCCATGATGGTGGTAGACCTAGTCCCCCAAGGTCCTGGACCTGCTCCATCACAATTCTAGACCTGGTCCCCCAAGGCCCTGGACCTGCTCCATCACAATTCTAGACCTAGTCCCCCAAGGTCCTGGACCTGCTCCATCACAATTCTAGACCTGGTCCCCCAAGGCCCTGGACCTGCTCATTCACAATTCTAGACCTGGTCCCCCAGGGTCCTGGTTTTCGGATCTCAGTCCGAATGTTTCAGGATGTTTCACACTTTCAAAATAAAAGCATCAATCGGAAGTAAAACTGCAGAAATTACTTTATTCCTGTATCTGAGTATTTCCTGCCAGTACATCCATCGTCATTACGGCAGAAGAGAGAGTGGTTGGTGGTGGTCAGAGGGTGAGAGAGTGAGAGAGAGAGTGGTTGGTGGTGGTCAGAGGGTGAGAGAGTGAGAGAGAGAGTGGTTGGTGGTGGTCAGAGGGTGAGAGAGTGAGAGAGAGAGAGTGGTTGGTGGTGGTCAGAGGGTGAGAGAGTGAGAGAGAGAGTGGTTGGTGGTGGTCAGAGGGTGAGAGAGTGAGAGAGAGAGTGGTTGGTGGTGGTCAGAGGGTGAGAGAGTGAGAGAGAGAGAGTGGTTGGTGGTGGTCAGAGGGTGAGAGAGTGAGAGAGTGAGAGAGAGAGTGGTTGGTGGTGGTCAGAGGGTGAGAGAGTGAGAGAGAGAGTGGTTGGTGGTGGTCAGAGGGTGAGAGAGTGAGAGAGAGAGCGGTTGGTGGTGGTCAGAGGGTTGATGTAGTGAGAGAGAGAGTGGTTGGTGGTGGTCAGAGGGTGAGAGAGTGAGAGAGAGAGTGGTTGGTGGTGGTCAGAGGATGAGAGAGTGAGAGAGAGAGTGGTTGGTGGTAGTCAGAGGGTGAGAGAGTGAGAGAGAGAGCGGTTGGTGGTGGTCAGAGGGTGAGAGAGTGAGAGAGAGAGCGGTTGATGGTGGTCAGAGGGTGGATGTAGTGAGAGAGAGAGTGGTTGGTGGTGGTCAGAGGGTGAGAGAGTGAGAGAGAGAGTGGTTGGTGGTGGTCAGAGGATGAGAGAGTGAGAGAGAGAGTGGTTGGTGGTAGTCAGAGGGTGAGAGAGTGAGAGAGAGAGCGGTTGGTGGTGGTCAGAGGGTGAATGTAGTGAGAGAGAGAGAGTGGTTGGTGGTGGTCAGAGGGTGAGAGAGTGAGAGAGAGAGTGGTTGGTGGTGGTCAGAGGGTTAATGTAGTAGGAGAGTGAGTGGTTGGTGGTGGTCAGAGGGTGAGAGTGAGTGGTTGGTGGTGGTCAGAGGGTTAATGTAGTAGGAGAGTGAGTGGTTGGTGGTGGTCAGAGGGTGAGAGTGAGTGGTTGGTGGTGGTCAGAGGGTGAATGTAGTGAGAGAGTGAGTGGTTGGTGGTGGTCAGAGGGTGAGAGAGTGAGAGAGTGAGAGAGAGAGTGGTTGGTGGTGGTCAGAGGGTGAGAGAGTGAGAGAGTGAGAGAGAGAGAGTGGTTGGTGGTGGTCAGAGGGTGGATGTAGTGAGAGGGAGTGGTTGGTCGTGGTCAGAGGGTGAATGTAGTGAGAGAGAGTGGTTGGTGGTGGTCAGAGGGTGGATGTAGTGAGAGAGTGAGTGGTTGGTGGTGGTCAGAGGGTGGATGTAGTGAGAGAGAGTGGTTGGTGGTGGTCAGAGGGTGAATATAGTGAGAGAGAGGGGTTGGTGGTGGTCAGAGGGTGAATACAGTGAGAGAGAGTGGTTGGTGGTGGTCAGAGGGTGAATATAGTGAGAGAGAGGGGTTGGTGGTGGTCAGAGGGTGAATACAGTGAGAGAGAGTGGTTGGTGGTGGTCAGAGGGTGAGAGAGTGAGTGGTTGGTGGTGTTCAGAGGGTGGATGTAGTGAGAGAGAGTGGATAGTGGTGGTCAGAGGGTGGATGTAGTGAGAGAGAGTGGTTGGTGGTGGACAGAGGGTGGGAGAGTGAGAGAGTGAGTGGTTGGTGGTGGTCAGAGGGTGAGAGAGTGAGTGGTTGGTGGTGTTCAGAGGGTGAGAGAGTGAGAGAGTGAGTGGTTGGTGGTGGTCAGAGGGTGAATGTAGTGAGAGAGAGTGGTTGGTGGTGGTCAGAGGGTGGGAGAGTGAGAGAGTGAGTGGTTGGTGGTGTTCAGAGGGTGAGAGAGTGAGAGAGTGAGTGGTTGGTGGTGGTCAGAGGGTGAATGTAGTGAGAGAGTGAGTGGTGGTCAGAGGGTGAGAGAATGAGTGGTTGGTGGTGGTCAGAGGGTGAATGTAGTGAGAGATAGAGTGGTTGGTGGTGGTCAGAGGGTGAATGTAGTGAGAGAGTGAGTGGTTGGTGGTGGTCAGAGAGTGAGAGAGTGAGAGTGAGTGGTTGGTGGTGGTCAGAGTGAGAGAGTGAGTGGTTGGTGGTGGTCAGAGGCTGAATATAGTGAGAGAGAGAGTGGTTGTTGGTGGTCAGAGGGTGAATGTAGTGAGAGAGTGAGTGGTTGGTGGTGGTCAGAGGGTGAGAGAGTGAGAGAGTGAGTGGTTGGTGGTGGTCAGAGTGAGAGAGTGAGTGGTTGGTGGTGGTCAGAGGGTGAATGTAGTGAGAGAGAGAGTGATTGGTGGTGGTCAGAGGGTGAATGTAGTGAGAGAGAGAGGGGTTGGTGGTGGTCAGAGGGTGAATGTAGTGAGAGAGAGAGTGGTTGGTGGTAGTCAGAGGGTGAATGTAGTGAGAGAGAGAGTGGTTGGTGGTGGTCAGAGGGTGAATGTAGTGATAGATAGAGTGGTTGGTGGTGGTCAGAGGGTGAATGTAGTGAGAGAGTGAGTGGTTGGTGGTGGTTTAGAGGGTGAGAGATTGAGAGAGTGAGAGAGTGAGTGGTTGGTGGTGGTCAGAGGGTGAATACAGTGAGAGAGTGAGTGGTTGGTGGTGGTCAGAGAGTGAGAGAGAGAGTGGTTGGTGGTGGTCAGAGGGTGAATGTAGTGAGAGAGTGAGTGGTTGGTGGTGGTCAGAGGGTGAATGTAGTGAGAGAGAGAGTGGTTGGTGGTGGTCAGAGGGTGAATGTAGTGAGAGAGAGAGTGGTTGGTGGTGGTCAGAGGGTGAGAGAGTGAGAGAGAGAGTGGTTGGTGGTAGTCAGAGGGTGAATGTAGTGAGAGAGAGAGTGGTTGGTGGTGGTCAGAGGGTGAATGTAGTCAGAGAGTGACTGGTTGGTGGTTGTCAGAGGGTGAATGTAGTGAGAGAGAGAGTGTTTGGTGGTGGTCAGAGGGTGAATGTAGTGAGAGAGAGAGGAGTTGGTGGTGGTCAGAGGGTGAATGTAGTGAGAGAGTGATTGTTTGGTGGTGGTCAGAGAGTGAATGTAGTGAGAGAGAGAGTGGTTGGTGGTGGTCAGAGAGTGAATGTAGTGAGAGAGAGAGGAGTTGGTGGTGGTCAGAGGGTGAGAGTGAGTGGTTGGTGGTGGTCAGAGGGTGAATGTAGTGAGAGAGAGTGGTTGGTGGTGGTCAGAGGGTGAGAGAGTGAGAGAGTGAGAGAGAGAGTGCTTGGTGGTGGTCAGAGGGTGGATGTAGTGAGAGAGAGTGGTTGGTGGTGGTCAGAGGGTGAATGTAGTGAGAGAGAGAGTGGTTGGTGGTGGTCAGAGGGTGAATGTAGTGAGAGAGAGAGTGGTTGGTGGTGGTCAGAGGGTGAATGTAGTGAGAGAGAGTGGTTGGTGGTGGTCAGAGGGTGAAAGTAGTAAGATAGAGTGGTTGGTGGTGGTCAGAGGGTGAGAGAGTGAGAGAGTGAAAGAGTGAGTGGTTGGTGGTGTTCAGAGGGTGAGAGAGTGAGAGAGTGAGAGGTTGGTGGTGGTCAGAGGGTGAATATAGTGAGAGAGTGAGTGGTTGGTGGTGGTCAGAGGGTGAATACAGTGAGAGAGTGAGTGGTTGGTGGTGGTCAGAGGGTGAATACAGTGAGAGAGTGAGTGGTTGGTGGTGGTCAGAGGGTGAATATAGTGAGAGAGTGAGTGGTTGGTGGTGGTCAGAGGGTGAATGTAGTGAGAGAGTGAGTGGTTGGTGGTGGTCAGAGGGTGAATACAGTGAGAGAGTGAGTGGTTGGTGGTGGTCAAAGGGTGAATGTAGTGAAAGAGTGAGTGGTTGGTGGTGTTGAGAGAGTGAGAGAGTGAGTGGTTGGTGGTGGTCAGAGGGTGAATGTAGTGAGAGAGTGAGTGGTGGTCAGAGGGTGAGAGAGTGAAAGAGCGAGTGGTTGGTGGTGGTCAGAGTGAGAGAGTGAGTGGTTGGTGGTGGTCAGAGGGTGAATGTAGTGAGAGAGAGAGTGGTTGGTGGTGGTCAGAGGGTGAATGTAGTGAGAGAATGAGTGGTTGGTGGTGGTCAGAGAGTGAGAGAGTGAGAGAGAGTGGTTGGTGGTGGTCAGAGGGTGCATGTAGTGAGAGAGTGAGTGGTTGGTGGTGGTCAGAGTGAGAGAGTGAGTGGTTGGTGGTGGTCAGAGGGTGAATATAGTGAGAGAGTGAGTGGTTGGTGGTGTTCAGAGGGTGAATGTAGTGAGAGAGTGAGTGGTTGGTGGTGGTCAGAGGGTGAGAGAGTGAGAGAGTGAGTGATTGGTGGTGGTCAGAGTGAGAGAGTGAGTGGTTGGTGGTGGTCAGAGGGTGAATGTAGTGAGAGAGAGAGTGGTTGGTGGTAGTCAGAGGGTGAATGTAGTGAGAGAGTGAGTGTTTGGTGGTGGTCAGAGGGTGAGAGAGTGAGTGGTTGGTGGTGGTCAGAGGGTGAATGTAGTGAGAGAGAGAGTGTTTGGTGGTGGTCAGAGAGTGAATGTAGTGAGAGAGAGAGGAGTTGGTGGTGGTCAGAGGGTGAATGTAGTGAGAGAGTGAGTGTTTGGTGGTGGTCAGAGAGTGAATGTAGTGAGAGAGAGAGTGGTTGGTGGTGGTCAGAGAGTGAATGTAGTGAGAGAGAGAGGAGTTGGTGGTGGTCAGAGGGTGAGAGTGAGTGGTTGGTGGTGGTCAGAGGGTGAATGTAGTGAGAGAGAGGGGTTGGTGGTGGTCAGAGGGTGAGAGAGTGAGGAAGTGAGAGAGAGAGTGCTTGGTGGTGGTCAGAGGGTGGATGTAGTGAGAGAGAGTGATTGGTGGTGGTCAGAGGGTGAATGTAGTGAGAGAGAGAGTGGTTGGTGGTGGTCAGAGGGTGAATGTAGTGAGAGAGAGTGGTTGGTGGTGGTCAGAGGGTGAATGTAGTAAGAGAGAGTGGTTGGTGGTGGTCAGAGGGTGAGAGAGTGAGAGAGTGAAAGAGTGAGTGGTTGGTGGTGTTCAGAGGGTGAGAGAGTGAGAGAGTGAGAGGTTGGTGGTGGTCAGAGGGTGAATATAGTGAGAGAGAGAGTGGTTGGTGGTGGTCAGAGGGTGAGAGAGTGAGAGAGTGAGTGGTTGGTGGTGGTCAGAGGGTGAATGTAGTGAGAGAGTGAGTGGTTGGTGGTGGTGAGAGAGTGAGAGAGAGTGGTTGGTGGTGGTCAGAGCGTGCATGTAGTGAGAGAGTGAGTGGTTGGTGGTGGTCAGAGTGAGAGAGTGAGTGGTTGGTGGTGGTCAGAGGGTGAATGTAGTGATAGAGAGAGTGGTTGGTGGTAGTCAGAGGGTGAATGTAGTGAGAGAGTGAGTGGTTGGTGGTGGTCAGAGGGTGAGAGAGTGAGAGAGTGAGTGGTTGGTGGTGGTCAGAGGGTGAATACAGTGAGAGAGTGAGTGGTTGGTGGTGGTCAGAGAGTGAGAGAGTGAGAGAGAGAGTGGTTGGTGGTGGTCAGAGGGTGAGAGAGTGGGAGAGTGAAAGAGTGAGTGGTTGGTGGTGTTCAGAGGGTGAGAGAGTGAGAGAGTGAGAGGTTGGTGGTGGTCAGAGGGTGAATATAGTGAGAGAGTGAGTGGTTGGTGGTGGTCAGAGGGTGAATACAGTGAGAGAGTCAGTGGTTGGTGGTGGTCAGAGGGTGAATGTAGTGAGAGAGTGAGTGGTTGGTGGTGGTCAGAGGGTGAATACAGTGAGAGAGTGAGTGGTTGGTGGTAGTCAGAGGGTGAATGTAGTGAGAGAGTGAGTGGTTGGTGGTGGTCAGAGGGTGGATGTAGTGAGAGAGAGAGTGGTTGGTGGTGGTCAGAGGGTGAATGTAGTGAGAGAGTGAGTGGTTGGTGGTGGTCAGAGGGTGAGAGAGTGAGAGAGTGAGTGGTTGGTGGTGGTCAGAGGGTGAATGTAGAGAGAGAGTGAGTGGTTGGTGGTGGTCAGAGTGAGAGAGTGAGTGGTTGGTGGTGGTCAGTGGGTGAATGTAGTGAGAGAGAGAGTGGTTGGTGGTGGTCAGAGGGTGAATGTAGTAAGAGAGAGAGTGGTTGGTGGTGGTCAGAGGGTGAATGTAGTGAGAGAGTGAGTGGTTGGTGGTGGTCAGAGGGTGAATGTAGTGAGAGAGTGAGTGTTTGGTGGTGGTCAGAGAGTGAATGTAGTGAGAGAGAGAGGAGTTGGTGGTGGTCAGAGGGTGAGAGAGTGAGAGAGAGAGTGGTTGTTGGTGGTCAGAGGGTGAGAGAGTGAGAGAGAGAGAGTGGTTGGTGGTGGTCAGAGGGTGAATGTAGTGAGAGAGTGAGTGGTTGGTGGTAGTCAGAGGGTGAATGTAGTGAGAGAGAGAGTGGTTGGTGGTGGTCAGAGGGTGAATGTAGTCAGAGAGTGAGTGGTTGGTGGTGGTCAGAGGGTGAATGTAGCGAGAGAGTGAGTGGTTGGTGGTGGTCAGAGGGTGAATGTAGTGAGAGAGAGAGTGGTTGGTGGTGGTCAGAGGGTGAATGTAGTGAGAGAGAGAGTGGTTGGTGGTAGTCAGAGGGTGAATGTAGTGAGAGAGAGTGGTTGGTGGTGGTCAGAGGGTGAGAGAGTGAGAGAGCAATAGAGTGAGTGGTTGGATGTGGTCAGAGGGTGAATGTAGTGAGAGAGAGAGTGGTTGGTGGTAGTCAGAGGGTGAATGTAGTGAGAGAATGAGTGGTTGGTGGTGGTCAGAGGGTGAGAGAGTGAGTGAGTGAGTGGTTGGTGGTGGTCAGAGGCTGAGAGAGTGAGAGAGTGAGTGGTTGGTAGTGGTCAGAGGGTGAGAGAGTGAGAGAGTGAAAGAGTGAGTGGTTGGTGGTGTTCAGAGGGTGAGAGAGTGAGAGAGTGAGAGGTTGGTGGTGGTCAGAGGGTGAATATAGTGAGAGAGTGAGTGGTTGGTGGTGGTCAGAGGGTGAATACAGTGAGAGAGTGAGTGGTTGGTGGTGGTCAGAGGGTGAATACAGTGAGAGAGTGAGTGGTTGGTGGTGGTCAGAGGGTGAATATAGTGAGAGAGTGAGTGGTTGGTGGTGGTCAGAGGGTGAATGTAGTGAGAGAGTGAGTGGTTGGTGTTGGTCAGAGGGTGAATACAGTGAGAGAGTGAGTGGTTGGTGGTGGTCAAAGGGTGAATGTAGTGAAAGAGTGAGTGGTTGGTGGTGTTGAGAGAGTGAGAGAGTGAGTGGTTGGTGGTGGTCAGAGGGTGAATGTAGTGAGAGAGTGAGTGGTGGTCAGAGGGTGAGAGAGTGAAAGAGCGAGTGGTTGGTGGTGGTCAGAGTGAGAGAGTGAGTGGTTGGTGGTGGTCAGAGGGTGAATGTAGTGAGAGAGAGAGTGGTTGGTGGTGGTCAGAGGGTGAATGTAGTGAGAGAATGAGTGGTTGGTGGTGGTCAGAGAGTGAGAGAGTGAGAGAGAGTGGTTGGTGGTGGTCAGAGGGTGCATGTAGTGAGAGAGTGAGTGGTTGGTGGTGGTCAGAGTGAGAGAGTGAGTGGTTGGTGGTGGTCAGAGGGTGAATATAGTGAGAGAGTGAGTGGTTGGTGGTGTTCAGAGGGTGAATGTAGTGAGAGAGTGAGTGGTTGGTGGTGGTCAGAGGGTGAGAGAGTGAGAGAGTGAGTGATTGGTGGTGGTCAGAGTGAGAGAGTGAGTGGTTGGTGGTGGTCAGAGGGTGAATGTAGTGAGAGAGAGAGTGGTTGGTGGTAGTCAGAGGGTGAATGTAGTGAGAGAGTGAGTGTTTGGTGGTGGTCAGAGGGTGAGAGAGTGAGTGGTTGGTGGTGGTCAGAGGGTGAATGTAGTGAGAGAGAGAGTGTTTGGTGGTGGTCAGAGAGTGAATGTAGTGAGAGAGAGAGGAGTTGGTGGTGGTCAGAGGGTGAATGTAGTGAGAGAGTGAGTGTTTGGTGGTGGTCAGAGAGTGAATGTAGTGAGAGAGAGAGTGGTTGGTGGTGGTCAGAGAGTGAATGTAGTGAGAGAGAGAGGAGTTGGTGGTGGTCAGAGGGTGAGAGTGAGTGGTTGGTGGTGGTCAGAGGGTGAATGTAGTGAGAGAGAGGGGTTGGTGGTGGTCAGAGGGTGAGAGAGTGAGGAAGTGAGAGAGAGAGTGCTTGGTGGTGGTCAGAGGGTGGATGTAGTGAGAGAGAGTGATTGGTGGTGGTCAGAGGGTGAATGTAGTGAGAGAGAGAGTGGTTGGTGGTGGTCAGAGGGTGAATGTAGTGAGAGAGAGTGGTTGGTGGTGGTCAGAGGGTGAATGTAGTAAGAGAGAGTGGTTGGTGGTGGTCAGAGGGTGAGAGAGTGAGAGAGTGAAAGAGTGAGTGGTTGGTGGTGTTCAGAGGGTGAGAGAGTGAGAGAGTGAGAGGTTGGTGGTGGTCAGAGGGTGAATATAGTGAGAGAGAGAGTGGTTGGTGGTGGTCAGAGGGTGAGAGAGTGAGAGAGTGAGTGGTTGGTGGTGGTCAGAGGGTGAATGTAGTGAGAGAGTGAGTGGTTGGTGGTGGTGAGAGAGTGAGAGAGAGTGGTTGGTGGTGGTCAGAGCGTGCATGTAGTGAGAGAGTGAGTGGTTGGTGGTGGTCAGAGTGAGAGAGTGAGTGGTTGGTGGTGGTCAGAGGGTGAATGTAGTGATAGAGAGAGTGGTTGGTGGTAGTCAGAGGGTGAATGTAGTGAGAGAGTGAGTGGTTGGTGGTGGTCAGAGGGTGAGAGAGTGAGAGAGTGAGTGGTTGGTGGTGGTCAGAGGGTGAATACAGTGAGAGAGTGAGTGGTTGGTGGTGGTCAGAGAGTGAGAGAGTGAGAGAGAGAGTGGTTGGTGGTGGTCAGAGGGTGAGAGAGTGGGAGAGTGAAAGAGTGAGTGGTTGGTGGTGTTCAGAGGGTGAGAGAGTGAGAGAGTGAGAGGTTGGTGGTGGTCAGAGGGTGAATATAGTGAGAGAGTGAGTGGTTGGTGGTGGTCAGAGGGTGAATACAGTGAGAGAGTCAGTGGTTGGTGGTGGTCAGAGGGTGAATGTAGTGAGAGAGTGAGTGGTTGGTGGTGGTCAGAGGGTGAATACAGTGAGAGAGTGAGTGGTTGGTGGTAGTCAGAGGGTGAATGTAGTGAGAGAGTGAGTGGTTGGTGGTGGTCAGAGGGTGGATGTAGTGAGAGAGAGAGTGGTTGGTGGTGGTCAGAGGGTGAATGTAGTGAGAGAGTGAGTGGTTGGTGGTGGTCAGAGGGTGAGAGAGTGAGAGAGTGAGTGGTTGGTGGTGGTCAGAGGGTGAATGTAGAGAGAGAGTGAGTGGTTGGTGGTGGTCAGAGTGAGAGAGTGAGTGGTTGGTGGTGGTCAGTGGGTGAATGTAGTGAGAGAGAGAGTGGTTGGTGGTGGTCAGAGGGTGAATGTAGTAAGAGAGAGAGTGGTTGGTGGTGGTCAGAGGGTGAATGTAGTGAGAGAGTGAGTGGTTGGTGGTGGTCAGAGGGTGAATGTAGTGAGAGAGTGAGTGTTTGGTGGTGGTCAGAGAGTGAATGTAGTGAGAGAGAGAGGAGTTGGTGGTGGTCAGAGGGTGAGAGAGTGAGAGAGAGAGTGGTTGTTGGTGGTCAGAGGGTGAGAGAGTGAGAGAGAGAGAGTGGTTGGTGGTGGTCAGAGGGTGAATGTAGTGAGAGAGTGAGTGGTTGGTGGTAGTCAGAGGGTGAATGTAGTGAGAGAGAGAGTGGTTGGTGGTGGTCAGAGGGTGAATGTAGTCAGAGAGTGAGTGGTTGGTGGTGGTCAGAGGGTGAATGTAGCGAGAGAGTGAGTGGTTGGTGGTGGTCAGAGGGTGAATGTAGTGAGAGAGAGAGTGGTTGGTGGTGGTCAGAGGGTGAATGTAGTGAGAGAGAGAGTGGTTGGTGGTAGTCAGAGGGTGAATGTAGTGAGAGAGAGTGGTTGGTGGTGGTCAGAGGGTGAGAGAGTGAGAGAGCAATAGAGTGAGTGGTTGGATGTGGTCAGAGGGTGAATGTAGTGAGAGAGAGAGTGGTTGGTGGTAGTCAGAGGGTGAATGTAGTGAGAGAATGAGTGGTTGGTGGTGGTCAGAGGGTGAGAGAGTGAGTGAGTGAGTGGTTGGTGGTGGTCAGAGGCTGAGAGAGTGAGAGAGTGAGTGGTTGGTAGTGGTCAGAGGGTGAGAGAGTGAGAGAGAGAGTGGTTGGTGGTGGTCAGAGAGTGAGAGAGTGAGAGAGTGAGTGGTTGGTAGTGGTCAGAGGGTGAGAGAGTGAGAGAGAGAGTGGTTGGTGGTGGTCAGAGGGTGAATGGAGTGAGAGAGTGAGTGGTTGGTGGTGGTCAGAGGCTGAGAGAGTGAGAGAGTGAGTGGTTGGTGGTGGTCAGAGGGTGAGAGAGTGAGAGAGAGAGTGGTTGGTGGTGGTCAGAGAGTGAGAGAGTGAGAGAGTGAGAGAGTGAGTGGTTGGTAGTGGTCAGAGGGTGAGAGAGTGAGAGAGAGAGTGGTTGGTGGTGGTCAGAGGGTGAATGGAGTGAGGGAGAGTGGTTGGTGGTGGTCAGAGGGTGAGAGTGAGAGAGTGAGTGGTTGGTGGTGGTCAGAGGGTGAGAGAGTGAGAGAGTGAGTGGTTGGTGGTGGTCAGAGGGTGAATGTAGTGAGAGAGAGAGTGGTTGGTGGTTGTCAGAGGGTGAGAGAGTGAGAGAGTGAGTGGTTGGTGGTGGTCAGAGAGTGAGAGAGTGAGTGGTTGGTGGTGGTCAGAGGGTGAGAGAGTGAGAGAGTGAGTGGTTGGTGGTGGTCAGAGAGTGAGAGAGTGAGTGGTTGGTGGTGGTCAGAGAGTGAGAGAGTGAGTGGTTGGTGGTGGTCAGAGAGTGAGAGAGTGAGTGGTTGGTGGTGGTCAGAGGGCTGATGGTGCAGATTAGCAGCCTGTCGACAGACCTAGTTTACCAGCATCCAGAATGGAGGGAATGAATGATGCGATATGAGGATGTATGAGTGTTCTGAAAAGCGTGATATATAAAACCTATGCATTATTAGTAGTAGTAAAGTTACTCATCATTACTGCAGAACAAAGTGACTAAGTACTTATTGAACAATCAGACTCTTCTAAGTTTATTTTTCAAATTGTATTTGATTGTATTTTGTTTTATTCATCTGTTGGTTGATGGGGGACATTTTCTAAAGGTGTGTGTGTGTGTGTGTGTGTGTGTGTGTGTGTCTGTGTGTGTGTGTGTGTGTGTGTGTGTGTGTGTGTGTGTGTGTGTGTGTGTGTGTGTGTGTGTGTGTGTGTGTGTGTGTGTGTGTGTGTGTGTGTGTGTGTGTGTGTGTGTGTGTGTGTGTGTGTGTGTGTGTGTGTGTGTGTGTGTGTGTGTGTGTGAGAGAGAGAGCACTGTGCACACACACCTAACACGCCCATGGCCAGCCCTCCCAGGGCGATGCCGATGGCATGACCTCTCTCCTCGTCATCTGTGTAAACACTGGCCAGCATCCCCATCCCTGAAACACACACAACATATGTACAGTGTGTATATATATATATATATATATATATAGAGAGAGAGATGTGGTGCAGTTGCAGCTGATTCCACCAGATGCTGGATCATCTGCACTGGTACCGTCGGTTATCAGCCATCCTGTGAGTAAGACTTGGATTCTCTCTGTTCTTTTGTAACTCTGGCTTCTTGTCCATCTTTTCAGTGTGAGACACTCTCTGCTCTGCCCATTTTCAGGCATGTAAACATTAGGTAAACACCAGGGTAAACATCAGAGGTCCGTTTCACAAAGCAGGTTTATCGATAACCCCAGGTCAATTAACTTGACTAAGTTGAGGGAAATGCGGGGTTTTCCGTTTCACATCGGGAGGTAACAACCAGAGGAAGAGGGGTAACTCCAACCAGAGGAAGAGGGGTAACTCCAACCAGAGGAAGAAGGGTAACTCCAACCAGAGGAAGAAGGGTAACTCCAACCAGAGGAAGAAGGGTAACTCCAACCAGAGGAAGAGGGGTACCTCCAACCAGAGGAAGAAGGGTAACTCCAACCAGAGGAAGAGGGGTACCTCCAACCAGAGGAAGAAGGGTAACTCCAACCAGAGGAAGAGGGGTAACTCCAACCAGAGGAAGAAGGGTAACTCCAACCAGAGGAAGAGGGGTAACTCCAACCAGAGGAAGAAGGGTAACTCCAACCAGAGGAAGAGGGGTAACTCCAACCAGAGGAAGAAGGGTAACTCCAACCAGAGGAAGAGGGGTAACTCCAACCAGAGGAAGAAGGGTAACTCCAACCAGAGGAAGAAGGGTAACTACAGCCTGTTTCACAACAGGAGGTAACAACCAGAGGAAGGGCTTGTTAAACCTGCTTCGTGAAACGGACCCCGGGTAAACCTCAGGTAAACACCAGAGGTCCGTTTCACGAAGCAGGTTTAACAAGCCCTGAGCTTAACCCCGAGCTCTGAGTTGAGTTACACTGAGACAGAAAACGCGGAGTTTTCGGTTTCACGACGCCGGATTATGATCAGTTTGATGAACTCGGAGTAGTTTCACCTGGAGTCAAGCGCGTGCACCACGACTCTAAAAAGACCGCATCAATGGAGCCCCGATTCAACCAGTCACCATGACAACTGAGACGTGGAGGGCGGAGTTTTTGACGCCAGTGGAGCAGGAAGTATTGATCCCATCATATGGCCAATATGAACATATTTTAAAAAAACAATGCAACGTTGCAGCGGCTGCTAAAGAGAGGGAGGCGGCGTGGAAGAAGATTGCTGCTCAAGTGAATGTGTAAGTTCAAACGTCTTTGTCATCACAACATTATTGCAAGGGAATACTGCTTGATGGTAGCTTATTAATTTATTTCTTTTAGGTGCAATTCCGCGGGGGAGAAGCCTCTTGGCAGCAGCTGAAAGTGAAATATAAAAACATTGTCCAATCGGGTAAGACCGCTGCTAATTTAATTGTTAATCAATACATTTCTTAACGTAATGTTGATCATGTGTGACATTGTACAGTAAATATCAAGTGGCCATTTGACTGTGAGGTGTTTTATTCCAACATAATGCTGTTTTCAAACACATAAATGTCTCACCCATATCATGTGCTGTCAAATAAATAAGGCTAAACTAACGCAGACTTTACTCAGCCAACAGAAAGAAGGCAGATGTAAAACGGGTGGTGGCCCAGCACCTCCACCTTTAACAGAGGCAGAATGTTGGGAGGCCAGTGGCTGAGGGAATCCCTGGAGGAGCTCCTCTTCAGACCTCACCCCTCAAGATACCACTTCCTTCATAATATAGAATATGCCGAGGCCGATATATCTCTTTAAGCCTATTTCTGTTCATCTTTATTTCCCCATCATGTCTTTTTTTTGTCACCCAACAGATTGTGATGGTGCTCTCTGCCTGCTGGACCCCCTCATGCCACAACAGACCTTGTAAGTAGGCAACACTCCAAAGATCTTGCAAAATGGTAGTTTAAATATACTGAAACATATTCATGTAGGATGAAGAGTACGAGGAAACCCTGTCTGCTGCCTTTACAGAGGAGGATCCACAAAGGCCTGTAGAGGTATGATAGTTCTCATCCTCTTTACATTTCTGAAACATTGTGGTGGAATAAAGAGTGATATTTTGTCTACACTGAAGTATTGACACATTATTTTTAACAGGGCCTGGCTGGGCAGCAGCAGGAGGGTCCCTCAACATCCACTGCAGGGACTGACAGTGAGACAGATGTTCAGTAAACACCAGAGGTTCATTCTGTGGAATTCATGTCCAACTGTAATAATTGAATGTCCTCCTTGTGTCCTCCCAGTTATCTGTAAAACACATCTATAGACTCCACCTGCTCCAGAAGATGGAAAACACTGCTAAGGAAATGCAGATGTGTAAATTGAACTACTGGAGCACAAGTTAAGGGTGGGTGTACAGTCCCAGGTGAATTATGCTAACTACTAACTACATTAACTAAACTAGCGCTTGTATTTGTAGGAAATAAAAAAGACCAAATGAATTGTGCATCATGTCTTTATTTGGTGGTGATGGTGGTGGTGGTGGTGGTGATCAGACCCCGAAGTGATGATGGCATATGGTGTCTCTGACAGCTCTGCCATTTGCGAGGAAACTCAGCGCAACACACAATATCTGCTATGACGTCAGGGCAAGGCTCAGCTGGTGATGTTGCTAATGTACAGAGCGATTAAACTGTGGATGTACATAATGGTCTCGGCAGTAAAACGTACCGCTCAAAAAGGAAGGTGTCTGCAAATGCCAGTACATCTATGGTCTGATGATGCGAATATTAAATTCTGGGCGAAGTAATGCTGCGCCTTCATCAATCGGATCATTATCAAAAGCACATTCTATATTGAGGGAATAAAGTTGACGTCTAATTTGCCTCTGGAATGAGGCACTGCAGAACTGTTTCACCAAAACTCCCCCGCTGAATGAGGAAATGAAATCCCGTGTCCGTCTGAAAGGGGGCGGAGCCAGAGCAAAACTCCAGGTTCACTGACAAAAACCTGCTCCCGACCAGGTTAGTTCTAGAGCGTCTGTTGCCCCGGTAACTGACTGGGAGTTGACGTTACACCGCTTCGTGAAACAGGCTGGAGTTACCCCGCTTCCTCTGGTTGGAGTTACCTCCCGTCGTCGGAAAATCCCGCATTTCCCTCAACTCGGTGTTAATCAACCTGGGGTAATCCATAAACCTGCTTCGTGAAACGGACCTCAGGTAAACCTCAGGTAAACCTCAGGTAAACCCCAGGTAAACCTCAGGTAAACCCCAGGTAAACCCCAGGTAAACCTCAGGTAAACACCAGGTAAACACCAGGTAAACCCCAGGTAAACCTCAGGTAAACCCCAGGTAAACCTCAGGTAAACCCCAGGTAAACACCAGGTAAACCCCAGGTAAACACCAGGTAAACCCCAGGTAAACACCAGGTAAACCCCAGGTAAACACCAGGTAAACCCCAGGTAAACACCAGGTAAACCTCAGGTAAACACCAGGTAAACCCCAAGTAAACACCAGAGGTCTTACCTGCCACAGACGAGCAGGACGAGCCCACACCTTGGAGCGACCGGGCCACAAACAGCAGAGCGTAGCTGGAGGAGAAGGCGAACACTTCACAGCAGAGACAGAAGCAGAGACACATGAGAGCCATCAGAAACACGTTGAGGTTGAAGAAGAGAAGAAGTGTTCTGCACTTACTGATGGTGGACAGGAACATGATGCAGAAGCCAACGAATATGGGCAGCTGGTATCCTATCCTGAGGAGGCAGAGAAGATGTCCAGGTGAGCAGTTCATCCTGCTTCATGCTCCTCCAAACCTCGGCAGCACTGCCACCTTTCTGTCTGCGTCTGACAATCATGAAGACCTTGCTGTTTCTGTTTTAGTTCTTTGAACAAATGAGTAGATCCATTTATGAATAAACTATGTATATTCTAGCAATTTACAAGAAGACAAAAGAAAACACATTTTGATTCTCCATGTTGTCAACAAACGTTCAACTAGCTATTTCAACTCTTTTAGTTGATTCTATATTCGCTTTAAATGTAGTTAAATTAAACTGTTATTTTATCTCTCGTGCTGTAAAATAACATTTATTATTAATTATAAGAATTATTTGTTCTTAAATGTAGTTTTTAATGCAGGGAAGGTGTTTTTAAGACTCACGGTTCTGCATAAATCTACATTATGATCTAGTTACATCAGGAAACGAGGCGCTTCTTAATGTTCCGTTGTCCTGTTCCAGATTGTGGCTACTGCCAGCGCCTCGGTTCCTCGTCTGGAGCTGCTCTCCACATTCCTGGAATTAATTAGTTCCTTCTCTGAATAATGAACAATACTCTAACCTTATTATTGTGTTAATTGTTAAATGACATCATTTTTCTTTTTTATAATATATGAAGCACTTTGTGCTGCAACCTTGTATGAAAGGTGCTAAATAAATAAAGTTTGATTTTATTTGTCAGTACTGTGCTGATTAGACTAATGCAGGTATGACTAGTGGCTCTGTAGTGACTCTAGTGTCACTATAGAGCCATACTGAAATGTTCTGTCCCATCCCATCCCATACCGTGCTATGCCGTACTGTCCCGTACGTCCCATACTGTCTCGTACCGTCCTGTCCATCCGTCCCGCATTGTTCTGAACTGTCGCATTCTGTACTGTACTGTACCGTACCACACTGTCCAGTCCTGTCCCGTCCTGTCCCATACTGTAGCGTCCCGTATTGTCCTGTACCATCCCGGCACTTACTGTGCAGTAGAAATGATCAGATGAACAGATGAATGTCTTCTACATTCAGTCTCACAAAAGAAGAAAAGGAGGAAAATAGATGAGCGGCAACAATCTGAGCCACAATAAAGAATTGCATAACAGTCCCTCAACACATCTGCTTTCGATACGGTGGACTTCAATATATTGATCAACTGACTGAAATCCTTTGGATTTTCTAGGTTGTCCTTCACTGCTTTTCTTTATACATAAAAGGAAGAACCATCAACAACAGACTGTCTGTCGTGTCCAGTCTGTCCCGTGGAGTTGCTCAGGGCTCTGTCCTGGGGCTTGTTTTGTTTCTATTGTACCTGTTGCCTCTTTGTCATTTCATTGCTGGTTTTAAAAATGTGTCCTCCCTCTTATATACGCTGATGACATCACATTGTTCCTTCACTGACTCAGTGTCCTGTTTTTCTATGTTGTTGGATTGTGTGACCTGCTTTAAAAACTGTCTTCCTGCTAATCACCTCCAGCCAAACTCAACCTCTGCTCATCCTCTGACAAAAAGATTCCCCTGATCAAAAACCAGCTTGGTGCTCTGGGCTGGTCTGTGAGAACCAGCCTCAGGAAGCTCAGGTTAGGTTTGATCGGGCGGTGTCTCTGGAGGGTCACCCCCACCAGCTGACCACAAACTGCTTCTACCACCTGAGAAATCTGTCTAATGGAGGAGGAGGGTGTCACAATCATCATGCTTTCATTTCACCACCTTGACTACTGCAGTTCTATTTTCACTTTCACTTTCACTTTCACAGAACAACCCACATCACCCCATTTGATCAAATCTTCATTGCCTCCCAGTCAAGTTTGGAAATGACTTTAATATTTTAATTCTCACTTTCCTGGCATTGCATGGTCATTTCCTCGATACTGGCATGCTGAGCCTGATGGCCCAGGGTCTCACTCTGATCCTCAGGGTCTCACTCCGATCCTCAGGGTCTCACTCCGATCCTCAGAGTCTCACTCTGATCCTCAGGGTCTCACTCCGATCCTCAGAGTCTCACTCCGATCCTCAGGGTCTCACTCTGATCCTCAGGGTCGCCCTCTGATCCTCAGAGTCTCACTCTGATCCTCAGAGTCTCACTTTGATCCTCAGGGTCACCCTCTGATCCTCAGGGTCTCACTCCGATCCTCAGGGTCTCACTCCGATCCTCAGGGTCACTCTCTGATCCTCAGAGTCTCACTCCGATCCTCAGGGTCACCCTCTGATCCTCAGGGTCTCACTCCGATCCTCAGGGTCTCACTCTGATCCTCAGAGTCTCACTTTGATCCTCAGGGTCACCCTCTGATCCTCAGGGTCTCACTCTGATCCTCAGGGTCTCACTCTGATCCTGAGGGTTGCTCTCGGATCCTCTGGTCAGAGTCTCCTGAAGGTCCCAAAAACCCTTTAAAACTCGGGGGGACCTGTCCCTTCAGGATGTAGCCCCTCCCCCTAGAGGACCTGTCCCTTCAGGATGTAGCCCCTCCCCCTAGAGGACTTGTCCAATCAGGATGTAGCCCCTCCCCCTGGAGGATCTGTCCTATCAGGGTGAAGCCCCTCCCCCTGGAGGACCTGTCCTATCAGGATGTAGCCCCTCCCCCAGGTGATAGAACGACTTGCCCCTGTCCCTCCACACACTCGACTCCACGAGTTCTTTTAAAAAACATTTGAAGACGTTTTGATTTAAGAAAGTTTTTAGCTAAATGCTTTTTCTCACTTTTACTGTATTTTATGAAGTTTGTATGTTCTGTTTTATTGCACCCATTTTATGTACAGCACTTTGTGATTGTTTTATCTGTGAAAAGCGCTTTATAAATAGACTGTACTTACTTACTACACCTGGTACACCGAAATGGCTTGGCTGCATTCATTGAAGAGAAGTTTTTGTTTTTGTGTTTTAGGCAGAATGAAGAGACGAAACGCTGCCAGACATCGTTGGCTGACATGCTCGACTTGTTCTGTCAGGACGGAAGGTGACTGTCAGGCAGTAATTGCTCTGTGCTGTTTGCTTCATTTACGCTAAACACATTTCAGATGTGAGCTGAATACTACTTCTCTCAACATTTATATTCCATTTTGTAGGGGTTTGGAATGATAAAACCTAATTTTCCAAGTATTTTAAGCCAAGCAGGACTTAGAGAAATTGATTGATGACGTTGTTTCCTGAGAGAAAATGTTTCTTTATCACTACGTTTGAATGCTTCAAATGAATGTTTGATTTACTGACCTGCTGTTGGTCTCAGGCCATGTGACCTACCAGGTGAGTTCTCCCACACCATCAGCATGGCTGTTAATGTTGCTCCCTCAGCTAATGATGTTGTGCACTGCCACAACAGCCCAGCTCCAGACCCAACACATCCTCTCAGGTGACTTCACCCACCTCACCATGGCCTGCACCCTCACCACCTTCACCCAGCATGTCAACCCAAAACAAACAAAAACACCAAGACCTAGACCTGTGAGGAGCCAGAAGGGCTGTGGAGACACTGCAGGGGGCTTTGAGGTGACGGACTGACCAGCAATCTGAGTCCCATGGCGATGACGGCAACAGCTTCATCTGTGAGCGGGTGGTGTTGTGGACCAACTAGCAGGATCTGAGGACGTGGCAGATGAACTCAATCTGTTTTTTTGGTGTTGTTTTTTTTAATAAATTTGACACTTTGGTCTGACGGCACCTCAAAGGATAGTGAGACGATTTAACATTATAACCTAAAGTTGCATATAAACAATTTAATATTTAATCTGAACAATTTAAACTATGTCAGACTTTGCACACATCAGAGGTGAACCAAAGAGGACCTGGACATGAAAGCAAGCAATTAAGTTCAAACTGACACTTCACACAATATTTACCCTCATGAAGGCTTTGAGCTGTCACCTGAGAAAACAGCATGCCAAAAACTAAAGAACTCAGTCCCGACTTGAGAAAAAGAAGGTTGATGCTTACAAAGCAGGAGAAGGAAAAACAATGTTTTCATCATGTTTCAGAAGCACAGTGGGGAGTCGGGCTGTTCAATTAATCAAATTTTAATTGTGATTATGATTTTTTCCATAATCGAGCAGTCCTTGTGGGGAGTATCATCAAGAACTTCAAAAAGAGCCACAGAGTACAGAACAAGTCTGGTCGAGGCAGGAAGCCAAAGGTTTCAAAAATGATGGAAAGGAAACTAGCGAGAAACAAATCTAAAGACCTGAGAACAACTACCAAAACACTAGTTAATGACTTAACCAAGTCAGGAGTTGGAGTCTCCAACAAGACGGTCACCAGACCAGCACAGAAGACTGAAGTACGGCCAGGACGAAGAAGAAGAAGAAGAAGAAGAAGAAGAAGAAGAAGAAGAAGAAGAAGAAGAAGAAGAAGAAGAAGAAGAAGAAGAAGAAGAAGAAGAAGAAGAAGAAGAAGAAGAAGAAGAAGAAGAAGAAGAAGAAGAAGAAGAAGAAGAAGAAGAAGAAGAAGAAGAAGAAGAAGAAGAAGAAGAAGAAAGAAGAAGAAGAAGAAGAAGAAGAAGAAGAAGAAGAAGAAGAAGAAGAAGAAGAAGAAGAAGAAGAAGAAGAAGAAGAAGAAGAAGAAGAAGAAGAAGAAGAAGAAGAAGAAGAAGAAGAAGAAGAAGAAGAAGAAGAAGAAGAAGAAGAAGAAGAAGAAGAAGAAGAAGAAGAAGAAGAAGAAGAAGAAGAAGAAGAAGAAGAAGAAGAAGAAGAAGAAGAAGAAGAAGAAGAAGAAGAAGAAGAAGAAGAAGAAGAAGAAGAAGAAGAAGAAGAAGAAGAAGAAGAGATTTTGTTGTCATGGCAACCTGCTGATTTGTACCAAGTTTGACCCATCAGGGAGAAATTGTTCTCAGCCGGAGGTTGTAGATCTCCATACACTTAACTGAATTGCTTCAGCTAGTAACATCTAAATGAATCAGGTTTTTCAAAATTAAATGACTTCATCAACTTCATTAACGTAAGTTAATGAAGTTACTGCTGGCAACAGGAAGTTTGAAGGTTTATATTTTCCTGTATCATGGCTCCAACCTTTGTGATGTCATCCTTGAGGTTGGTCAGGACATGAAGCACATCAGGACATAAAACAATGTCGTGACACCCAGATGCTAACCTCAACAGGAAGTCCACCGTTTGGCGGTGGATGTGAAATTCTCATGTTGAACTCCCCGGCCAGGGTACCTTGTATGTACAACACTCCTCCATGATGAAAAACACATCACAATTCTCCAGCAACAGTCAAAAAGCATTGCCATGGCAGCACGGATATCTGATGTTTCACCATGAAACAGGAAGTGAGGTGTAACTCTGCTCGTCATGCTGCGACCTGCCTGAAACGTCACGTCTGTGATCACAGTCCTGCTCTGATGGATCCCACACATCACAATACAGCTACAGTGAGAGCGCCACCTGGTGGATGGACAGGAAGTGCTGCATAACCAGCATTACATGGATGATCACAGTCAGTCTCACCAGATGCACAGGCCAAGCACACTGTCAGTCACAGCGCCACCTGGAGGACATGCTTACAATCACATCCAGGACCACTTCAACACTGCCTGCAGTTTAATTTCTGTTTCTTTTCCATCAGGACAGCCTGTTAGCCACATGTGGAGCAAGACACCCTGCACACATGAGCACACATGAACACACACACACACACACACACACACACACATGCAAACAGAGATAATCAGGAATTCTGCTCTGTTTAATCCAGCTGGATTAGATCTGGAGTAGCTGACATGGCAGTACCCGTCCAAACTACATCATCCTGACGTGGTTTTATTTTCCTACCAAGAACTCAAAGATGGAGTCTGTTACTGCTCTTTCTCTTCAATTTGTGCGGGATGTTGCCTCAGATAGGATCATAAATGTGATTGTGTATTGACCTTTTGAAGCATGAGGGGAAATGCGAAGCACAGTTTTGGCCCCAGGCGGGCAGGAAGCCTCTGAAAGCAGAGAGCAAACCTCTCACTCTCATCCTCTTCTGCTCTCCATTGTTTTTCTGTTTTATGCAATCGTTTCCTCCTCAACTCATTTCTTCCCATTTGGACTGAACCCCGACTGGAACAAGGTGTGAAATGCACGTGTGCCATGTGACTCAGAGAAAGATCATCATTGTCGTTCTGAGACAAAGTGGATTTCATTGACATTAGAGTCTTTGATGGAACAAAGAACACGAGTAGAACCAACCTGTTCCAAGACCAAATCACTTTTCATGTCGGACAAGCTAAGATCCACCGTGCATAGTGGGCGGGGCAAAACCATTTCATTAATCCAACCATTATTCTTTTCCAGTACTTAAACAATTATTTTATTGATCGTTATTTCTTTTCCTACTATTCGATTAATATAGCAATCTACATATTGTGAATATCTAAAAAAAAACAACTTTATTCTTATATACATTTCAGTGGTTATTCAACATTTCTTTAATACATTTGTAACACAGTGTTGCTCCTAAAATGTCTCAAAATTCCAAAATAAAATTCAAGCAAGAATTAAGTATTGAAAAGTAATAATAATTGTAGTAAACAACAACATGGCACGTTAAAACAACTAGTAAGCATTAGACATCCAGTCGTGCCGAGACTCTCCAGACAGTGTTGGACAGTGTCTTCTCGTGTGTCTGGAGACACAAACGGTCTGAATGATTAAACGATGGAAACGCAGTGCGTTGGAAAGCAAAACTTATGTGTTGTGATATTTGCTTATAAAGAACTCACACACACACACACACACACACACACACACACACACACACACACACACACACACACACACACACACACACACACACACACACACACACACACACACACACACACACACACACACATCATGCTTCTCATGAATTACATTATATATACATTATATATATATATATATATATATATATATATATATATATATATATATATATATATATATATATATATATATATATATATATATATATATATATATATATATATATATATATATATATATATATATTTACATTTTCAGAAAGTACCGTCAAAACTAATTCCAAATGTTCTTTAACCCTGGACAGCACAGCATGCCCTCCAGCAACAAACCACATTTCTGACCCTGACACTGTCCTTTTCATTTGTTTTCTTTGATGTCTTTTAAAATGTCGCAGGATGTTTCTGTCCAACGAAATCAGGGTTAGAATCAGGGTCCAGGTTCTGCTGGAGGTTTGGATGTGTGACACAGTGAGCAAAGTAAGATTTTAACTACAGGGTGATACAGGTACAGGTACAGGTACAGGTACAGGTGCAGGTACAGGTGTAGGTACTACAGATTTCCACAAAACTAGAAAGTATATTAGAAGCATCAGCGACAACGTCAAGGAGAAAAGGAAATATGTTGCTGTGAAGAAGTAAAATCTACAAAATGTCACTCTAGTATTTATAGTCCAGAATGTATTAGAATGAACCATTTATGCTCTATGTCTACCTTCACCCCCCCCCCCCCCCCCCCCCCCCCCATTGCTTCCTTCAGACAATGAACCTCAAGCTGTTTGGGAAGCGACTTACTGATGGATGCATTATTAGAACCCTGAAGCTCCGGATGAGTGACGAGTCACATGATTCACCTGCTGCTATGAAAAGTACTGCAGTAGAGGGTAACATGCACATTGATGCTTCTTCAATGATTGATTGAATACTTTGTGGGGAGGTCACGTCGCGTGTTCAGCAGTGAAAACAAACAAAGCGTTTAAAGCAACGCCAGCTTCCTGTGCTGCTCCACAGCCTCGTCACTGCCACACTCAGCATGCAGGATGTGAAAACACCATTTCATGGCAGCACAAATGGATTTTGTGTTTCTTCTTTTCTCTGTTTATCATCGCTGTTGTTTTCTTGCCTGGCCGTCGGTGGCAGACAGGCTGCTCTAAGAGCTCCGCAAATTACTCTGATTCTGGGATTATCACGCACAAGCATCTCTGGGCTCCGCAGAGCGCCGCCGCAGAGCGAGAGGAAATGTATTGACTCCAGAGGTCGGAGGAGAGCGACTCACATAAAACGCCTCTCTACAACGTGTGGGGAAAATCACAACCTGAGGATTTTTCAAGCTTTCTTTGCCTCTCAGTGGAAATCCTGTCCGTGTCCCTTTCAAATGAGTGGGGTGACTATCTGGGTTGGACTTCATTTTTTTCAGTCAGTCATTCTGACATCAACATGAATGGGGTCCCACTGCTAGTAGCATTAGCATTAGCCCGTGCAGCACTGAATCAATAGTAGATCCAAGAGAGAAATGTGTCAAAAAGACGAACTCTTCAAGCACAACGTCAGGTTCTACTGTTTCTACTACCAGGAACCTGCAACTGGAAGCCACTGCACTGAACACAGACAAGACTCAGGCATCACTGCACTGAACACAGACAAGACTCAGGCATCACTGCACTGAACACAGAGAGCATCACTGCACTGAACACAGACAAGACTCAGGCATCACTGCACTGAACACAGAGAGCATCACTGCACTGAACACAGACAAGACTCAGGCATCACTGCACTGAACACAGACAAGACTCAGGCATCACTGCACTGAACACAGAGAGCATAACTGCACTGAACAAAGAGAAGACTCAGGCATCACTGCACTGAACACAGAGAAGACTCAGACATCACTGCACTGAACACAGAGAAGACTCAGCCATCACTGCACTGAACACAGAGAAGACTCAGACATCACTGCACTGAACACAGAGAAGACTCAGGCATCACTGCACCGAACACAGAGAAGACTCAGCCATCACTGCACCGAACACAGAGAGCATCACTGCATTGAACATAGACAAGACTCAGGAATCACTGCACTGAACACAGACAAGACTCAGGCATCACTGCACTGAACACACAGAAGACTCAGCCTTCACTGCACTGAACACAGAGAGCATCACTGCACTGAACACAGACAAGACTCAGGCATCACTGCACTGAACACAGAGAGCATAACTGCACTGAACAAAGACAAGACTCAGGCATCACTGCACTGAACACAGACAAGACTCAGGCATCACTGCACTGAACACACAGAAGACTCAGCCTTCACTGCACTGAACACAGAGAGCATCACTGCACTGAACACAGACAAGACTCAGGCATCACTGCATTGAACACACAGAAGACTCAGGTATCACTGCACTGAACACAGAGAAGACTTAGCCTTCACTGCACTGAACACAGACAAGACTCAGGCATCACTGCACTGAACACAGACAAGACTCAGGCATCACTGCACTGAACACAGAGAGCATAACTGCACTGAACAAAGAGAAGACTCAGGCATCACTGCACTGAACACAGAGAAGACTCAGACATCACTGCACTGAACACAGAGAAGACTCAGCCATCACTGCACTGAACACAGAGAAGACTCAGACATCACTGCACTGAACACAGAGAAGACTCAGGCATCACTGCACCGAACACAGAGAAGACTCAGCCATCACTGCACCGAACACAGAGAGCATCACTGCATTGAACATAGACAAGACTCAGGAATCACTGCACTGAACACAGACAAGACTCAGGCATCACTGCACTGAACACACAGAAGACTCAGCCTTCACTGCACTGAACACAGAGAGCATCACTGCACTGAACACAGACAAGACTCAGGCATCACTGCACTGAACACAGAGAGCATAACTGCTCTGAACAAAGACAAGACTCAGGCATCACTGCACTGAACACAGACAAGACTCAGGCATCACTGCACTGAACACACAGAAGACTCAGCCTTCACTGCACTGAACACAGAGAGCATCACTGCACTGAACACAGACAAGACTCAGGCATCACTGCATTGAACACACAGAAGACTCAGGTATCACTGCACTGAACACAGAGAAGACTTAGCCTTCACTGCACTGAACACAGAGAGCATCACTGCACTGAACACAGAGAAGACTCAGGCATCACTACACTGAACACAGAGAGCATCACTGCACTGAACACAGACAAGATTCAGGCATCACTGCACTGAACACAGAGAAGACTCAGGCATCACTGCACTGAACACAGAGAAGACTCAGGCATCACTGCACTGAACACAGAGAAAATCACAGCACTGAACACAGACAAGACTCAGGCATCACTGCACGCAGTCAGGAACAGGTCAGTCACCACTGGCTGTAAGCAGCTCCAGGGAGGAACCAGACAGGAAGCAGGAAGTGCTGCTTCTGACTTCTATCCACTTCCTGTTTACAACCTGAGCATCTCCTTCACAGCAAGAGACGGTTCTTCATACAACGGCAGCACTTCATCAAACACACTGACACACACTGGCACACTAACACACACTGACACACTAACACACACACTGACACACTAACACACACTGACACACACACTGACACACACACTGACACACGCACTAACACACACTGACACACAAACACACACTGACACATTAACACACACTGGCACACTAACACACACTGGCACACTAACACACACACTGACACACTAACACACACTGACACACTGACACACAAACACACACTAACACACACTGACACACAAACACACACTGACACATTAACACACACTGGCACACTAACACACACTGGCACACTAACACACACACTGACACACTAACACACTCTGACACACAAACACACACTGACACACAAACACACACTGACACACTGACACACAAACACACACTGACACACAAACACAGACTGACACACACTGTCACACAAACAGACACTGACACACAAACACACACTGACACACAAACACACACTGACACACTGACACACAAACAGACACTGACACACAAATACACACTGAAACACAAACACAAACACACTGACACACACACTCACCAATCAACACTTGTTCATATGGACTGCAGGATGAAAGCAACATGACATTTAAAATTGCATTCCTGTCAGTCAGCTTGTACAGCGAGAACGCAGCTTGTACAGTGAGACTGCAGCTTGTACAGTGTGAACACAGCTTGAACAGTAAGAATGCAGCTTGTACAGTGTCAACACAGCTTGTACCGTGTCAACACAGCTTGTACAGTGTGAACACAGTTTGTACATTGTGAACACAGCTTGTACAGTGCGAATGCAGCTTGTACAGTGAGAACACAGCTTGTACAGTGTGAACGCAGGTTGTACAGTGAGACTGCAGCTTGTATAGAGTGAACGCAGTTTGTACAGTGAGACTGTAGCTTGTACATTGTGAACACAGCTTGTACAGTGTGAACGCAGCTTGTACAGTGAGACTGCAGCTTGTACAGTGTGAACGCAGCTTGAACAGCAATAATGCAGCTTGTACAGTGTCAACACAGCTTGTACAGTGTGAACGCAGCTTGTAAATTGTGAACACAGCTTGTACAGTGTGAATGCAGTTTGTACAGTGAGACTGTAGCTTGTACAGTGTGAACACAGCTTGTACAGTGAGACTGCAGCTTGTACAGTGTGAATGCAGTTTGTACAGTGAGACTGTAGCTTGTACATTGTGAACACAGCTTGTACATTGTGAACACAGCTTGTACAGTGTGAACGCAGCTTGTACAGTGAGACTGCAGCTTGTACAGTGTGAGCACAGCTTGTACATTGTGAACACAGCTTGTAAAGTGTGAACGCAGCTTGTACAGTGAGACTGCAGATTGTACAGTGTAAACGCAGCATGTACAGTGTGAACACAGCTTGTACAGTAAGAATGCAGCTTGTACAGTGTGAACACAGCTTGTACAGTGTGAACGCAGCTTGTACAGTGTGAACACAGCTTGTACAGTGAGACTGCAACTTGTACAGTGTGAACACAGCTTGTACAGTGTGAACGCAGCTTGTACAGTGAGACTGCAGCTTGTACAGTGTGAACACAGTTTGGACAGTAAGAATGCAGCTTGTACAGTGTCAACACAGCTTGTTCAGTGTGAACACAGGTTGTACAGTGAGACTGCAGCTTGTACAGTGTGAACGCAGTTTGGACAGTAAGAATGCAGCTTGTACAGTGTCAACACAGCTTGTTCAGTGTGAACACAGTTTGTACATTGTGAACACAGCTTGTACAGTGTGAATGCAGCTTGTGCAGTGAGAACGCAGCTTGTACAGTCTGAACACAGCTTGTACAGTGTGAACACAGCTTGTACAGTGTGAACACAGCTTGTACAGTGAGACTGCAGCTTGTACAGTGTGAACACAGCTTGTACATTGTGAACACAGCTTGTAGAGTGAGACTGCAGCTTGTACAGTGAGAACGCAGCTTGTACATTATGAACACAGCTTGTACAGTGTGAACACAGCTTGTACAGTGTGAACGCAGCTTGTACAGTGTGAATGCAGCTTGTACAGTGTGAACACAGCTTGTACAGTGTGAATGCAGCTTGTACAGTGTGAACGCAGCTTGTACAGTATGAAAACAGGTTGTACAGTGTGGACACAGCTTGTACAGTGTGAACACAGCTTGTACAGTGAGAACGCAGCTTGTACAGTGAGAACGAAGCTTGTACAGTGAGACTGCAGCTTGTACAGTGTGAACACAGCTTGTTAATTGTGAACACAGCTTGTAGAGTGAGACTGCAGCTTGTACAGTGTGAATGCAGCTTGTACAGTGTGAACGCAGCTTGTACAGTTAGAATGCAGCTTGTACAGTGTGAACGCAGCTTGTACAGTAAGAATGCAGCTTGTATATTGTGAACACAGCTTGTACAGTGTGACTGCAGTTTTTACAGTGTGAATGCAGCTTGTACAGTGTGAACACAGCTTGTACAGTGTGAACGCAGCTTGTACAGTGTGAACACAGCTTGTACAGTGAGAACGCAGCTTGTACAGTGAGAACGAAGCTTGTACAGTGAGACTGCAGCTCGTACAGTGTGAACACAGCTTGTTAATTGTGAACACAGCTTGTAGAGTGAGACTGCAGCTTGTACAGTGTGAATGCAGCTTGTACAGTGTGAACGCAGCTTGTACAGTAAGAATGCAGCTTGTACAGTGTAAATGCAGCTTGTACAGAGTGAATACAGCTTGTTCAGGGTGAACGCAGCTTGTACAGTGTGAACACAGCTTGTACAGTGTGAATGCAGTTTGTACAGTGTGAATGCAGCTTGTACAGTGAGAACGCAGCTTGTACAGTGTGGACACAGCTTGTACAGTGAGAACGAAGCTTGTACAGTGAGACTGCAGCTTGTACAGTGTGAACACAGCTTGTTAATTGTGAACACAGCTTGTACAGTGAGACTGCAGATTGTACAGTGTAAACGCAGCATGTACAGTGTGAACGCAGCTTGTACAGTGTGAACACAGCTTGTACAGTGAGACTGCAACTTGTACAGTGTGAACACAGCTTGTAGAGTGAGACTGCAGCTTGTACAGTGTGAACGCATTTGTACAGTGAGACTGTAGCTTGTACATTGTGAAAACAGGTTGTATAGTGAGACTTCAGCTTGTACAGTGTGAACGCATTTGTACAGTGAGACTGCAGCTTGTACAGTGTGAACACAGCTTGTACAGTGAGACTGCACCTTGTACAGTGTGAACGCAGTTTGTACAGTGAGACTGTAGCTTACCCATTGTGAACACAGCTTGTACATTGTGAACACAGCTTGTACAGTGTGAATGCAGCTTGTACAGTGTGAACGCAGCTTGTACAGTGTGAACACAGCTTGTACAGTGAGACTGCAACTTGTACAGTGTGAACACAGCTTGTACAGTGTGAACGCAGCTTGTACAGTGAGAACGAAGCTTGTACAGTGAGACTGCAGCTTATACAGTGTGAACACAGCTTGTTAATTGTGAACACAGCTTGTAGAGCGAGACTGCAGCTTGTACAGTGTGAATGCAGCTTGTACAGTGTGAACACAGCTTGTACAGTGTGAATGCAGCTTGTACAGTGAGAACGCAGCTTGTACATTGTGAACGCAGCTTGTACAGTGTGAACACAGCTTGTACAGTGAGACTGCAGCTTGTACAGTGTGAACACAGCTTGTACATTGTGAACACAGCTTGTAGAGTGAGGCTGCAGCTTGTACAGTGTGAACACAGCTTGTACATTGTGAACACAGCTTGTAGAGTGAGACTGCAGCTTGTACAGTGTGAACACAGCTTGTAGAGTGAGACTGCAGCTTGTACAGTGTGAACACAGCTTGTAGAGTGAGACTGCAGCTTGTACAGTGTGAACACAGCTTGTACATTGTGAACACAGCTTGTAGAGTGAGACTGCAGCTTGTACAGTGTGAACACAGCTTGTACATTGTGAACACAGCTTGTAGAGTGAGACTGCAGCTTGTACAGTGTGAACACAGCTTGTACAGTGTGAACACAGCCTGTAGAGTGAGACTGCAGCTTGTACAGTGTGAATGCAGCTTGTACAGTGTGAACACAGCTTGTACAGTGTGAATGCAACTTGTACAGTGTGAACACAGCTTGTACACTGTGCAGTTCACTGGGTTCAGGTATTAAACAGCTTAAATCACCACAACAGGGAAACGTTTGACTCCTGTGATCAATAATCAATGTTATTGATTCATCACCAATAACAATAATCTCACTGTGACAGAGAAACAATGAAATGAACAGAAGTTCTGATGATGCTGGATCCTCCAAATCCTTCACACCTGAACCCAATCCTCCAGACCAGAACCAGACCAGAACCAGACCAGAACCAGACCAGAACCAGACCAGAACCAGACCAGAACCAGACCAGAGCCAGACCAGGACCAGACCGTTCTGGGCCACGTGTTCACAGAATGCTTTCATTCCAGGTGAAGCTCTTGAAGCTGTTGAAAATTCTCCTGAAGTAAAGGTCCAGATGAGAGGGATCCAGCGATCAGCCAATCACAGTCCAGCTCCAGACTGAAGACCTACAGACTCTGACCTCTGACCTTTTGAGCCTCAAATACTGAACATAAGCAGTGGGAACATCCAGCTGAACCAAACCGTTCAAACAGAATCTCTTGATGTCATCAGCAGTTCTGTATTGTGGCATCGTCTTTCATTTGAAAGCAGACTAACAAACCGACGGCGTGTTGAATGACTTGAACGTTGTTCTGCAGGTGATCAGCTGAGAACGAGGAAGGTCACATGACCCAGGAGCTTCAAACCCGTGCACCACAGAACGATTGTCTCCTTCAGAGAGCCTGGCTGCCTTTAACAAAACGTTGAATCTGACGCAATCTTAAGCATTACAAAACATTTGTAAATCCTAATGCACGGCACACGTCGGCCTGGTGGCAGAGTCTCTCTGGTTACTTTTACCATGTGGAACCAAGATTACGATTTCATCAAGATGAACAAACACCCAGGAGATGAAGAGGAAAACATTTGGTCTGGTAGACACCAAACTCTCAGTCCTCCAGACCACCAGACCAACAAACTACCAGATCACCACACTACTAGTCCACCATATCATCAAACTACCAGTCCACCAGTCCACCAGACTCGACCACAAACCATCTTTCTTCTCCCTGCTACTCTTAAAAGATTCCGACCACACGTCACTGTGAGCTCCAAACGATGTCGTCCACCTGCCTTGAGGTGGCGCTCTAACTCTGCTCCAGAAATACTCCCAAAACGTAGAGGAAGACAAAAGACAAAGGAGAATCCTCCTGCTGCTCCTCGGATTGGACAAATCATTAAAGCAAGAAGCTCCTGCAACGCCTCCTGGAGCAGGTCGTCCGCCATGTTGGGGGGGTCTCTGCTCCCCGTGGGGGGCCGTTCCTCAGGAGGGCTGGTCCACCGTGGGGTGGAACACTGGAACATCTTCAGTGCACAACTACTTCCTGTTACTCCAGTGTTTTATACACTGTTGGAATGTGCTCATGCTCCAATAGACCCAAGGCCTGCAGTCCTGCTCTGACCTCTGTTGGGAACAACACGCTATTTATTAGAACACAATCACACCTTGAAGGCCTCGGAGGCACATGGAATAACCTGGAGGGACACATGGAGTTTCACACGTCTGCTTTATTGCCGATCTCCAATTTTTATTTTTTTTTGAGATAGCACCCCCCCCCCCCCCCCCCCCCCAATCCCCCCAACCCCCCATGGTAAACAGTTTGGCCAACACTTTTGGGATGGACACCCAAAAGACAGATTTCTGCCAAAAACCAATCCATGAAATTAAGTTGTCATGTGTTTCAACTGGACCTGGAGCATTAATGGGCTTTTGTGCTATTAATGCTGTGCTCACACAGAATTAATGTGTTCACACAGCATTAATGTGTTCACACATCATTAATGGGTTCACATGGCATTAATGTGCTCACACGGCATTAATGTGTTCACACAGCATTAATGTGCTCACACAGCATTAATGTGTTCACACAGCATTAATGGGTTCACATGGCATTAATGTGCTCACACGGCATTAATGTGTTCACACAGCATTAATGGGTTCACATGGCATTAATGTGCTCACACAGCATTAATGTGTTCACACAGCATTAATGGGTCCGCACAACATTAATGTGCTCACACAGCATTAATGGGTTCACACAGCATTAATGTGTTCACACAGCATGAATGGGTTCACACAGCATTAATGGGTTCACACAGCATTAATGGGTTCGCACAACATTAATGTGCTCACACAGCATTAATGTGCTCACACAGCCTGAATGGGGGTCTCACAGCATTAATGCGTTCACACAGCATTAATGTGTTCACACAGCATTAATAGGTTCACACAGCATTAATGGGTCCGCACAGCATTAATGGGTTCGCACAAAATTAATGTGCTCACACAGCATTAATGTATTCACACAGCATTAATGCGTTCACACAGCCTTAATTGGAGTCTCACAATATTAATGGGTTCACACGGCATTAATGTGCTCACACAGCATTAATGGGTTCACACAGCATTAATGGGTTTGCACAACATTAATGTGCTCACACAGCATTAATGTGCTCACACAGCCTTAATGGGGGTCTCACAGCATTAATGTGTTCACACAGCATTAATGGGTTCACACGGCATTAATGTACTAACACAGCATTAATGTGTTCACACAGCATTAATGGGTCCGCACAACATTAATGTGCTCACACAGCATTAATGGGTTCACACAGCATTAATGTGTTCACACAGCATGAATGGGTTCACACAGCATTAATGGGTTCACACAGCATTAATGGGTTCGCACAACATTAATGTGCTCACACAGCATTAATGGGTTCACACAGCATTAATGGGTTCGCACAACATTAATGTGCTCACACAGCCTGAATGGGGGTCTCACAGCATTAATGCGTTCACACAGCATTAATGTGTTCACACAGCATTAATGGGTTCACACAGCATTATTGGGTCCGCACAGCATTAATGGGTTCGCACAAAATTAATGTGCTCACACAGCATTAATGTATTCACACAGCATTAATGCGTTCACACAGCCTTAATTGGAGTCTCACAATATTAATGGGTTCACACGGCATTAATGTGCTCACACAGCATTAATGGGTTCACACAGCATTAATGGGTTCGCACAACATTAATGTGCTCACACAGCATTAATGTGCTCACACAGCCTTAATGGGGGTCTCACAGCATTAATGTGTTCACACAGCATTAATGGGTTCACACGGCATTAATGTGCTCAAACAGGATTAATGTGTTCACACAGCATTAATGGGTCCGCACACCATTAATGTGCTCACACAGCATTAATGGGTTCACACAGCATTAATGTGTTCACACAGCATTAATGGGTTCACACAGCATTAATGTGTTCACACAGCATTAATGGGTTCACACAGCATTAATGGGTCCGCACAACATTAATGTGCTCACACAGCATTAATGGGTTCACACAGCATTAATGGGTTCACACAGCATTAATGTGTTCACACAGCATGAATGGGTTCACACAGCATTAATGGGTTCGCACAACATTAATGTGCTCACACAGCATTAATGTGCTCACACAGCCTTAATGGGGGTCTCACAGCATTAATGTGTTCACACAGCATTAATGTGTTCACACAGCATTAATGGGTTCACACAGCATTAATGGGTCCGCACAACATTAATGTGCTCACACAGCATTAATGGGTTCACACAGCATTAATGTGTTCACACAGCATTATGGGTTCACACAGCATTAATGTGCTCACAAAGCATTAATGGGTTCACACAGCCTTTATGTGCTCACAAAGCATTAATGGGTTCACACAGCCTTTATGTGCTCACACAGCATTAATGGGTTCACACAGCATTAATGGGTTCGCACAACATTAATGTGCTCACACAGCATTAATGTGCTCACACAGCCTTAATGGGGGTCTCACAGAATTAATGTGTTCACACAGCATTAATGGGTTCGCACAACATTAATGTGCTCACACAGCATTAATGTGCTCACACAGCCTTAATGGGGGTCTCACAGCATTAATGTGTTCACACAGCATTAATGGGTTCACACGGCATTAATGTGCTCAAACAGGATTAATGTGTTCACACAGCATTAATGGGTCCGCACAACATTAATGTGCTCACACAGCATTAATCAGTTCACACAGCATTAATGGGTTCACACAGCATTAATGTGTTCACACAACATTAATGGGTTCGCACAGCATTAATGGGTCCGCACAACATTAATGTGCTCACACAGCATTAATGGGTTCACACAGCATTAATGTGTTCACACAGCATGAATGGGTTCACACAACATTAATGTGCTCACACAGCATTAATGTGCTCACACAGCCTTTATGGGGGTCTCACAGCATTAATGTGTTCACACAGCATTAATGGGTTCACACAGCATTAATGGGTCCACACAACATTAATGTACTCACACAGCATTAATGGGTTCACACAACATTAATGTGCTCAAACAGCATTCATGTGTTCACACAGCATTAATGGGTTCACACAGCATTAATGTGCTCACAAAGCATTAATGGGTTCACACAGCCTTTATGTGCTCACACAGCATTAATAGGTTCACACAGCATTAATGGGTTCACACAACATTAATGTGCTCACAAAGCATTAATGGGTTCACACGGCATTGATGTGCTCACACAGCATGTATGTGCTCACACAGCATTAATGTGTTCACACAGCATTAATGGGTTCACACAGCATTAATGGGTTCGCATAACATCAATGTGCTCAAACAGGATTAATGTGTTCACACAGCATTAACGTGTTCACACAGCATTAATGGGTTCACACAGCGTTAACGTGTTCACACAGCATTAATGGGTTCACACAGCATTAATGGGTCCACACAACATTAATGTACTCACACAGCATTAATGGGTTCGCACAACATTAATGTGCTCACAAAGCATTAATGGGTTCACACGGCATTAATGTGCTCACACAGCATTTATGTGCTCACACAGCATTAATGTGTTCACACAGCATTAATGGGTTCACACAGCATTAATGGGTTCGCATAACATCAATGTGCTCAAACAGGATTAATGTGTTCACACAGCATTAACGTGTTCACACAGCATTAATGGGTTCACACAGCGTTAACGTGTTCACACAGCATTAATGTGTTCATACAGCATTAATGTGTTCATACAACATTAATGTGCTCACACAGCATTAATGTGCTCGCACAGCATTAATGTGCTCACACAGCCTTAATGTGCTCGCAGAGCATTAATGTGTTCACACAACATTAATGTGCTCACACAGCATTAATGTGCTCGCACAGCATTAATGTGCTCACACAACATTAATGGGTTCACACGGCATTAACGTGCTCGCACAGCATAAATGTGCTCACACAGCATTAATGTGTTCACACAACATTAATGGGGGTCTCACAGCATTAATGGGTTCGCACAACACTAATGTGCTCACACAGCATTAATGGGTTCACACAGCCTTTATGTGCTCACACAGCATTAATGGGTTCACACGGCATTAATCGGTGGTCTGAGGAAAACAAACCAACGTGTAATTTTGGTGAATCTTGATTTGGGGTCTGAACCCACCTGGAAGGTAAAAACATCTGAAAGGTCTGGTTGCTGGACTGACGCCGGAAAATGATTACTGAGTCTTTTATTCAGTGATGAATGAGCCGTTACTGAGCCCAGATGAGTGCTTGATGATGGAGCATGTGGAGCTCAGACTGAAGCTCAGTGTGGAGCTCAGTGTGAAGCTCAGTGTGGAGCTCAGTGTGAAGCTCAGTGTGGAGCTCAGTGTGGAGCTCAGTGTGAAGCTCAGTGTGGAGCTCAGTGTGAAGCTCAGTGTGGAGCTCAGTGTGAAGCTCAGTGTGGAGCTCAGTGTGGAGCTCAGACTGAAGCTCAGTGTGGAGCTCAGTGTGAAGCTCAGTGTGGAGCTCAGTGTGAAGCTCAGTGTGGAGCTCAGTGTGAAGCTCAGTGTGGAGCTCAGTGTGAAGCTCAGTGTGGAGCTCAGTGTGGAGCTCAGTGTGGAGCTCAGTGTGGAGCTCAGTGTGAAGCTCAGTGTGGAGCTCAGTGTGAAGCTCAGTGTGGAGCTCAGTGTGGAGCTCAGTGTGAAGCTCAGTGTGGAGCTCAGTGTGAAGCTCAGTGTGGAGCTCAGTGTGGAGCTCAGTGTGAAGCTCAGTGTGGAGCTCAGACTGAAGCTCAGTGTGGAGCTCAGTGTGAAGCTCAGTGTGGAGCTCAGTGTGAAGCTCAGTGTGGAGCTCAGTGTGGAGCTCAGTGTGAAGCTCAGTGTGGAGCTCAGTGTGGAGCTCAGTGTGGAGCTCAGTGTGGAGCTCAGTGTGGAGCTCAGTGTGGAGCTCAGTGTGGAGCTCAGACTGAAGCTCAGTGTGGAGCTCAGTGTGGAGCTCAGTGTGGAGCTCAGTGTGGAGCTCAGTGTGGAGCTCAGTGTGGAGCTCAGACTGAAGCTCAGTGTGGAGCTCAGTGTGGAGCTCAGACTGAAGCTCAGTGTGAAGCTCAGATTGAAGCTCAGATTGAAGCTCAGTGTGAAGCTCAGTGTGAAGCTCAGTGTGAAGCTCAGACTGAAGCTCAGTGTGAAGCTCAGTGTGGAGCTCAGACTGAAGCTCAGTGTGAAGCTCAGTGTGAAGCTCAGTGTGGAGCTCAGTGTGGAGCTCAGACTGAAGCTCAGTGTGAAGCTCAGTGTTAAGCTCAGACTGAAGCTCAGTGTTAAGCTCAGTTCGATTCTCGTTGGTTGGGTTATCAAAGCCGTCACGGTTCACGGCTGTCGGACACAAACTCCAATAACAGTCTTTGCAGGCTGTACGAGCTGAACGTGATGATGTGAGAATATGACATGTGAAGCGTGGGCCGTCCATTCAGGAGAAATTAAGGTACTAAACATGACAGAACTGTCACCCTGGTGGTTTTACTATGTTGGGAGAAAAATCCCCCATAAAGGCAGAGGAGAACACGGTGGTGGCTCAGAAAGAGGCACTGGGGAGGCTGATTTAGCACAGAGAGCTTGAAGTAGATATTTCTAAGCACGTAATAGCCATTCTAGAACTGTGAACAAAGCCCGACTGACTGCAGCCGGCACTGCAGATTTTATGAACGATTGTCCCACAATCCCATCTTTCATCTCAGGCCCGGTCCACACAAACCAAAACCATCTTCTTTCTCCCCAGCGCTCTCAGAAAACATCCGTCCACCAGTCACTGTGAACTGGGCTCAGCACCAGGCCTCAGGGCCTGGAAGTGCACATGCCAGGCCTTTCGAGGGTGGAACTCACCAAGTATACCAAACACACAGAAGAAGTGATTCTCTCGGGTGTGAGTCTCAGGTGTGATTCTCTCAGGTGTGAGTCTTAGGTGTGATTCTCTCGGGTGTGAGTCTTAGGTGTGATTCTCTCAGGTGTGAGTCTTAGGTGTGATTCTCTCGGGTGTGAGTCTTAGGTGTGATTCTCTCAGGTGTGAGTCTCTCAGGTGTGATCCTCTCAGGTGTGAGTCTCTCAGGTGTGATTCTCTCAGGTGTGATCCTCTCAGGTGTGAGTCTCTCAGGTGTGAGTCTTAGGTGTGATTCTCTCGGGTGTGAGTCTCAGGTGTGATTCTCTCAGGTGTGAGTCTCAGGTGTGATTCTCTCAGGTGTGATTCTCTCAGGTGTGAGTCTCTCAGGTGTGAGTCTTAGGTGTGATTCTCTCAGGTGTAAGTCTCTCAGGTGTGATCCTCTCAGGTGTGAGTCTCTCAGGTGTGATTCTCTCAGGTGTGATCCTCTCAGGTGTGAGTCTCTCAGGTGTGAGTCTTAGGTGTGATTCTCTCGGGTGTGAGTCTCAGGTGTGATTCTCTCAGGTGTGAGTCTCAGGTGTGATTCTCTCAGGTGTGATTCTCTCAGGTGTGAGTCTCTCAGGTGTGAGTCTTAGGTGTGATTCTCTCAGGTGTGAGTCTCTCAGGTGTGATTCTCTCAGGTGTGATTCTTAGGTGTGATTCTCTCGGGTGTGAGTCTCTCAGGTGTGATTCTCTCAGGTGTGAGTCTCTCAGGTGTGATTCTCTCAGGTGTGAGCCTCTCTGGTGTGATTCTCTCAGGTGTGAGTCTCAGGTGTGATTCTCTCAGGTGTGATTCTCTCAGGTGTGAGTCTCTCAGGTGTGAGTCTTAGGTGTGATTCTCTCAGGTGTGAGTCTCTCAGGTGTGAGTCTTAGGTGTGATTCTCTCAGGTGTGATTCTCTCAGGTGTGATTCTTAGGTGTGATTCTCTCGGGTGTGAGTCTCTCAGGTGTGATTCTCTCAGGTGTGAGTCTCTCAGGTGTGATTCTCTCAGGTGTGAGCCTCTCTGGTGTGATTCTCTCAGGTGTGAGTCTCAGGTGTGATTCTCTCAGGTGTGATTCTCTCAGGTGTGAGTCTCTCAGGTGTGAGTCTCTCAGGTGTGATTCTCTCAGGTGTGATTCTCTCAGGTGTGAGTCTCTCAGGTGTGATTCTCTCAGGTGTGAGTCTTAGGTGTGAGTCTCAGGTGTGATTCTCTCAGGTGTGAGTCTCTCAGGTGTGATTCTCTCAGGTGTGAGTCTTAGGTCTGGGTCTCAGGTGTGATTCTCTCAGGTGTGAAGCTCTCAGGTGTGAGTCTTAGGTGTGATTCTCTCAGATGTGATTCTCAGGTGTGATTCTCTCAGGTGTGATTCTTAGGTGTGATTCTCTCGGGTGTGAGTCTCTCAGGTGTGATTCTCAGGTGTGAGTCTCTCAGGTGTGATTCTCTCAGGTGTGATTCTTAGGTGTGATTCTCTCGGGTGTGAGTCTCTCAGGTGTGAGTCTCTCAGTTGTGATTCTCTCAGGTGTGAGCCTCTCTGGTGTGAGTCTCTCAGGTGTGAGTCTTAGGTGTGATTCTCTCAGGTGTGAGTCTCTCAGGTGTGATTCTCTCAGGTGTGATTCTCTCAGGTGTGAGTCTCTCAGGTGTGATTCTCTCAGGTGTGAGTCTTAGGTGTGAGTCTCAGGTGTGATTCTCTCAGGTGTGAGTCTCTCAGGTGTGATTCTCTCAGGTGTGAGTCTTAGGTCTGGGTCTCAGGTGTGATTCTCTCAGGTGTGAAGCTCTCAGGTGTGAGTCTTAGGTGTGATTCTTTCAGATGTGATTCTCAGGTGTGATTCTCTCAGGTGTGAGCCTCTCAGGTGTGATTCTCTCAGGTGTGAGCCTCTCAGGTGTGATTCTCAGGTGAGCCTCTCAGGTGTTAGCCTCTCAGGTGTGAGCCTCTCAGGTGTGATTCTCAGGTGTGAGCCTCTCAGGTGTGAGCCTCTCAGGTGTGAGCCTCTCAGGTGTGATTCTCTCAGGTGTGAGCCTCTCAGGTGTGATTCTCAGGTGAGCCTCTCAGGTGTTAGCCTCTCAGGTGTGAGCCTCTCAGGTGTGATTCTCAGGTGTGAGCCTCTCAGGTGTGAGCCTCTCAGGTGTGATTCTTAGGTGAGCCTCTCAGGTGTGAGTCTCAGGTGAGCCTCTCAGGTGTGATTCTCAGGTGAGCCTCTCAGGTGTGATTCTCAGGTGAGCCTCTCAGGTGTGAGCCTCTCAGGTGTGAGCCTCTCAGGTGTGATTCTCAGGTGTGAGCCTCTCAGGTGTGAGCCTCTCAGGTGTGAGCCTCTCAGGTGTGATTCTCAGGTGAGCCTCTCAGGTGTGATTCTCAGGTGAGTCTCTCAGGTGTGATTCTCAGGTGAGCCTCTCAGGTGTGAGCCTCTCAGGTGTGAGCCTCTCAGGTGTGATTCTCAGGTGAGCCTCTCAGGTGTGAGCCTCTCAGGTGTGATTCTCAGGTGAGCCTCTCAGGTGTGAGTCTCAGGTGAGCCTCTCAGGTGAGCCTCTCAGGTGAGCCTCTCAGGTGTGAGCCTCTCAGGTGTGATTCTCAGGTGAGCCTCTCAGGTGTGAGTCTCAGGTGAGCCTCTCAGGTGTGAGCCTCTCAGGTGTGAGCCTCTCAGGTGAGCCTCTCAGGTGTGAGTCTCAGGTGAGCCTCTCAGGTGAGCCTCTCAGGTGAGCCTCTCAGGTGTGAGTCTTAGGTGAGCCTCTCAGGTGTGAGTCTCAGGTGAGCCTCTCAGGTGTGAGGCAGGAGGTGGAGTCCTACCTGTTGGTGAGAGGGCCGATGAAGGGGTTGGTGATCAGCTGCACGGTGGCCTTGGAGGCAAACAGCAGCCCCACTCTGACGTTCTCGTTGGCCAGGGTGCTGCTGGCCTGGGGGCAGTCGGAGGAGTTGTGTGGCCCCCCGGGCCCGGCGCCGGTGGGACCGACCCGGTCCACTGGCCGGGCGCTGCTGTTGGAGCCGGACGTCCTCACCGAGTTGTCATAAAGGGACACGATGCTGTGGAAGGATCCTGCAGCGTCGGGACCCGGAGCCGTCTGGTTCTTCAGGGCCAACTCCGCCGACTCATCCAGGTTGTACAGGTAGCTGGGGATGATGGGGACTGACAGACAGACGGTCAGTGAGACAGTGAGACAGGCGGGCCGTCAGACAGACAGTCAGAGGCAGGAGACAAGTGATGTGATGAAACATGACAGACTGAGGCTCTCGGGCATGATGCTAATCTGGAAGCAGTGACAACAAGACGCCGCTGCAGCTTTCAAGGTTGAACTGACAGCAACTAAAGCAGGAGCTCAAACCAGCAGCAACACACCACCAATCAGAGACCACCGTGACGTCATGTGACTGCTGCTGGAGCTCCAGGGTCTACTCCTGCATCCTGGAGGCTCCACACACACACACACACACACACACACACACACACACACACACACACACACACACACACACACACACACAGACACACACCTGGTTGTTATGTTGTAGGATATTAATGTTTGCTGAGATCCACCGGAAATAAAAAGCATAAATCTTCAGTGTGTGTGTGTGTGTGTGTGTGTGTGTGTGTGTGTGTGTGTGTGTGTGTGTGTGTGTGTGTGTGTGTGTGTGTGTGTGTGTGTTTTATGTTGACTTGCTGTCTTTATCAATGAAAGCTTCGTCCATCTGTCTGGAAGAATTTGATCCAAGACAATATTTCCATTGACGGGTTATAATTTCTCGGCTGCTCTCATGAAAAGCTGCTGGGAGCTCCAGCAGGAAGGGAAGCTTGTTCCTCACTTCTTCTGTGACTCTCATCAATCAGGATGAACAGTTTGGTGGTGATTGATTACTGTGATTGGGTGATTTTCAGGATTTGATTTGACACCACTAACAGCTCCAGGTGTGTTCTAGTTTTAATTCCTGATCAACAGGAATCAGATGACTGATGATCTGTATTTGACTCATCGTGACTCTTATTTCTCAAGGTAATAAAACGATCAATCTGCTATTTCAGTCTGAACACTTCAATTTTAGAACACGTGGCTCAAAAAGTCAGTAAATCGAACATTTTACTATTTTATATGTGACTTCAAAACAATTAGACTTGATATCTAATAATGTAATTAGATCATAGTTTGAATGAACTACAATGGGCTTCAAGATGCAACACCATAACGGTTGTTTTGCAGGTTCGTTTGCATGCTGACACAACTCACCATTAACTACACGCACACACACACACACACACACACACACACACACACACACACACACACACACACACACACACACACACACACACACACACACACACACACACACACACACACACTCACACCACACGTGCGCGCGCGATCATTGTATGGTAATACTGAGCAGGTTCTTTAGCTTCATCCTAGATAATGACTTTAATTTGATGATTAAATAACAAAAAGGCTTCATGTATCCAGTATTCAAGTTTTAAAGTACAATATAATAGATATTTTACACCTTTAATTAATTAGTAAATAGACATCAACCAGATCATGTGTTAAATTACCTGTTTGTTCAAATGAATACTAAAAGCCACTGTGCGCAGTAGCCCCAGTGTTTGGGGTGTTTATTCGAAGCATGGGGGGGATTAAATAGCGCTTTGAGAGGCAATGAAGAATAAATCCGTTCATAAATTAACATCGATTATAAGAAGACATAAAGTTTCTTGTGACGGCGGATTTAAACAAACTGTCACCAACGTGTCAGATCACTGGACTAAAGAGCTTCATTATCGTTTTATTTCTAACGGGAATCAGATGGAGGGCGCACACCGAGCAGCTGCTAGTGTGCGTGCGTGCGCGTGCGCGCGCGTGTGTGTGCTTGATATCTCAAGTCCATTTCTGCAGATTTCACCACCTGTTGCGTGCAAGGATAAAGTTGTTGGGACGCGCCTCCGGGACGCGGCGGGGGGGGGGGGGGGGGTTACCTACCGACCACCGTCAGCAGCATGTTGTCCAGCAGCAGAGCCACGAACACAATGAACAGGATGAGTTTTCGCGACTGGCGCTCCTCTCGCAGCCACTGCAGCAGGTTGAAGTGCCGGAGCTCCTCCAGTCTCCCCATGGTGTGAATCCAAACAGCCGCACGTCAGGACCGCAGAGCGCACAGCGCGCGTCCTCCCGGGGACAGGAGAGAGGAGCCGGGAGCGCGAGGAGCACAGCGGGGGAGTCTCCTCAGGAGCAGGTGTGGCAGCGGGTCAACTGTCTCCAACTGCACAGCAGACAGCAGCAGTTTGAGGGACAGCGCGCACTACAGAGCAGGTGATGGAGAAAGAGGAGGAGGCGCACATGAGGGGAGGTCCAAGGGGGAGGAGGAGGAGCAGAGAGGAGGAGGTCCTGGGAAGAGGAGGACCAGAGGGGAGGAGGAGAAGAGGACAAGAGGGGGAGGAGCAGAGAGGAAGAGGAGGAGGACCAGACGGGAGGAGGAGAAGAGAGGAGGAGGTCCTGGGAAGAGGAGGTCCAGAGGGGAGGAAGAGGACGAGAGGAGGGGGAGGAGCAGAGAGGAAGAGGAGGAGGACCAGACGGGAGGAGGAGAAGAGAGGAAGAGGTCCTCGGAAGAGGAGAGCCAGAGGGGAGGAAGAGTAGAGAGGAAGAGGAGGAGGACCAGAGGGGAGGAGGAGCAGAGAGGAGGAGGAGGTCCTGAGAGGACAAGGTCCTGGGAAGAGGCGGGGCAGATAGGAGGGGGGGAGCAGAGAGGAGGAGTAGGGCCGGAGAAGAGGAGGAGGAGGAGAGAGGAGGAGGACCAGAGTGGAAGAGGAGAAGAGAGGAGGAGGAGGTCATGAGAAAAGGAGGTCCTGAGAAGAGGAGTAGCAGAGAGGAGGAGGAGGAGGACCTGAGAGGAGGAGGAGCAGAGAGGATGAGGAGAAGGACCTGAGAGGAGGAGGAGCAGAGAGGTAAAGGAGGTCCTGAGAAGAGAGGAGGAAGTGGAGGACCTGAGAGGAGGAGTAGCAGAGAGGAGGAGGAGGAGGAGGAGGGGGACCTGAGAGGAGGGGGAGCAGAGAGGAGGAGGAAGAAGAAGACCTGAGAGGAGGAGGAGGAGGTCCTGAGAAGAGGAGTAGCAGAGAGGAGGAGGAGGAGGACCTGAGAGGAGGAGGAGCAGAGAGGTAAAGGAGGTCCTGAGCAGAGAGGAGGAGGTGGAGGACCAGACGGGAGGAGGAGAATAGAGGAGGAGGTCCTGGGAAGAGGAGGCCCAGAGGGGAGGAAGAGGACAAGAGGAGGAGGAGGAGCAGAGAGGAGGAGGTCCTGGGAAGAGGAGGACCAGAGGGGAGGAGGAGAAGAGGACAAGAGGGGGAGGAGCAGAGAGGAAGAGGAGGAGGACCAGACGGGAGGAGGAGAAGAGAGGAGGAGGTCCTGGGAAGAGGAGGTCCAGGGGGGAGGAAGAGGATGAGAGGAGGGGGAGGAGCAGAGAGGAAGAGGAGGAGGACCAGACGGGAGGAGGAGAAGAGAGGAAGAGGTCCTCGGAAGACGAGAGCCAGAGGGGAGGAAGAGTAGAGAGGAAGAGGAGGAGGACCAGAGGGGAGGAGGAGCAGAGAGGAGGAGGAGGTCCTGAGAGGACAAGGTCCTGGGAAGAGTAGGGCCGGAGAAGAGGAGGAGGAGGGGAGAGGAGGAGGACCAGAGTGGAAGAGGAGAAGAGAGGAGGAGGAGGTCATGAGAAAAGGAGGTCCTGAGAAGAGGAGTAGCAGAGAGGAGGAG